>NC_143398.1:60888368-61194864 GCF_052110815.1 Crocodylus siamensis | reverse complement strand
CGTATCTGTGACCATCTGCCATATGGCATCAACACTGAGTACAGGATAGACAAGAGCTCTTATAAACTTTCCTACCTCCATACCAAAACCAAAGTTACTTCAGCCTTGATTATGGGAGTTCAGTACACCAATGATTGTGCTGTCATTGCACATACAGAGAAGGACCTAAAAATGGCCCTTATCTGCTTCTTTCAAGCATACCATGCCTGGGACTGAACCTTAACATTGAAAAAAAAAAGGTACTTCACCTGCCTGCTCTGGGCCAATCAACTCCCTCCTGGCAAAGATCTTCATTGACAGACAGGGGTTAGAGAATGTTGAATACTTTGCATACCTCAGGAGACATTTTTCAAAGGCCAGCATCAAGGAGGGGAACCAGTATAGGATGCAATGTGCCAGCTCTGCTTTCAGAAAACCAAATTATCGTGTGTTCAATGATCATGGCGTTAAGTCTTGAACAAAGCTCTGACTATATAAGGTTGTGGTAATCTCAACTTTTCTTTATGGCTGCAAATCTTGGGTGACCTACAGGGACCATATGAAAACCCTGGAACTCCATCACCATTGCTACCTCTAGAAGCTCCTTGTCATAAAGTGGGAGGGTTATCACACAAATGCCAGTGTCTTCACTGATATTTACACCACTGGTATGGACACATTGATTATTCAACATCAATTGTGATACACAGGGCATTGTGTACACATGTCTGATGTATGTTTACTGAAACAACTGCTATACTTTCAACTCAGCCAAGGACAAAAAACTTGCAAGGGACAAAAGAAATGCTTCAGACACCCTCAAGGCAAACATTAAGAAGTGTGGAACTGACACCACAAATTGGGAAAAACTAGCCCTGGACAGGGCTAAATGGTGATGTCTTGTGAGAGAAGGTACAACTTACTGTGAGGAAAATAATCTTGTCTCAGAAGCAAAAAAATAACAGACATGGAAGGAAAGGAAACAAGACTGAGAAATCCGTGGTCTGATCCTCCCATTAGCCACCACCTGTGGCATTTGCTAGAGCATATGTGGAACTTGGATTGGCCTCCTCAGCAATATAGATGGACTTCTTAGCCTATATAACTAAAATTATAACACATTTATAGTTTTCCATGTATCAAATCTAATTATTGAAGGGTCATCTTAAATTTGAAGTCATCTTGGATATATCTAAATATGGTATGGGCATAGTTTTTGTGTTTCTACTTTGTTTCATTTTTGTAGTATTCGCTCAGCCCATGTTCAGAGAGATGGCTAAGTAATTCATCTAAAATTATTAGGCAGAAGGTACTTTATCCTAACTTTCAGTCCTCTGTCATGAGCCTCATTATTTTGATGGCGCCAAAGATGGTTTTATCAAGGAAGGAGAGCAATGGCAAAGTGGGAGGAATCTTTGCAGGAAGTGTATCTATAGGTTCGAAGACAGGATTAATCTTTTGTTTAATTCCATTTCCCCAGTTTTCCTCTATTTTATATCTGACTAAGTCCTCTTATCCTTTTAGGGTACTATTAACATACTGCTTCCATAGAGCTCTTCTGTATTCATTCCATATGATATATTTCTTAGCTTTTTATTTAAGCAGTTTAGCCTAAACTTTATCTCTTTAAGGTAGCTTTTCCAATCTGCTTTTCAGGTTCCTCATTTCCCATAATAGTCCAAATGAATTTTAAACAGCCTCTTTCATAGGGTTTGATCTTTCAATATTTGACATTGGATGCCTTTAAAATAAGGCTTTTAATCTTCATGTCATTTACACTAAACTATAGGTGATAATTAGATAATATGTGAAGGGGATGCACATTCAATATAGTGAAATGGAGTCATAATTTACTCAAATGGACCAGACATACTTCCCTCTCACCAACACCTTTTGATAACAAAAGTGAATACCTGAAAATAGTGAAATAACTGACTCTATGCTATCTAGAATTCTTTCTTTTCCAGCAAAATATAAGCTATTGCTATCAAATTTATGAGTGGCCAGTGCCTTTAGGCTCCCCAGCTATGTGGGGTACATGCTGCATTGTGTGCTCCCCTCCCCTCTGTGGCACTGGTGTTCCACCCACCAACTGCACTGCAATGGCACACCTCCACCAACTGGACCTCCCTGATGTGTCACACTGTGTTGGACCCCCCCCATGTAGGACCCCCTGGCTTTGTCACATGATGGGCACCTTCCCCCACAACATGCTGCACCAGCATTCCTGGGCCTCTCCAAGTGTCCTGGCCATCAACTGCTTCTGCTCCTCAGGCCACACTGCCCAAGGCACGGACAGGCAGCAGAAGCTGGGGAAGGAAGGGGAAACACAGAGACCTTGACAGCACTGGAGAAAGCAGTGCCCAGATTGGAAATAGAGGCTGCAGGTTAACATTAGTTGGACAGACCTGATTTTTCAATACTGTCTTTAGTTTGAGTTTGTGATGATCCATGCCACAGATGAGGCCAAGTCATCCTTCAGGCAGCCAGCCATTGGTTGCTGTGTATATAAGAAGCAGACTCCATCACCAAAACAGCTGGCATTGGGAATGTGTCTGTGACAAAACTCCTAGTCACTTGCCCTGATCCTTGCTTCTCAACTTGATTCTAGTCTCTGGCCCCGACTTCTTGATCCTGGAATGATCTGTGCCTTCAGACTCCCAACTCCCTAACCTTGTCTTATTCCTGACCACCACTCCAATTCTCTGATCTTGACCTTTTCTGTGCATTATTTTGGTATCTGGTACTGGCTGTGTGACTAGGTTTGCCAACTATATGTAAATATATGGACAGATCATTAAAAAAACCCTCAAAGATAAAAATGACTGTCTGTAAAGTCCATAAAAACTAAGAAGTCTGTAAAAAAAAAAACCAACTAGGCAACTAGAGGTCGATTGAAAATCCCTCATCAGAGGCAATTACTGAAGGACAGACAGAGCAGAGCACTGCCACCTGGTATTTGAGCAGGAGCACAGCAACCTGCACAGAGCATTTTCTCAGGGCTTGGTAGCTCATAGCCCCTTCCCCTTCTGCCATGTGCTACTGCTATGTTCTGTCTGCTTGTACCACTGCTGGATCACAGCTATGCAGATAGTAGTCTTTCTTTGGGGGTCTGTGCTGGGACAGGGTGGAGGTAGGAGGATGGGAGTAAGGTTGCAGAATGAATTGAGGGGGTGGTATGGTACTGGGTGTTGTCAGAGACATCAGGGTATAGATGAGTAGGGGGTCCCTAGGGTGGGGACAGCACAGTATAAAACCACTGCTGTGGTCAAGCACAGTTGCTAACCCAAGAAAATAAATTACTGATAATCTGCATTTTTTTTTTACTATCACACCTTTTTTTTTTTTTTTTAACTAAGGTTGGTATTAAACCTTAAATTTGAACTTTGCTTTTTCCAGTGCCTAGCAGAAGAGTTATAGCTACATTATTTAAAGCATGTCAGTAAAAATATATGATCAGTATACATTTTTGGTCCTCAGTAAAAAAGTTTGCATACTGTCAGTAAAAAAAAATCTTGGGTTGGCAAACCTGCTCTAGACCCTGTCTTGATGCTTGGTTTTAGACTTAGGTCCCTGATCCTGGGCCTTATGTCCTGGTCATTACAATGTGTGCACATAATCACAATTCATTGTTGTTTCTGCTGCAATCAACACATCTTTTGTGCATGAATAAAGTACTCCCTCCAGAACAGCTGAGCTAAAAGCTCAACTAGCAGCACGTGGAACCAATACAAGAAGTGAATTAATACATGTAAAAAGAAAGTCAGTGAGGTCTTCCACCACCAAAGTATCTGAACACCTTAAAATAAAAGAAAAGGAATGCAAAATGAGTTTCCCCTCTTCTCCTTCCTGCATTCTGTAGGGAGCTTGTTGTCAAGTAAGTGACTGGCAGAATTAGTGTGGGAAGTTCTAATTTAAGAAGGGGCTTTCCAATTTTACTCTAGAGTTGTGCATTGTAGTTATTCTAATATCAGAGGGCAGTGAGGGAATTGGGAATATGACTGCCTGAGACTTCAGCTGAAGATTCAGAGGAGAGAGAGCATATTAAAGGGTCCTTGGATGCAAAGAAAAAGAAGACACCCAGGCAGAGACTCTTCTTCACTATGAGAAGTAATTGAGGAATGCTGAGAAAAAGGGCAAGGAAAAGAAGATGATAAGATGCTCTGTGACAGCCAGCAGGTAGCTGTAGTGCAGTAGCATTGCTCACAGCTCTCTGGCTGCTGTTTCACTATATCTATCACCCATCTATAGCCTGCAGCCTGAAGCCTTTCAGCTCCATCCCCTGCCTTCTGTGTCTGCAGAAGATAAGAAGTGGGCAATGCTCAGGGTAAGCTAGGAAACCTGCATTCCATTGGGTGAAAAGGTCAACTCAGAGGGAAATGGAGGCCATCTTTTCCTCATGGATTCATTTTTTTTTCTTAAATATCTGGTGTGGGAATTCTTTATCTGTGTTTTGATGAATATTTTGTGCTTTATTTTGCTTTCCTTCCCCCTCCTTCCACCCCTCTATCTCGTCCTCCTCCTCCACCAATCTAAGTGACAATCTAAAATTCTGCTCACCCAAATGGATATAGATGGTAGCCAGCACCCTGAAAGAATTGCCCCCATCAGAGTTATTGGCAACTATCCATTTAGTAACTCCTCAGTACTATGCTAGACAATAATTACTTAGGTTTGAGCTAACAAGGAAGACAATGCAAGCAAGTGACATTTCTGTGCACAGGACAGTGAATCCTATGCAGAAAATATATCTAGTTAGCTATTTAGGCTGCATTATGGGGTCCAAGGGATTTAAGGCAAGGCTTTCCAACTTTCAAGCAAGCAAAAACTGCATGTTGTGCCAGGTGAACAGCCCTGACTTTAGATTTTGGAGACAGCAATCACACTTTAACTAAGATGTTGAACTGGTGCAAAAACTGTGCACAAATTAAGCCTAGGGGTTCAGGAGAAATTTCAGCAACAATAGGCTGAGTCAACTATTTAACTGTTACTAGTAAAAACTACCTAACTGGTTGATTCTATCCCTAAGCACCAGTGTGTTAGCAGTGTGTGTGGAAGCAGCAATATTCTACCAGGAATACTTTCAAATATATCATAGAGTATCCCACATAGTTTGTCTAGTCTTAGGTCACCCAGCTGCAGTGAAATTAATCTTTTCATCATAAAAATAACTGACAACAAAAATAACTTGTGAAAGAATACTTTTTGTGTTTTTGTAGTATTAAGACTTTGTTATAGACCTTATTAAGAGGTGCCTTGAAGAATATTGTCTGTATTTATTTAAATAAGGATGGAATAATTCAGCTTCAGATTTCTTGGTTTAATCATTAATGAACTGAAAAAATATCTCTGATGCTGTATCTCTGTAGTTTAAATTCCACAGTACCCATGACAGATCACACAAATATAGCTGTTGCTTTATGTTAAAACAAAGACAAGGAAAGGGTGAGACTTTCAGAAAGTATGACAATTCAAAAAAAATATATGGAGTGTAAATTGGGACATTTTAATTAGTTGATGAGCAACTATCAATTTAGCTTTGCTATGAACCTTGCTTTTAGATTTTCATTTGCTGCTTATCCAGAACCAAATGAACTGAGCTTCCCTAGTCCCACTGTAGCATCTTCTCAGACATGCTCTAATCTATAATCATGTGTTCACCTTTTTGTGACTTCTAGAAAAATTTCGACATCACTTTCTTGTATCTGGATAAATAGCTTCAATATTTTCCAGTTTCTCTCAAGGATCACAACACCATTAACCCCTTTTCTACTCACCCATGAATTCCTACTTGCACCATACCAACTCTCCACAGGTCCATCTCCTTCTGACCACCATTATTAATCTCAGTCAGCTGACCTTAAGTTTCAATAGAGAATGAGTTACAGACTTCTAGTGAGGCCCTGTGCCAATAGTTTATTACTTAACTGATAAATCTACTAAGAGTCTACAAGTATCAGTTTTTACTTATCTAATGCAAATCTGTGAAGCCGGACAATAGCCTCCTTGTTAACCAAGTTAAAAAGAGCTATTAATCCACCACTTCGTTTGTAGATGGGACACTCCTCAGTAATGCGCAGCGTTTTTTGTCTCTCCACTAGCGCACAATGGGTTTTCATTGAGGCCCCAGCAGTGAAGTTTGGCTATGCAGGGGCCTTGGCCTGTTCTGAAGCTGTTTAGTAGGGATCATTCTCACCATGATAGGTCGAAGTCAGCAGGTTGATGAGTGGGGTTTGCCACAAGGAACTTGTTTGTTACTTCCCATTCTTTGATTCAGAGGGCTTCTGCAAATAGATGCTGGTCAAGGAGTTTGCTCCATAAGGGGCATTGCAAAGGAAGGTGGGCCTTGGGTGAATTTTACACATCATTGTAGAGTGGTAGGCAAGGTGCAGTGCAAAAGGTTTCAACCAACTTTTAGGTCAACATCAGACCGCAGATGTGTGGGGGAGTGATATTTGCAAGGACGGGAAGCCAGAGCAGGAGTTGAGTGGAACATTCCACTTATGGTGGACATAGTTGCATCCAGCTGAGTGTCAGCAAGATGTGTATGTGATGATCATTGCCAGACATGTGCACAATACTCTGTTGTTGAGCATGATAGGGCAAGACCTGGAGTGTTGTGGCTGCAGCTCCCCGTGTTGATCCAGCAAGCTTGGCTAGCAAGTTGTTTGGGGATTTGACCTCTGCTGTTGTGTTCTTTAGATGTTCGCGAAAAGTCAGCATTCTGTCTACAAAGACCCCCAGGTATGTGGGGCAGGGATCATGCTTTAGTCTCCAACCATCCATATAGATGTTAAGTTCTGTTTAGGCACTGGCATTGTGGAAATGGAATACAATGGATACAGTTTCGGCAGGACTCGGCAAAAGCAAAATGTCAGGTAATATACATATATTCAAGTCTTTGTAAATAAAGCTGAATGATATAGAGGCCATGGCAGCTTCTCTGCTGAGCCCCAAATCTCTGATTTTAAAGTAATAATATTTCTTCAAATATTTTACTTATTAGCCATCTTATATGGTTTCTGTGACAAAATGCAGCCCAAGAAAGAGGCTACTGCCTGCCATAACTCCTGGAACTAGCGATTTTGTGAACAACAGTTTGACAGCACTTTGTGTTTTTGTGGGTCTCAATGTGAAATCAAGGCAGTCAGTATCTAATTTATCCGAAACAAAAAACATTTAAAAGATCAATATGAACCCCAGACCGGCTCATACTCCTCCTGAGCAAAGACTGCATACTGCTCTTCCTGCTTTGTCTTGAAGTTTGTTTTAACTAAGAATATGAATTTTTGTTTGAGTTTAATGAGGGGGATTCCTATTAACACCATGCCGGGTGGTGGCCAGGCCCTACTGCATGCTCTTTTTTATTTCTAGGTTGTTGGCAGATAAACCCCTGTGTACCAATTTACTAAGGAACCCTGGAGGTGGATTTGCATTGGTGCAAAATGAATGGTGAAATATTCTTGTTTCAATTTCTAGTTATAATGTAAATGGTAGATACAACTAAAGAAGCAACTGATATCTTCTTATTGCCTACTCCTCATAAATTTTTTTCAGACATTGTTGTTTAGACTACTGACCAAAAAAAAGGCTTTACTGGCAGTACTACACAGTCAATATAGTATCCTAAATAAACTAGTTTTTTTTCAGACTCATGCATCAATAAAATTGCTAGCTAAATTCTAGTTTGAGAATGAGATAGATTAGGAGTTGTATAAAACTGAAAGAATACTTCCTCTCCACTTTAGGAAATAAATCAAGCTTCTCATCTTGTAAACATAAAAGGAAAACTAAAAATGATTGAGACATATTAGAAACTAAACCCATTTGATATGGAATGGCTGTTGTGAGGGGAGCAGAATAGGAAGAGATAAAACATTAATAAGTTATTTTTCCTGCCATAACAACCCTTAAAGTTCATCTCCAATCCATCTCACTCCCCCCCACCCTGCCAGAATTAAATAAGTTAAGGATTTTTTTAATATCACTCCAAATAAACATGGAAGTACTAGGAAAAAAGACTACATGGTAAATAGACATTCTCCACAATTTCCAAAAGGATTTTTCTTATGTCTAAACTATTAAATATTTATTCTTGTGATGGACACAGTGGCTGTAATGTTAATAGTGAGGTAAATGAAACTGTCTCTGAGATAAATGAGTTTTAAAACTACATCTATTATTAAACAGAGTTAAACTTGGTAGAAATTTCAGTGATCCTAAGAAGGATGGACTCTACTGAAAACAGAGGAAGGGTTTGAGAGAAGTTAGTATCTTCTAAAAAGGTGGTTATGGATTTCTGTAAGGCACTTCCTGAAAGCTTAAAAAAGGAAGCTAAAAATGATTACATATTACATAAAATTATGAACAATCTAATTTGATATGGAATGGGGTGATATGGGGGAGTGGGGTAGGAAGGAATAGTATTTTTTTTAAAAAATAAGTGATTATATCTGACACACACTGGCTGAACTACTCATTCATTTTCAGTCAATGAGAATTCTGCCATTGATTTAAGTAGAACTAGAATTTCATCCACTGGGGTTCCAGGTACAGTGCACACTGTTTCAAATAGAATCTCTGCTCTGCAGAGATACTTCCACGTGCCTCTTCTTTCCTTGATTCATTGTCACAAACTAAAAACTTCAACTTAATAAAAACTTGGCTGAGTTTTATCAAGATACTCTCTTGGAATGTATCCAATTCATAAAACCTATGGATTGCAGTTATTTAAAAAAAACCTTACAATACAAGATCTTGTTTTGTAACTTTGCACACACTATTGATTTTGCAGTATTGCTGATTTCATGCCTATTGAAATCCAATACTATCTGCAACACATATGGATGGAGTAATACAAAATAGCCATGCATTATTTATCTGATCTTGAAAAGCCATGCCTCTATAAGCGATGACAGTTGAACATGACAACTTTGGAGAGGCTTATTTGTTGAGATTTCACAATAATCACTTTTCAGACTTCTTGCAAAATTCCTGTTAAATAATGGTTTGAGGTAGCTCAGCAACAGTACTTTATTAGAATAGAAAATTCCTCCCCATACCATCTGGGCTGGCAGGTGTTCATCATCAGATCTAGGTTGCTATGAGACAAGAGTTTGCTAATGCTAATTAGTCATATAGCAAGAAATTCTAGTTTCGCTCATTTGAAGTAACTTAAATTTTCAGTGCATATTATTAGCATGTATAAATCCTAAGGTATAAAACCTGTTGTCTAAGATAGAGGAAAAAGACTGCTTTGCAAACCAAGAAGCTACAAATCAGGGACTTCAACAGGATTACTTACATAAATAAAGCAAGTTGGTTGAGATGGATCAATCAGTGGCAATGCGTAGGGGGTGCATGAGGGTGCACATGCACCCGCTGAGAGTGCTGGTATATGCATTTCCTACTTAGGTGACAGGCAAGAGGGGCAGGCAAGAATGCCCCAGCCAGCACTCTTGGGAGTAAGGGTGCCAGGAAAAGCGATTCCCACAGTCCCCGCACGGCTGATCATGCTGACTGGGGGGAGTCTCCCACAGCTGATCGCATTGGCCTGGAAGTGCCAGCGGCACATTGGCATGATCAGCCATGGGGGGGGCCCTCTCCCCCAGTCAGCATGTTTGGCCATGGGCTCCCCCTCCTGATCTGACTTGCCGCTGGGAGGGCACGTGCCCCTGGACTCAGGATGCACCGTTGCCCATGGATCAAATCTTGTTCCCAGTGGCCAGCTGAAGGCATAAAATTGAAGGGAAGCAAATGTGAATGAAATCCTACTTCATAGAATTATAGATTCATAGAAAACAAGGGCTGGAAAGGACATCAGGAGGTCATCTAATCCAAACCCCTGCTCAAAACAGGACTACCCCCAACTAGATCATCCCAGCCAAGATTTTGTCTAGCTGGGGTTTAAAAACCTCCAAGGATGGAGAATCCAAATCCCCTCTGGGTAACCTGTTCCAGTGCTTTACTACCATCATAGTGAGAAAGCTTTTTCTAATATCTAACCTAAATTCCCTTGCTGCAACTTTCATAGATTGTAAGACTGGAAGGTACCTTGGAAGATCATCGGGTCCAGCCCCCTGCACCAAACACAAAAGATAACTGGGGGTCAGGTGGCCCCAGGAAGGTGACTGTCTGGTCTCCTCTTGAAGATTTCCAGGGTAGGTGATTGTACCACTCTGGAGGGAGCTTTTTCCACATTCTGGACACCCTGACTATGAAGAATTTTTTCTGAATGTTGAGCCTGAACTGATCTTCCAGGAGTTTGTGACCATTACTCCTGGTTTTCCCCTCAGGTGCCCTGGTGAACAGTTGTCCACTGAGCCCTTGATGCACTCCTTGTATGGCTTGCCTTTACGACTCTAATCATATGAGTGGCTCTTCTTTGGACTCTCTCAAGCTTGTCCACATCTTTGTTAAAGTGTGGTGTCCAAAACTGGACACAGTACTCCAGTTGCAGCCTCACCAGTACTGAGTACAGCAGAAGAATCACTTCCTTGGTTTTGCTGGAGATACACCAATTGATGCATGCCAGAGTATTATTTACCCTACTGGCTATAGCATCACACTGCCAGCTCATATTCACACTGTGGTCTGTTATTACCCCCAGGTCCCTGTCATTGATGGTGTTAGTCAGTTTGATGCCACCAAGCCTGTAGGGGTGTTGGGGGTTGCTTGTCCTGTAGTGGAGCACTTTCCATTTCTTGACACTGAACTTCATCATATTCCAATCTGCCCAACTTGCTAACCTGTCTAGGTCTGCCTGTGTCTGAAGCCTATCTTCAAGCATGACCACGCTCCCCCGTAACTTGGTGTTGTCTGCAAACTTGGCCACTGAGCTCTTCACCCCCACATCCAAATCATTAGTAAATATGTTGAAAAGTACTAGACTGAGCACCAATCCCTGAGGGACACCACTGTCCACTTCTTGCCAGGATGACACAGATCTATTCATTATAACTCGCTGGGTCCTATCCAGCAGCCAGTTTCTCACCCACCTGATTGTCTTGGAGTTAAGCCCACAATCCTCCAATTTTCTCATGAGGACATTGTGGGATACTAGATCAAAGGCGTTTTGGAAGTCAAGGTATACAATGTCAACCTGCTATCTGGTGCCTGAGTGGCATGTTACCTGGTCATAGAAGGAGATGAGGTTGGTAAGACCATTGCTCCTTGTTCTGTCATCTGCCACCACTGAGAACAATCTAGCTCCATCCTCTTTGGAAACACTGTTCAGGTGGTTGAAGGCTGATATTAAATCCCGAGGTGGGAAACCATGTTCCAGATTGACTCTCACTACTCCAGCAGCAGGAGTGGGAGACATAGCTAGATGAAGGTAGGGAAGAGGGGGGGTTTAATCACTCTCCCTTCCATGAGGGACCCCAGCCAGGGCCTGTCAGGCTTTCCCCCCATATTCACCACTCAAACAGTGAGAGCAAGGGCTTGGCCAGACCCTGGTCCTGGGCCTGAGGTGAAGGGGGGAAGGACAGAGGGAGGAATCACAGAGAAGTGGGGCTGGCGGAGACCATCTTCTAGTGTTTAATCCAGCCCCTGCCTGAGCCCTAGCTAGACCCTCTGGTACAAGCTATAGAACCTAAAGAGTGGTTTGCTCACCAGGGGAGCTCTGTACTGTTAGCCCTTCATGGCTTTTTTGCCTTTCTGAAGCTGGTTCCTCCCTCTCCCCACAGCAGGATCCAGCACCGTACCTCTCCATCCCCAAGCCCTGAGGCAGTGCTGCACAGAGTCCTCCCACACTTGGTTCCATAGTAGGGGAGGAGGAGGAGGGGGAGAGCCCTGCTCACCATGACATCCCGACCCAACCTGGGAGCAATGAGCCAAAAGTAATCCAGGCAAACAGGTTGTGTGGCCCCAGCCCCAGCCAGCTGGGAAGGGCCCTGCCCCTGCAGCCCAGCCCAGCCCAGACCTGCCATCTGCCCACCTTGCCAGGGCAGTGGGGCTGAGCTGGGCTGGCCTGCAGGCTTTTTTGAATGTCTGTACTTAGCCCTTCTCTCCGGACTAAATAAACCCAGTTACCTCAATCTTTCCTCATAAGTCATGTGCCCCTGCTCCCTCAACATTTGTATTGCCCTTTGCTGGACTCTCTCCAATTTGTCCACATCCTTTCTGTACTGAGGAGCCCAAAAATGGTGCAGGACTCCAAGAATGGTCTCACCAGTGCTGAATAGAAAGGAATAATCATTTCACTCAATCTGCTGGCAACACTTCTACCAATGCAGCCCAGTATGCCATTAGTTTTCTTCACAAAAAGGGCATACCATTGGCTCATATTCAGCTTATTATCCACTGTAACCCCAGGTCCTTTTATGCAGTGCTACTGCTTAGCTAGTTAGTTCCAAACCTGTACTGATGCATGGGATTTTTCTGTCTTAAGTGCAGGACTTTGTCCTTGTCCTTATTGTACCTCATGAGATTTCAATTGGTCCAACCCTCCAATTTTCTGAGGTCTCTCTGAATCCTAGCTCTACCCTGCAGCATATCTACTACTCCCCCCCAGCTTTGTGTCATTGGCAAACTTGCTGAGAGTGTACTCCATTCCATCTTTTAGTGGGCTGAAGAAGATATTGAACAAAATCAGCCCCACAACAAACCCCTGGGTCACTCGTCTTGATACTGGCTGCCAACTAGACATTGAGCCATTGACTACTACTCTCTGAGCCCAATGATCCAGGCAGTTTTCTACCCATTTTATAGTTCATTCATCCAACCTGTACTCCCTTAGATTGCTTGCAAGAATGTTGTGGAAGACTGTATCAAAATCTTTGCTATAGTCAAGGTATATCATATTCACTGGTCTCCCTGCATCCACAGAGCCGGTCATTTCTTAGAAGGTAATCAGGTCAGTCAGGCATGACCTGCCCTTGGTGAATCCATGCTGACAGTTCCTAATCACCTTCTTCTCCTCCAAGTGTTTAGAAATGGATTCCTTGAGGACCTACTTAACTTAAAGTTTGGTTGGGGCTAATTTGTGTCCTTGCTATGGAATGAGCCTACATGAGCTATTCCACACAGGAAAAGTCTGGATGAACCAAATAATTCAGCATCATCCATGCCTCTCATTACTCTTTCTTATGTTTTAAAATAGTACCTTTAGGCCTTAACTGAAATTGGAATCTTTAGTATGCCATATAATATAGACACCCTAAAGGTGATTCTTGCTCTGTTAGTTTACATCCTAAATAGACACATTTATACAACCCATTTCTATCTGGGAGACAGACATGGATAGATGAAGTAATTCATCCAAGATAATAAGGACAGTCAGAAGCAGAGCCAGGGCATAAACCTAGACCTCCTTAGCTCCAGTCATGTCTTTCAGCTTTCATGGCTATTATTTATTTTAGACCCAAAGTTAACAACTGTCCATAGACATTTTATGTCCTCTTCCTTTTATGGTGGAAAATTATTTACTTACTAGTGGGAGGGAGGAAGACATAAATCATGAGGTTGAAATGATGGAAATAGTCATTTACACTAGAAGAATGAACCCCATACATACAATCTAATTTATGTTCATGAATAATTTAACATCTCCCTCATTACCGATTGCTCACAGCTCTTACATCCTACGCTTGGGCTTTGGCAGGTTGAGAGGTATGACCCACTCCAGTACTTAATACATGAGCTCTCTTTTTCTCCTTAATTGTCCAACCTGCCTGGATCGTTGGCATTTCCACATTCCACAGAGGACATGTGCCTCTTCCTGAATTTCACCAATACTTCAACCTTAATCTAAATGTGTTACACCAGTTTTGAGATCCCCTTGCCTACCCTGTCATAACTACCTCCTTTTTAGTTTTTGTCAAATAGCAGAATTCAAGAATAATAAGAAAACACTTATTTCTTGATTCATTTTTCTCAGTCTCTCTCATCTCTGTCCCAGTGTTGTAGGTATATTCAGCACAGTGAAAAATAGGAACCAACTCCCAGAAGAAGCATCTAAACAGTTGTGGTTTCCTTTATGACTATTATTTAATCATACCTGCCCAAGGACAAACATTACCATCTGGCTTTATCAGTATACAAGAGCTTATATTCCATTCTCTTAAAGGCACATAGCCACATAGACAATGAAGTAGCAATATTCTGGTGACAAGACAACAGCTTATGTTGAATAGAAATGAATGCTTGTCTGTGAATTCAGAGTGCTGTAAAACAGAGATGATCAAGTAGATTTCAATAAGAGATGCTGATTTACATTGCAATGTTTCTCTTTGTTTTTCACAGATGTAAAATCCTGAATATTGTATCTTAAAAAACAGATGGGAGCTGTAGATGAAGGTTGGTCTTAATACTGAACTCAAAGCCTAGTCCTATTTCTCGTCCACGCTGTTGCAAGTAACTTGGCATCTAGATGCCTCAACTCCTTATGAGCAACAGGGGGATGCAATTATTTTCCATCTTTTCTATTTAGATTGCAAGGTCTTTGGGGCAGGAAGTGTCTTATATTAAGTGTTTGCACAGTGCTTGCACAGTGGGGCATGGACTTTGATTAGGAACTCCAGGTGAGACTGTGAAAATATTTCGTGCTTTTCCTCAGAGTTCTAACAGTCAATTTACAGTGAAAGTTTAGATCTCAATTTTTTTTTAAACTTTCATCTCAGACACTGAAATGTTAAAGAGTCGAAACCTTTGCCCTAGTAATTTAAATGTGAAGATTAGAACCATTGGAATTCTTGCAAAAAACACATTTCATTGAGGTTTGAAAAGAAATGTCATGAAAACAATACCTTCTGCAAGTTTCTGTAATGAAAAGGAAATAGATTGATCTCTGTGGGATTGACCTAGAAGAGAAACATGTAAGTGATTCATTGGTTTCCCCACAAAGAAAACCTTCTGTAACTACCAATGAACCAATGTAGCTTGTTGCACTCAATTGCAGAACGGTTGGATATCAGACTGAAGTCAAGAAAGTCTCGTTCTCCTAGGCAACCAGGAAACTAGAAAGCCTGCTGATACAAAGAAAATTTGATTATTTCATGGACACCCCTTGCTGGCTAATTAAGGAGTAGCAAGGTGAGGCACCGTCTCAATAGTGGGGGACAGAAAACATGGAACCAAGAGAAATATGTAATTTTCTGATACAGCAAAGACTTACAGACTCAGAATTGAAGAATTAATCGGGTGAAAACAGGTCTCAAAACACTCCTGGTACTTTTGATAAAATATCCAATGATTCTTTTTCTTTTCTTTTTCCCCAGCAGCAAGGAAATTTCAGACTGGGAAATATTATTGATGAATAGGTTCTTACTTTAATTTTCCAGGTTTCTATCATTCATAATTTATTCCATTAGCATTTGTGCAATGTTTTACTGCTTCCATGAATATCTGGGTAAAAGCTTTTCTTTGACCTTTGCACGTATCACAGTTCAAAAACTGACCTTGTCTATATGACTAAGAACAGACAGTCAAAAACCCTGAGGCTGAATCAATTCAATCTTCACAGGTTAATCCAAGATGCATAACTGAACCAATAAGCAAGTGAACAGACACACACTTTTGATTCTTGAAATATAGCCACACGCCTGCAGTGGCCTAGGCCAAAAGCTGGGGGTGGAGGGGGAGGCAGACACCCCTCTGTGCTGGGCTGGAGCAGACAACTAGGGCCAAAGCTAGCCCACCCACCCTGGAGGGGCAGGGGTTGGAGGGTTTGGAGGGTAGGTGCAAAACATCCTGAGATGCTGGGGGACTGTGAGCTAACTTGAATCTGGAGGGGATTTGGTACAGAAGTTCAACAAAACAATTTAACCTAAATCAGTTAAGTCTGATACTACCTTTATCCAGGTTTATCTTAAACTCACTTCAGCCATTTTGGAAGTGGTTTATATGCACTGAACTTCTGTTGTCTTACATATTTGAACTGATTTCCAATCACTTATACCAGTTTGTGTGTAATTTCTTTCCCTGGCATAGATGTTTGGGAAGGAGTTTTTTGGGAATCAAGTAAAAAAAGTGGGCAGCAAGATTAAGTTTGAAACTAATGAATGATCACTAAACAAGAGCAATAGGTCAGAAGAGTTGGAGGAAGGGTAATGCCCAAGTAGAAATGATCATCCTTGCCTCAAGGTCCTTTTTGTTTAACCTGTACACAAGAACTTGGAACAAAGTGTCTACTGTATAGCCAGATAATGCAGACTGAAGGGTAAAAGATCAGCACCTGGTTACAGTCTCCCTGTAGAATCATTTAATCATCAATACAGGAAAATAGCCATGTTTGCGCTAGCTAGATACTTATGAATAGCTAATGACATGGAAGAAATACACAAGCCAGAAAGAAGGAGGACAGTAAATAGGAAAGACAGCCATAGAAATAGTTTGCTTCTTATAAACTCTGAGGAGAAAGAAAGCTTCAGTTTAATGACTACTTAATAGAGCTGGTTTTAGCCTTCAGAAAAGATATTTAGGTGCCTAAGTAGGGAATTGGGTTGTTGTGGCAAAGCAGTTAAGAACCACATGTACAGATCCAGAGGGCCTTGCTCTGGATTTGTGCTGAAAGCTGCAGCCTCCCATTGACCCATCTATAAACGTATTACTTGGGTTCATGAATGAAAGGTGGCTAGGTGTGCTGTTATTTTCATCACTTCACATTATGCTTTTGGCTACAGAAACCTGAAGGATTAGCTGGGCACCTACTGTCACACACACACCCCCACCCACCAGAGCACCAGAGCCTTGAATCAAATGGTTTGCCTTTGACCACTCAGCACTGAAATGTGAACAAATTACAAAGCATCGTCAGTCATGAGATGTAGTGGGTTGAGCCCAGAATGGTCAGTAGAAATCCTGACCACTTCACTACATCAACACGTGATTTTTACATGCCATACATTTTGCTCCTTTGCAGATGTGCTGTAGGGATTAGTTAGTATTGTTAGCACTCTCTAAAGATGTAATCCCAGACCAACTGCTGTGCCAAGTTTCTGTGTAGGGCAGAAGAGGAGATGACAGCTGTCAGGGATCAGGTGAATTAGGAAGGCATAACTGGCCAGATAGGAACTTATACCTTAAGGCACAGAATAGGTTAAAGTGTCCAAGGGAAATCATATACCGGCAAAGTTTTTCCAGAGCAGAAGCTCCTGTACTGAGGCTACGTAGGATATGGGCCAGCTTTACAGCTTCAATACCAGCTAAGAATCCCCACATCCAGAAAATTTCCATTGGACATATCTGCTCTGACCCCTTTTTCTCTTGGGCAGTGGAAGGGCCTGAACAACTACGAATCTGGTTCATGTTGCACTGTTTAGCGTCAAACTTCTCAATGATGCTAAGAGAATTCAAATACATCCTACAATATATACAGCCTCATATTAAAAAAATCTACTTCTCTTTAACATGTTTCTAACTGGAAAGTATTTAATGCTCATGGTTCACAACTTATGACATTTAAAAAAGTTTTAATAAATCTGTGAAATTATGTTGCTAAGCTAATTAGAAAACTGCCTTTCATTACTGTGCTGTTTCAGCTTCCTGCCAGGTTAGAATTTTATAAGCAAACTGAGTGTGATCAGTCCAGTTTACTTTCTAGCAACCTGTCACACACAACCTTCATATCTAGCACACCTTAGCCATTAGCATATCCTCCAAATGTAATGACCTTGCCAGAATAATACCAGAGCTCCACCTCTGATAATCACTGCAATATTTAAAGGAAAGAGAAACAATTAGGATTTTTTTTTGCTTGCAATGATTTTTCTGAAAGCTGTCCAGACCAAATTTTGAGTGTATGCTGGGTAACACAGGGTTAAGTTTGAACATGCACAGGCAAGCCCATGGAAAATTACAAGCATGCCCAGCACGTGTCCCCTGTGCGACCTCTGGCTTGTCAGTCAAACTTTGGTTACAATGCATATGCTCGGCTCTGTAAAACATGAGGTAATCAGACTAGAAAATTCTATAGAGAGAATCACTTGATTGGCTACTGGTGTGATATAAAAGGCTTGTGAGCCAAGGGGGAGACCACACTCAGCCCAAGAGCAGAGACTGTCTCACGGGGAGAGCAATCCATCCTGAGGGCAGAGGCTGTCTTAACAGGGACTGCTCCTCAGGAGGGCCTTCGGCCCACTGGTGTCCTCACCGTCGCGGCATCACAAGTCGTCTCGCCTTCATCTTTGTATTGATTCTCTGGCTACCAAACTGATCTCTGGCATTGATTACTAACCATGATCCTGACTGACCCGACCTACTTTGACCACTGACCACAGCACCTCCATCGACCATCTCTTCTCATTCACGTTGGGCTTCTTTCATCGTGTTACAGTTCATTAGCTTGTTGTTTGTTCTCCCGATTCATGAGCTGTTGACCAGTCCTGTGACTATTGAGTTGGGCAGCTGCACCTAGCCTCTGGGCTGGAAAGCAAGAGCTCAGCTCAAGAACCCCGTGGACCAACAGACCCCTTTGTTGTTCGTTTTCGACTCATATTGTAACTGAAGAAAGCTCGCCTGCCTACGCTACTACATCATCTGTAGTGTAAGTAAATAAAATCTACATTTTTTTAAACCGCACCGAGTCCTGTACCGCTCGGACTCCTCGCCGCTAATCCCGCCTGTTCCATACCAAAACCTTCGGCCCACTGTGACCTTGGGGCCGCTGTTCCCCGACAAAAGCATTACAGTGGTTTTTTTTTTTAAATTCACCCATGAATGGTCCCACTGTGCATATGACTAAGACAAGCACGGTGCATCTACATGTCATTAAAGCAAAGTTATAAACTCCAGAATAGTTTGCACTGGAGTTTATCACAGTGCCTTAATGGCATGTGTAGATGCTCAGACTGCTGCAGTCTAGGGTGCATGTGCTGATGCTGTGCCTGGGACTACACAGTTTGAGTTGGGGTGGAGCAGCTGGCAGGAGGCCTGGAGGTCAGCTGTGGGCTCCGGGAGATGGCAGCAGAGGAGCTGGCTGGGTCACAGGTGTGCCTCAGTGTGTGAGGCCCTGTGCCTAGGCAGCAGGCAGGGGTCTGGCCCCCCTGCTGCCTAGGCTAACTGGGCGCAATGTACACCTGGGTCAGCATTTACATATATGTTTAGGCACAGGTATTTTTGCCACTGTCCCTGACAGTACTGTCTTTCAGCAGCCAAAATTAGTTTTGATGTAGTCTAATAGTGTCACACATGTAGGCTGCAATGCTTTACCCCACAGTAAATTAGTCTACTCTGCAATTAAGCACACATGTACATGCACCCACAGAATTTAGTTATAGTTCGAGGTGTGCTGTGTGGCCTGTGTATTTAATTATGCAGTACAGGACATCAGAGGAGCTTTCAATGGGATTCTCTTTTTGCTATATAATATGCAAGTGCTTAGGACTATGGTTAAGTGTTCAATTTTCTGCACTTCTATGACCTTGGCTAGGTCACATAACCTTTCTGTGTCTGAGTTCCTGCCTGTAAAAAGTATGGATAATAGTGCTTCCATGTTTCACATGGGTGTTGTAAGAGCAAACAGAAAAATATTCCAGAGTATTTAGATAATATGATAAAGTGGAGGGAAGGGCCATTTATATAACTAAGAAACAGTAGTGTAGCTAAAGTGGGGTGGGGGTGGAGGGCAATAGCCCTTGGCAATTACTTGAGGGAAGGGAGTCTGCAAACATAACAGCCATTGATGGCCAGCTGTGGCACTTCCAGAAGTGTGCTGCCACATCCCAGGGCACCAAGCTGCCCTGGTTCACCTCGGCTAAGAAAGTTCCTGACCTGAGTGAAAACTTATGGCTTTTGTGCACACTTTCCATAGCACTAGCAAATAACTAAAGATTAATCCTACTTCACAGGAAGATCACATGAGAAACGATACAGAATGGATATCAGAGAAATAACTCAGATTCCACAGAAGACACTGAACTGATCTCCTTTTTCCCCATTCCATGCACAGCATGTTCACTTTATGAGGGAGGTTTGCCCCATCATTAATTATTGTTACATTAAAAAAGAGGTGGGGAGCATGAGACAAAAAGGGCCTGTTATTTTCTTGCAGATGAAAAGTAAACAAGAGAAAAATAAAGCACCCAGGATACTGATTCCTATTTCATAAGTCAAGCAGAAAGCAAGCCCTCCAACATCTGACATGCCAAAATACTGTAACCACACTTCGCAGACTTAAGGCAAAAATAAGAGGATAGGAATTCTTCTACAAGAAGAGATAATGGATACATTGTTCATGATAATACCAGCCATAAAGCCTAGTTGCTTTTTAACAATAGTGTCTCTTTTTCTCAGGATGACAGTGTTCCAACTCCTCTGTGTTCTTTTTCTTGCTATGAAAAATGAACAGTGCACATTAATGAGTGCTGCAGTCTGAGGGCTGGATTTTCTATTTGAGGAATGCCACTTTAAGGTTCAAAAAGCTTTAGAGAAGTTGCTATTATCAAATGAAGTAAAAGCAGTAGGAGTTGAGACGTTCCCAGTTAGAACATCGCCGGGTTCCTAATAACAGCAGCGTTACAGAAATGCTGGCAACGTTTACAAATCGGCCTGAATTTACAATTTCCTACCATTCTCCCCTCCTACTTCTGATGTAGTTTTGCATTTTTAAAAGGGAGGCAAGAATTTTTGGAGGGATGATATATATATATTTTGAAAGAGATTTTAGACAAGCTTTCGGGAACCCTGTGCCCTCTCTCAGGTCTGTGAAGGAAGCAGACACAACCTGAGCTAGGTAACAGAAAGAAAACCAGCCTACATACAGCTCCATGTGTAAATAAAAACAGGATGCTGAACGGGATGGAGCCAGGCTGCAAAGAGAGGAATGTTACTAGGATTAGCTAAACAATTAAAGAAGTGCAATAAGAAGCATAACCTGATGGGTAGAAGAGCAAGATTCTTCAACAGCAAAGAAAAATGTAGATCGGGGCAGTCAATCTTTTTTGGCCGGGGTGCTAAAAACCCCCCCCACAATGTCTACTTTGGAAGGTGCCGGAGTGCCGACATACTGGAGCCCGGAGCAGCTGTTTCCAGCCTCCCGGCTGTAGCCGGCCCAGAGAGCCCGGTCTGCATGCAGCAGGGCTTGCAGCCTCCTGCTGGGAGCAGCCTGGGCTCCGTGGCTGGCAGCAGCTGCTTAGAGCCCGGGCTGGCGGTGGTGTGCTGAGCAAAACAGCCTTGTGTGCCATGCTCGGCATGCATGCTGGGGGTTGCTGACTTCTGATTTCATAGATTTCATAGACATTAGGGCTGGAAGGGACCTTGGGAGATCATCGAGTCCAGCCCCCTGCCCAAAGGGCAGGAAGTCAGCTGGGGTCATAGGATCCCAGCAAGATAAGCATCCAATTTACTCTTGAAGGTATTCAATGTAGGTGCTTGAACCACCTCCGCTGGCAGACTGTTCCAGACCTTGGGGCTCGGACAGTAAAGAAATTCTTCCTTATGTCCAGCCTGAAACAGTCTTGCAGGAGTTTGTGACCGTTCGACCTTGTCATCCCTTGGGGCGCTCTGGTGAACAGACGTTCCCCCAGATCCTGGTGGTCACCCCTGATAAATTTATAGGTGGCCATCAGATCACCCCTGAGCCTGCACTTTTCCAGGCTAAAGAGTCCCATGGCTCTCAGCCTGTCATCATAAGATCTGTTTTCCTGACCTCTGATCATGCGCGTGGCTCTCCTCTGGACTCTCTCAAGCTTCTCCACATCCTTTTTGAATTGTGGAGCCCAAAACTGGATGCAGTACTCCAGCTGCGGCCTCACCAAGGCCGAGTACAAGGGGAGAATGATGTCCCGGGATTTGCTCGAGAAGCATCTATGGATGCACGCCAGCATTTTGGTCTCTTTACTAGCCGCAGCATCGCATTGGAGGCTCATGTTCATCTTGTGGTCAATGATGACCCCCAAGTCTCTTTCTTCTGTAGTGCTAACCAACGTAGCACTGCTGAGTCTATAAGGATGCTGCAGGTTTTTCCTCCCAAGGTGGAGAACCTTGCATTTATCGGTGTTAAACACCATGAGGTTCTCGTCTGTCCATTTGCTGAGCTTGTCCAGGTCAGCCTGGATCACCCGCCTATCTTCTGGCGTGGATGATTTGCCCCAAAGTTTGGTGTCATCGGCGAACTTCGCCAGTCCACTCCTGACTCCAATGTCCACATCGTTAATGAAGATGTTGAACAGTATGGGTCCCAGGACAGAGCCTTGATGTAGATTGTAATGAGCCATAAAGGTGGCAGGGTACTGCTGCACCTTATAGACTAAAGCATAAGCTTTCATGAGCAGCAAGTTACTTCCTCAGATGCTATGAAAGGACAGCCTTAAAGTCAATGTCTGTGTTTAGGTCCTGTTTTTGGTGTCTGATAGAGTTATGAATTTTTGTTCCCAGACCCACCTTCTGAAAGTATTTTGTTCATTTCCCTTGAGCATGAGCTTTGTGAAGTCAGACAGTAAATGATTATTCATTCTAGTGTGTAGTCTTATTTCAGTTTTACCTAGTTTCCATGAGGATATTTGGTACACCAGATGAGACGTATCATATTCTGTGCTTTTAAAATGCATTTTTCAAACTGTGCCTCAGCTTGCATTGTAAATTTTACTATAGTACAACTTTCACATAAAGCCAGATTCATTTCTGTTTTGAATTACATGCATGCAAATCCTACAGTCATTCACTCTTCTGCAAGTTTAATATAAATGGCTGCAGCCCTGATCTCATTAGCTCCCACAAGCTCAGTGCTTAGATGGATAGACTCCAAAGAAAACCTTGGGCATGGGAAGAGTTAGCACTGATCTCAAAGCTAGTATTCTTTCTTTAGTGTCAATATTGAGCCAGTGTCTATGGAGAGGCCAAAGTTGCTGCAAGCAGTGTTCTTTCATAACGGCTGTAATTAAATATCCCCAGGCATAGAGTTGGGATATTCCAACAGTAGTTGCTGACAGCCTATGCCCTCTTAACATGCATGGAAAGCAAGGTCTTCACTGCTGAGCCCTTAATGAGGTACTTTCACATCCACAATAGGACTCAGCTCTTGGAACCGTGAGCATTGCCTACATTTTTTTGTACTTTGACATCTGAAATTCACAAACCTGAGTTTGGAGCCCAAGCTCCTTGAACAATGCGCAAAGGAAAGTTTAATACATAAAATCTGACTTACACAAGCCAACAAGCTTAGCAGGGAACTACTGAACTAGACAAGATGTGCCAAGGAGAGGGACAGGGTCTAAGCTGTACTCCTTTGTACTTTCCTCTACTCATGAATCCTCTCTTGCATTTAAGCTTTTCAGCAAGTTTGCTCCGTCCTTTCTTGTAAATAAGAGAAAGAAGAGCCACTTCATTCACCTCTTGTAGACAGCTCCAGATTTGGGAGGCCTACGTTTAAATCCTCCTCTTCCTGATTTGGAATATATTCCTGAGCCTAGCTCACTCATTCCAGGGGCCTCTCTCATCTTTAGGGTGTGCTTCTTGCCCCAAGTGGTCCCTCACTTTTGGGTTATGAAAGAAAAACTTACAGGTCCATCCGTTCCTCCCCCCTCTTCTTTCATTATACAATCAGAGCAAGCATATTAAAGCAGTAACCATATGTTGAGATACAGATAGAGATATGAGTGAATAAACAACACTGACCTGTTCTTATCCTACTCCTTAAATCCAAAGATGCAGTCCTTAGCCAGAATTATGATGCAATTGTGTAAATATTCCATAAATTGTATATATGCCATAAATTGTTACACATATACCCCATAACAGGGCAAACAAGCCACAAAGATATTTGACATCTGGCTGGTTTGTATCATGCCTTAAACTGAATATGTATGCCACAGACCCAGATTTGTCCCATGCCAATCCAACCCTCAGCTGCATTGCTGAAAGGGTGTGGGGCAGCACTAGGTTTAACAATGGCACATGCAGCTGGGCTGTATATCGATGTTTAAAACCCCAAACCACAGGGCACTGGGAGTCAGGACTACCTCTCCTCTATATGTTCCCACCCCCAGGCTTTTAAGTCATTGTGCATGTAGCAGCTGGGGGGCAAACATGGGTTCTAAAGATCCTAAATGCCAGGACCATGGGATTATGAAAAGGCTCTGCGATCCTGGAGTCCTGTCATGCTGGGTCCTTTACATACTACCTATGCAGCCCTGCAAGTGAAGCTGGTGAAAGCACAGATTTTCAACTGCCTGGCAGTGGTGAGTCAATTCACTCTCCCCAACAAGCATTTGCAAGCCCATCCTGTTGGGCAGCTGCAGGGCTGCAGTGCATAATTTCAATTTGTTGGGTTGGCAAGTTGAGAGGTTGCTGTGTGGAGCATGGCATCAGGGACCAGTCCTCCATGCTTGGCTCCCTTCACTGGTAGTCATGCAATTAAGATCTGATTCATGATCCCAACAATCATAGGTCCTGTCAAGTATGAGTGGCATGGCAGGAGGCATAATTATTGGAATTGGAGAGCAGATCCTATTGCGCCATTAAATGAACATCTGCCAGCACCCTAGGACACCCCCATCAGGGGAATGCACTAACTAGTAGGCTACAGAGGCATGCTCCCTTGTTCTCTCTCCATTTCTTCCTTGTTCCCCCTCCCCACACCATGCCCCACTTCCCAAAGAAAAATGCATGTTTTTTTTCTGCAGTAGCACGGTTTCTCGCTTCCCCTAAATTACATTCAGTCTCATGCTTTGGGTGCTTTGTAGGTAGAGAAATATGGGTTTAAACTCCCAGGCTAAGTATCCAGGTCTTCCACTACTAAACAAGTTCCCTAACCACTATGCAACAGGCAGACACCAATGCAACTGACTTTTTTGTTTTTATAGAAGAGTGGTTTTAGTTCTTTGACAAAATCGTTGCGTCTGTCAACCTTCAGGAGAGGACTTTGGTTTGTGTTTGGAAGTGTGTTCCTCCAGACCCAGAGAGAGCCAATTTCTGACTGCTTACTTGAAGGTGGCTCTTTGCTTAGCTTGCTGGCTATTTTGGATCTTTTTCTGACTCTAACTCTCCTCAACCCACTGCAGAGGGAGTCAAGGCACCTGAAAAACAGGACTTAGATTCCACTTTGGACATCAGGTACCTAGTAGTAGGCACTGAAATATTTAAGTTGCAGGTGCCAAAAACCTTTTTGGATCTGGCCTCTCCATGCTTCGTAGAGCTACCCCCCAATTTCTTTTATAAAGAGATAAAAGGAATGTTTTGATTCAACCAATTTACCATTAAAAATAGCTTCTTTTTTTTAAATGATTAAGAAGCCAGAGATTTCTCTCCACAAAAACAACTTCTCAGTCTTCTCTTTAATGTATTATTAACACAGAAGAAGACTGAGCTAATTCACCCAAACAACTTACCTAAGAGTTTTACGTGAGAAAAATAATTTAATTATAAATTAATAGGGCAGGTCAATGCAAAATACATTATTTTTAATAGCATTCATAGTAACCATGCGTGTTCCCTCCTTCATAAATTCATTAAGAGTTCTTTTTTTATTGGTAACTATAGATTTTTTTTGTTGGTGATAGAAATTCTGCTTAATGAAGATTAAATGTGATTATGTTTAACCTCATTTTTATCTCAAAGGAGAAGATTTTGTTTACTGTTGATGAAGGATGCTTCTAAGTCTACTGCTAAGATCTGCCTAAAGACAAGATGGAATAAATCTATTTGTTGAAGCAAATACCTACTGAAGATCCTTTATAGCAGGACAAATCTAACAGAGCTAACCTACATCAAATCAAAGGATCATAGGAAACGAGAGCTGGAAGGGATCACATGAAGTCACCTAGTTCAGTGCCCTGCTCAAAGACAGGATTATCCCCAAGTGATGTGTTTCAATACAGTGTTGCCAGAAAGAACATCCAAGTCTTCCAATGCCTCATAAAGGACTAAAGTTAGGCCCCAAAAGAAAGGACGTTTAAGGATAAGGTTTATAAACTTTAATTATGGAATGGAACTTGGTTTAAATTTTCCTGGAATATAATTAAATATCTGTTTATATAAAACATAATCTGCTTTCATTTACTATAATGTAAACAGAAAGTACTCTAATGACTTTTATCTATATACATGTCTTCATAACCTACAGCAAAATCTTGTCTAGAACCTTGCAGGTTATTTCACATTCTAATTTATATTCCTGTTACCATCAATACTGAGCAGTATATTTGAAAAAACTGAAAGTTATACTCAAGATAAAAACAGCTCCTTTTGGTTGTTGGGAAAAAACATAGCTCGTTCTCACATCACAGTGCAATCATACTTTCTTATAACCCTGTCAGGGCTCTGCATCTGTAGTCAATCCCAGTTTAGCTATTGCAACTATAGCCTGGCTTTTATGTAATCACATAATTAAAGACTGCATCATACAAGGGGGTTGAACTTAGTTCTGGCATTTGGGGATTTTGACTACTTACTTAATATTATACCTTAATATTCTTTTAAACAGTTTTGTGTTTAACAAATATCTATATCTACACATCCTAATAAGATTGTGATCATTTTTGAAAAATTGTTTCTCAATGGTATAATATTAAGATTGAAGATCAGCTGAGGTGGAAAATTTAAATCCTTACCATTTGGATTTCAAGACCTGAAAGATGAATGACACTTAAGTCACCTTCATAAGCTGTTTCCAGACTGTGGTTTCCAAAGCCACCATTTTAGTTTTCATTCTTATTGTAGAGGCATAACAACCAGGACCTGTGCCCTGGGTGGTTGTGATGGCTGGGACTGGCCCAGCCATGGCTGTAAGTGGGTGTCTGGGGCTAGTGAACGTGAGAATTCACATATTTTGCTCATTTCACAGTAAACATTTTAGGCATTACATTCTAGAATATTGAAAAGTACTTGTAGGGTGCATCCACATGAGCAAGCACATGCCTCTTGCCCTGCCTCAAACCCCTTTGAAGTGGGGCAACAGGCACGTGCAGGAACAAAAAAATGTTCCCCTCACTGCAAAATTGCAGCACGGTGAGAAAATTAGAACCCTGGATATCCAGGGGTCTAAAAAAAAAAAAAAAAAAGAGCAAAAGTTTGAAAAAGCAGCACAGGACACGGTCCCCAACCATGCCCTGAGGCAACTGGAGGCTGGGTCCTCTATAGAGACACTTTGGCTGCCACAGCATCTCTATGGTTGCCCCTTGCCCTGGTGCTGAAACACATGGCCACGCATGCCACGTGTTTCAGCACCAGGGCTCCGGTGCCGGTAAGAGGTCGGGGAGGGTAGAACTGTGGGGGGGACCCCCGACGGCCCCACCCACTCTCCCAGCTCCCCTCCCCCTGTGAACTCCGAGCCTCCCCAAGCCCTGCTGGGGTGGCCCCTCCCCCTGCAGCCCCCCTGAGGCCCCCTCCCCTCAACAGCCCCCTCCCCCGAGCCCCAGTCCCCCTGAGTCCTGCCCTGTCCGGCCCCATCCCCCCAAACCCCCCCATCCCTGCCCCCCCAAACTTAAAAAAACAAAAAAACAACAAACAAACAAAAAACACACAACAAAAACCCTAGCACTTACCGGCAGTTGAAGCTGCTGTCCGGCTGCCTGGGGCCCCACCTGCATGGTGCAGGGCAAGGTGACAGCCCCAGCCCGAGCCCTCCTGCCATCCCACTGTCCTGTGCTTCTTGGGTGGCTCTTCCAGGAGGCCCCAGAGCCCCCCCCCCCCCCACTCTGCTTCTAAGGTAAGCAGAGGCTTTTTTTCCCCCTTTTTTTTTCTGTTCTTTTTCTGGGTTTTTTTTTTAAGTGATGGTACCTGGGGTTGTGGGGTAGTTTTGGCGACCTGGGGGTGCAAGTTGAGAGGTGGGGGATGGGGTATGTGGGCCTTGCAGGGGGGTGGTTGCCCCATGGGGGCCATATGGCCCCCATTGGGTGGGCATACCCCCTGTGTGAGGGATGAACCCCCTGTTGGGGGGGGCGTACCCATGGTGAGAGTGATGAACCCCCTGTTGGGGGTCTGAACCCCTTGTGGGCAGCTGAACCCCCTTATGGGGGGCCGAACCCTTTGTGTGGGGGATGAAGCCCCTGTTGGGGGCCTGAACCCCCTGTTGGGGGGGGTGTAGCCCTTGTGCAGGGGACCAACCTCTTGTGTGGGGGCCATTGCCCTATGAGAAGGCAGTAAAACATGTATTCGTGAATTCATGAAACCTGTATTTAGAGTTGACTTTATTATTATGATAAGAGACTTGCTTTAACACTGTAGATATATCAATAAAACACTGTCCAACTGATCGCTGCCTCTGTCTCTCTCTCTCTTTATAGTGGTCTTTTGTTTTATGTGTGGAGGAACATAGATTTGGGGTATATTAGAGAGAGATTTGGGGATTTTTTTTAGTCAGGGATTTTTCAGTTTTCCAACAGGGAACACCAGAATTCCTGCTAGGGAGGCCAGTGGCAGGACCCTGCCTGCTCAGAGCTGGCACCTTAGACCCCTCTGGCTGTGGATGGCATCCTGGCCAAATGGGGCCAGAAGGACATGCTTTGACAGTTCAAAGCAGGCCACCACACCCAGAACATCTTCCGGGCAATAGCTGCCCAGATAGCCAGGCAGGGGGCACACGTGGTAGTAGTGCCACAGAAAGGCCAACCCTGCAACTGCAGTGCAATGGCAGCTGGCCCAGAGTGGTAGATGCCTCTACTGGCTGTGCAGTTCCCATCTGGGTCTGGCAGGTGCACAATAGGTCACAGCCAGGCAGCAGCCCCCACTGCCAGACCCCTGCAGTGGGTAGAGGGTGCAGGGAACTCTCAGGGCTGCTTCAACAGTCCAGCTGGCACAAGAAGTAGTGTCCCCAAGTACAAATTGGGTGGGCCTCAGAAGCTCCTGAGAGCCAGTAGCCCTGAGCTACTTGCCAGGGTGGCTTTTTATACTGCTGGGGACAGCACAGGTGCTGGCCCTGTGCTCTAGCTCACCCTGGCTGAAGATCCAGGAGGAGCCAGGCAGGGTTATTTTGCCCCCAGTGGCACAATTTGCTCCACAACAAAGTGGATGTCTGAACATGTGCGCTCAAGCAAAAACCCCCGGCTCAAATTTGCACCACTTCTATTTGAGCTGCTGTAAGCGCATGTGCTTGCATGTGTGGATGCGCTTGTATAGTGCTATATATGCTTATAAAATACTGAGGAGAAGATCTCTGAATTACGCAAACACATACTACCAATTTCCAAGATCAATTATAAGACTTATAAGTATAAAATAGTTAAGGGTGTATATCCCTGTGGGACCAAAGTATAATATAATCTACGTGTACAACACCTCCATATCCTGACATAAGTATTTCAATGCAGCATAAGGATCTTGCATATTTAAGTAAAAATAAATTAAATGGGGGAAAAAAGGGAAAAACCTCCACACACTATCTTTGGGAGAGAGGGAATAAAACCACAGAGCAATAAATGTACAATCTTTGTTCCTCTTTTCAACGTCTGCCTATTTACACATTGTCCAGATAATTGTAAACAAAATAAATGCCCAGGATCAAAACAAAAGAGTTTCTGTAACAGGATAAAATACATTAAAGGCATGAATCTCTAATATTCTTTATAATGTAATAATAGATAGGGGAAGTCAAACTCTAAATTGCCAACACAAAAAAAAATCAAAATAGCTTTCACTGTTATACAAAAAGCCCTTTCTATCACTTCAAAAGCCATAATAAGTTTCATCTTACACGTAAAAGTGAATTGAAAACAGTTTCTTGATTGAGAGCATGGGAAACACATTAATTTACACCACAACTCTCAAATATTTCCCATGATAACAACTGCAATTTCCTTCTCCAAACCTCTCAGGCTCTGGAGATGGACTGTATTCCCATAAATTTCACAGCCAATGCCAGATACCACTTCTCAATTAAATACAGCACTTTGCTTATTTTACATCTTAACCTGATTTTTATATTCAAGAATTCTAGTCTTTAGCCTCAGCGTTAGGTCTTAGAGTCTAACAAACAGACATTAAGCCACATGTAATCATCTGTAGAAAAGTAGTTTTATGTGATGCCTTGCCAAATATTAAACTTCTTAACTAAGGAAGGCTGGTGAAAAAATTGCTTTTTATCTTGTTATTGCAATGTACCATTTTATTTTTATTATGTTTTAAAAAAATGTCACTAGATTTAGCACTTACGGAAATGAAGTATTAATAACACTGGCTTGAGCAATGCACATGACAGACAAGCACTCTCTACAGTGCTCACATACCTCTGCCATAGCATCTAAAGCACCCTTTATTTTCATATTTCAACACTGAATCTCCCAAAAAAAGAGGCCAGCAGTCATGACTAACTAGTAAGGGTTTTATAAAATGGCTATGTATGGCTATAATTAAAAACACTAACCTCATTTTCACTTATAAGCCAAGACAGTATATGAAAAACACCAGAGATGGAAGAACAGTGCATGAACTGACTCTGCAATTTATTGTACTGGTCCAAGTGTAAACTGATCCTACAAATAAATTTGTCCCAAATTTTCAGGTTCAAGTGTAGGGAAAAAACAGTTCTTCCACTCAAGTCAGTAAATGAAGACAAAGTCTTTGAATTGCTAATACCAAAATGCAAATGATAGAATAAGATCATCTTGGGCACGATTACAAATTGGCTTTGTGTATGTGATGGGCACGTCTACATGTTGCCCTACAGTGACGTAGTGATGTGCTAAGTCACCATACAGCATGCTATCGCAACGTAGCAATCACGTGGGTATACATGTGATTGCCACCTACCACCCATACTGTGCCAGGCTTTACTACTTCCAAAGGGAAGTACTAAAACAGAGTTCTGTAGCAACATTCCCATACAGAGACATCCCCTTTTTATTACACATCTGGCAGGTGCTGTTTTTGTGCAAAGGAGGACAGCAGAGAAGACACTTCTGTTTGGTACAACATGGTAGTCCCTTGTGCATCTTATCATGTTAGAGCAGCAACTACAATTTGAAAACACTAATCTTAGTATTATAAATATATAAGTCAGATTTAGTCAGTGGCATGTGTGAATCTCACTGATTCAATTTTTAATCTACTTTTCAAAAACAGAAGGTAGAAAGATCATATTCACATTTTGTCTGGCAAAAATATGTAAAAATATCTTATTGATTTGATGACATTATGGAGTGTAATTAGATATTAAAAGCACTACAAAATCTGTGTTCTTAATTTTACACTATCTGACTGGAACATTTTCTCTTTTGAGATTTTTTTTGTCCCTTTCTGCTATATGTATGTCTTAAAAAACACTTATTTTAACATTTGTCCACCACCACCCAAGTTTTTATCATCCAGTGTAGATTAGAGCAATATATTTTTTCACTGTTAAAAAGGCTATAAAATAGGCCTGTTGTAGGGACCTTAGTATAATAATTTTTAATGTGAGGAAATAAAGTGTTCCTGTCATTTGGTGTACTAACGTACAAAATATATTAGATTTCTGATTAAATTTGTAACCGATTTCTCAACAGATGTAAAAAGCAAGACACATTATCTACACCATTTCTTATCATTTCAAATGCATTTACAGTACACATAGGATTGTATCACTGTCCACTTCCACTGTAAAGAAAAGGGGAAAAGCCTTATATTTCTAGTAGGCACGCATCATTAATAATTACTAGGGACTTAACTAAATCATAGTTAAATGAGATGCTGTACAGTGCACTTCTATCTGCCATCTTCACGACATGCTCCCCCTGCCACTGATCGACAGAAAAGCCCTGTAGTGTGTTGCTGATCATCCAGGAGGCAAAAACCACCGTTTTAAATATGCTGCGGTTTTTGGCTCCTGGCTGAGCAGCACAAAGAGGTCAGGGTGCTTGGGCCTTTCAGCCAATCAGTCGCAGAAGGCAAAAAGCGTGGCATATTTAAAGCTATTATTTTTGCCTCCTGATTGATCAGCAGCAAGCAGCAGGACTGCCGGGGCTCCTCCACCAATCAGCAGCAGGGGGGAGCAAGCAGCCAAAAGAGCAAAATTAAAGGAACTGCTGAGCAATGCACGCTTGCTGCAATTTAGGAAGGTCCTTGCTATATACCCCCGGGAAAATTTTGGGACATATTCAGTATATCTTGCCACCATAGCTACTCATGCACTAAAAATTAAGGATAAATGCTCTGTTAAACTACGCCTTAAGCAGTTAGAGCTGTTCAGAAACTATCTTCCTCAAAAGGCTTGCAGAGAGATCTCTACTTAAGAGGCCTGGCTCTTAAGAATGCAGTATGACCAGTGGGGGCCTACTAGGATCCTTCTACTTATGCTCAGGCCTTTGATAAACACGATGAAAGATGCTCTAACTACAGAGAGTCTTACCTATATCTAGAAGAATTCTGGTTTAATTGGCTCAGAAACCAATTTTTACTATTTTCTCCAGCCAGTAGACCAAGGTAGATACTGACTAATGGCTTAGTAGATGGTCCATTTTACAGCTTCATTGCTCCAGAAGTCTACAAATGTTACCTTTGATGTTGGGACTGAATTTGATTTATAGAACTTGCTGACAGCAGTCTAGATTTGGCCGTGTCACTATTTCAGAAGGTTTGACATGAATGCAATCAGATTAGTTATTGAAGAGAAAACTAACACCAGCACCTTGGATAATGATTCCAACCAGGGACTGACATGTGTGCAATATTTCATAGGTTTGATAGATTTTACAGACATTAGGGCTGGAAGAGACCTTGAAGATCATCAAGTCCAGCCCCTAGCCGCAGGGACAGGAAGTCAGCTGGGGTCAAAAGATCCCAGCAAGATAAGCATCCAAATGCTTCTTGAAGTCCAAAGTATGTTCCTACACCACCTCTGGAGGGAATCTCTTCCAGGTCTCGGGGGCTCAGACAGCAAAGAAAATTTTTCTTATGTCCAGCCTAAAATGGTCTTGCAGGAGTTTATGACTGTTGGTCCTTGTTTTTCCTCGGGGCGCTCTGGTGAACAGATGTTCTCCCAGATCCTGATGTACACCTGTTTTATACTTATTGTTCATGTGTATGGTAACCTCAAGAGTTGAAGTTTTGCATAAAAATGCTGAAGCTAAGTCAGACAGACTTTTATACGTTTCCTTTCACAGAGAAGAAAACAAAACCTGTTTGAATTTATTATTAGGGAGAAGTTATGCATTACACTTAGACCATACTAATGACACTTCAAATGCGAGTATCCACACCTTAAAGCTTGTTAACTCATGCTAAGTGCCCTTGGAGCATCTCAAAGATAAACCACTTCACGTGAGGAATAATTCTTGGCCATAATACATAATTTGTTTAGAATAATTTCACTCTTTGCCAGAGGGATAAAATGAGGAATTTGCAGTCCTTCAGCATCCCAGGTCCCAGCCCCTCTCCCCTAGAGCAAAAATGGAGCCTCTTTATCCTAGCTCCTTGCCATGCTCCTCTTTGTCAGCTCTCTATTGGCAAGTCACAGTTGTGTAGGCAAAAAACAGTATCAACTCAGAACATGCTGTGAGAAGCTGCATGTTAAAACTTTAACACTGCTTGACGTCCCACAGATTTAGTATGTTCTACGTGTAACTTGTAACTTCACCTTTACTGTAAGTCCAAAAATAAGCAATCTGTGTGAGTGGTGAGCCATAGTTAACCGTGTTAGTCTGAAGTCAGACAGAAGGCAAGGTAGCAGTGCATTTATAAACACTACGGGTGTTTATAGACATATTTCAGGAGGCTGAGGGGGGGAAGGTGCTTTAATTAGCAAGCTGCACATTAATTTCTGTGCTCCAGCAGACCCAATTAATCAAGTTTGCTTACAGCACAATCGGAGCAGCCTCACTGCATGTGTATACAAGCCCTAAAGTGTATCTCTACTTTGCCTTCTCTATGAGTGGTGTATCAAATGACTTCATGTTCTCCAAGCTTGACATTTACCAAGCAAAAAACAACCACCGCTACCCCCACACAGCAGCGGATAACGAATGTTTTAATGTTTCAAATCAGCATGACAATATTTCAGGACTTTTAAACAGGGGCTTTAAAAAGGTTCAAACAGGGTATTGAGACAAAAGCACAAAGTAAAATGAAAGAGCAAGGTGATCTGGATAAAAACTGAGAAAGGAGGCGGCAACAGTCAGGAGAGCCTTAACATGTTCTTTAAAACATTCCAACTCTTTTCGGCTGTTGGCCTTTTTTAGCTGGTGTGGAACAGCAGAGGCAAAGTCACAAAGGTAGAAAAAAGGGTATGTCACCATACTATTGTTCTTTGAATATGCAACTAAACCGCAGTGATCCTTTCCCTCCTTTCTTCTGTTTTGGAGTTCAAGTCCTAAAACTTTTGAATGCAAGGAAGAACTGAAAGAGCATGTATGTTTAGCTAATCTGTGTCTGTTAAGTATTGCTTCAGCATTTTCTAATGCCCATATAATGAGGCTCATTAATAATGTGTGCAAAACAAATAAATAAAAAGCCACACTTTTTGAGTTCATATGTTGCAAAGCCTCTATATCTCTACTTAGTTCCTCACAGCTACAGGAGGCTAGGATGCAATAAGTTGGGACAGATGCCAGAACTACCATTGGTTTAAGTATATATCAGATAAGACAGACAAGACAGTTGGCAAAAAGTGATGTTTCTCCCACATAGTCATGTTTTCTATAAGCTTTATCTGGAGAAACCATCACTTATATTCTCAGATAATAAGAGAATCAACACAACCTCATGCAGCAGCTGATTGCATTTGGCATTAAATAGTATAAAGATCCAATTTGAGAAGGCCATGGTGGGCTTGAGAGAAGTTTGTGGCAGTAAGCAAAAACAGAGGACAAGTTGATCACTTCTTTCAGAAATATGCTTTCTCTCTAGAAAGAAGACAATTCACTTGAATATTGCTGGAATTAAAGATACGACTTACACACTTCCAAACCCCATCTTTAATAATATTGCTCATTGAAATGGAAATGATTGAAATAGAAATCATTATATTACAAATCTGAATCTCAGTGGCAAAGGTATAAATCTAGGATAAGGCTGCCTTCTTGCATTTCTCTGATCAAAATGGTTATTTTATGTTTTTAATTTGCTTTCCAGGATTAGGAATTTAGGCAGATGTTGAATGTGAAAGTGTTCACAATATGAATCAGCTTCATGGGGGGAAAAAAACCAAAAAGCAAGAGAATGATTGTGATACAAAATGTTAATAAATTCAATGGGTCATATAAAGTACTGGAAGAAATTCTGATCTCATTTGTATTGGCTGAACTCAGAGTAACGCCTTTGAACTATCCCTGGAATCTCCATTGCCTGCTGTTGTAATTCTGGCAGATAAGATCAAAACAAGTGACACAAGAAGTGACCATTTAATAAATAGAAAATAATTTGTATACAATTATTAACACACTTTCTTAACACAGCATGCACAAAGATTGCTAATGTTAATGATACAAAACCTAGGATATCTTGGTATAGCACCCAAAACCCACTCAGGAGTTGAAGGAAAAGAAAGAGGGAAGTACCTCTTATTCGGTAGCCGGTCAGCCTGATTTTGCTGGGTCCATGATATTGTATTTTTCTTGTGGCTTTGAACAATAAATGGCTGAAAGGGTTTAAGTCAAGTCTCAGACACACTCAGAATAAAACCTTTTGAAAAGTTACCTGACCTATGAAAAGCAGGGGGAGGTATGGGAGGGCTAGGTTTTCAGTAGCAAAGGTACTTCAAGACTTTGCTTTTAAGTTGCTCCAGTGCTCAGTGCGTCCAAACATTACCTTGGTGACACTGAGAACACCAGGAGGTCCCTGTCCCTGTGATGTGACTGGCAATTGTGCCAGAATGGAGTATTTTGTCAGAAGAACTGAAGAACTGTAGCATGCCATGGGGTGACTTGCTAGATATCTTTAATGGCTGGTAAATGCATCACTAAGTATTTGATCTAAATTTTCTGCAGCTGCAGTCAATAAAACAGGGTAGCTTGCAAGTCTAATTGACATGAGAAAATGTATGTTCACTATGGGTTTCTCCTTTGCTTAAAGTGTTTCTGGTTTTTTCCTCAAGTTGCTTACCAGCAGGGGATGTTTTTAGCTGTTCTCCATTCCTCCCTCCCCCCAATAATGGGTTTTGGACTCTATACGGTAGATGCAAATAATATTTCGCATTTCTCCAGCTCATTTTATCAAATGCCTTTCCAAGGTCCTGATTTAGCAGTCCATCCCCTGCAGAGTTAAATACTTCAGAGCTTTGCTTTAGGAATGCTTGTAAGTTACATTGAACTAGAAGAGATGTAAGCATACATACTGAAATGCTTTGCTTAATTGGAGCCAAAATTGAGGTCTGTGCCTTCCTCTGTGCATCTAACATATTTAGAACACTATCAAGATGAATATTAATATAACAGGCATTGTTGTGCTGGATTAGAGAAAGAGAGAGAGGAGGGGATGAATAATACTTTACTTACGAAGGTAGTTCTGCTGAAAACTACTTAGATGACTGAGGTACTACTGACAAAAATCAGGTCATTTGTTAGCAAAATGCCTATAAAATGTAAAAAAGCCCAACTGAGGTTTTAAAAGCAAGTTATATGCATTAGGGCCCAGCCTGCAGCAACATGTGGGCATAATTCCATTAATTTTAGTGCAAGCATATTTGAGTAGTTATTGTGTATATAACAACTGGTTAGGGTCCTCCTTACCATATTCCTGTGAAGCGTGCAGACAGACCTAAAGAACAGCATTACAAACAACAGTTGATGGTTCTTCTGTGAAGTCATCTGCATGACATGCTGTTTTCCTGGCATCTCTCATTCTGTGTTCTATAGAAATTTAGGATATTCATATGCTGCTGAAGAATGTTTAATACTAAATTCAAAGTCTGGATAATTGGTATAAACAATTTGAGCTTCTTTTTCAATGTTTGTTCAAATGTTTGCTTGGGGATTATTTGGACAGTCATATTGAATTAAAATCTGTACCAACAATGATAGAAACTTTAAAATATAACTATAATGGCCTCATATCTGTTTCCTCATTTTTTCCCCTAATACTGCCATGGAGTACTTATTAAAATAATAATGCAAAAGGAAAAAAAAAGTCAAGATTCTCTCCCCTCCTAACATTCTGGACAGCTGTACCTTGTAACGTGTTATGATTAAGTGCTGGGTTCCAAGGTCCAATGAAAATAAATCTGCTCAGAAAAAATAAATGGATATGCTTTGGCCTAATAATAATTTTGTGTACCCACGCAGCTTTTACAGCCTGTCAAATTAACACAACTGACAGATTTAATTTTCAGCATTACTTTTGATTATCTATATTTTTTTTACAGTTTCTTGTGCCAAATTAAAGTGATGAAGAGCTACAAGGGGCACTCAAATATAAATTGTTAGAGGGAGAAAGTTGCTATCGTTACAAGGGCCTAAAAATCACTTGTTATCTGCAACCAGCAGCAGATGAGCATTGCAATGATTTCAGGAGGGTGGTGCGAGTACAATATTAGGTTGAGAAATCTTTTTATGAACCCTGAAGAAATGCACTGTACATTTCAGATGGGTAAAACACAACTAAATTAGGATTGATCATGCAGGATAAATAGAATGGATGCTATTGTAATTTTAATTGTAGGTATAGTCATTGGAAATAAGTTACAAGTAAAAATATACTTGCTAACATTGTTTCATTGCACCCAAGAGTCTGAGACCCTTTATTTTAAACTCAATAGTCATTAGATATAGAATAAAAAATGACATTGGGAACTAATTTAGGATTCTTCCCATGCTAACTAAATGCCCTAATAACAAGGCTATAAAGCAGTGGTTCTCAGCCTACAGGTTCCAAGCAGCCCAATCAGGGTACTCCTGCAGCCCATACGACATCCCGTTAAAACATTTTTAAAATGGATGCACAGGAAGTAAGTTGTGTGGGCACAGCCCACATAACACACGGAGAGCTGCAAGCATGGCACACTATGGCAAGCAGGTTGAGAACAACTGGTATAGAGTCATGTTTCTACTGCTTTCCTTTTCTGGGCCCATGAATCTTGCATTCCTTTCTGCATAACCCTATTAGGACTGGAGAGTGCCTCACACCACCTAGCTTATAGGTTGGCAATCAGGCTGTTCTTTTGGGAGGCGAGCCTAGGAACACTCCTCAGGCTTGCTAAGATATTGAACCTGCATCTTCCAGTCTTATTGCATATGATGCCATCATTGACATAGTATATACAAGTAGGTCTCCATTAAAAAAACCCAACATAATGATTTTTCAGTTCCCTCAGGAAAGGATTCCAGGACTTGGATTCCAGCTTGGCAGAGGAGTATACCCACGCACCCCAACTCTAGAGAGGGATAGTAGTCCAGAAACATCTCTGGTCTTACTGTTTTCTATCCATCAGTTCTAGGCAGCTTACTGTTCAGTGTGGAAGTGTATTTGTTGTTGGTGGTGGTGATGGTGGCTTTTTAACATGTTTTAAAGATCCTGAACTCTCCTGACATCCTATACAGGGAGCCTAGCAGCTGAAACATGAGTTTTGGATCCCAGGCATCTAAAAGTGAGGTACTATAGGTTCTTGTATATGCAGTGTAGTTTTCTTCCTTTACCAGCCTCTAAAATGAAACCAGTTCTGAGATAGAAGACAACAGTTGAGACAGAAAGTGAATAATATTTTGGCTGAAAAAGAAGGGGAGAATTTAAAACAGATATAGTATAACCAGTGTCAGGGAAAAGAACCGAACCAAATGGATCGGGCCCCAAGGTCACAGCGGGCTGGGGTGGCAATTAGATACGGACAGGTGGGATGAGCGGCATAGAGTCTGGAGTTAGGGACTCGGAGTGGATTGAGAAAGAACAGGTGAGTTTATTTGACTTACGCTTTTGGTGTAGGCAGAGAAGTCTTCAGTTACAGTTAGGAACGAACAACAGTAAACAACAAAGGGGCCTGTTGGCCCACGAGGTTCAGTCCAAAGATCTAGTCCCAGGGCTGGTCAACAGCTCATTAAATGGATAATACAAACAACAAAATGAAAACTGTAACACTTAAACGATGAACCGCGTGACGCCAGTCCAAGGTAATGGACAATCGGGTGGTCAAAGGAGAAGGCCGAGGTCGGAAGCCAGGAGATGATGCAGTGGAGACGTCAGTTCAGAGGGATGAGCAGAATCGTAGTCAGAGAAGAAAGCCGAGGTCGATGATCTGGAACAGGGTTAGAACAGAGTCCAAAGGGTGATCCAAAAATCGTAAGCCGTTGGTCAGTTCAAAGGGTAAGTCAGGAGCCAGGCAAGCGTAGCCAGAACGTATGTAACGATTAATACGAAAAGCAACCAGCAACGGAGGCGAGAGAGGAGATCTATAGGCCCAAGAGCCTGACTGAGAGACAGTCCCTGCAGCAGCAGCCTCTGTCTCCAGTCCACAAGATCTCCCCCCCGAGGGAGGGGCTCACTGAACTTTTATATGAATTTAGTGGCCAAAGTGCTCTCCGCAGAGAAATTTCTAGTCCGATTACCTCATGTCAGGTTCTGACTGAGCATGCTCTCAGTCAGGAGCTGACACAATCTGAGCATGCGTCTGTGGGGAAAGTAGGTCAGCAATGATTGACAGCTCCGCAGGTCACCCAGGGGGCAAGGGCTGGGTGAGCCTTGGAAATTTCCACTCACAGCTTCAAACCGCGCATGTCAGTTTAACCTCTTCTGTACTGGCAGCACATACTCAAAAAATTTCCATGACAACCAGTTGCAATGGACTAGAAAGCCATTAGACAGTGAAGTTAATATGCCCCACTTAAAAAAAAAAAAAAAAAAAAAATCATTTGAGGGACAGTGTTCCCAGCAACCTGATGCCCTCTAGCACCAGACTGAAGCATTTGTTCAGCTTCTGGTGTAGAGGAAAAAAGTGTCACATAAATGAATCCTCAATATAATTCCTGTAACATGTAGATTTTCTTCAGGGGTCTTTGATGCAGACTCAAACCTTCCCCTTTAGTTTATATGCTCCTGTCAGATCTTAGCCCAAGGTATTATGGCTATAGGTCAAACAAATAAATATTAAAACAGTTACCAAGGAAAAGATAAATTTGGTTTGCAACAGAACTAAAACAGTTTCAAATATATTTAATATAAACAATGCATGTATATAAGCAAATGCATGTAACAAAAAGGGTTGTTAGAGAAAGCCCATGGGAAAGGTAACTGCTGTCTCACAAAAGAGCGTTCCCTCAAAACTAAGACAATAGTCTGGCCTATAGCAGTGAAGGACTCCTCAGCCCAAGTGGAGGTGACGGGACTGTTTGCCAAAGTAAAATTTTGGAGATCTGCCTACAGTGTGGAAAGGGTAGTTGTGGTCAACATCTTATGAGGTTAGCATATAAGATATTTCTACACTGCTAGTTAGAGCCGTCCTCAAGCCCACACATAACAACCATTTGTACCAAGAACTAAGACTGATCCAGAATAGCTTTCCAGCCTTGTCTTGGAAACTCTGCTCAACTCCAGGGCCTACGCCTGACGGTAGTATGCTTGGAATTTAACTGGATTCTCCACGCCACAAGCACAGGAAGTTTTTTGGCAGTAATCCTACAATTCCCCATCACTGAGTTATGACTCTTCTGCTCTTGATTTTCTCTCTCTACAGCTAAGAATTAGAGCCAAGCACAGGAGGACAGAAGTGGTTTATAGACTGGTTCCTAAAAGGGCTCCGTCCAAGGACCTGGGACAGAACACTAGTCTTGCAGCTGTTGTGCAGTTATAATAGATGGGAAGTGGCAACTCATGTGGCTTAAGCTGGCTGAGAACAACCCTCAAGGTCAACTCGAAACTTCAGTGTATACACCCACAAATTCAAACAGAGCCACAGCCTGCAGCAGGTAGGCTATTGTCTTGGTCACCAAGAAAACAGATGTACCATGACTAAGTCGCATTTGCCTAGGGGTTATCAAGCATAGATAATATAGTATGCCTATATGTTTTTGTTTTAAATCCATACCTTGGAGCGATATCTCCTTTCTGGTAAGCTGTCCTTGCACTGAAGAATCTACTTCTGTATCCCTGCATGCCAAAACAGTAACAGAAATTACTATCTACAGACTTGGAAAAAAGACTACTCCAAATGTTAAGCACGTTGGGCTTATTGCCAATACAGCTGGCAAACGTAACTGACTATGGTATGGACAGTTCAGCCTAATGGTGAGATCCAGTAGCAGGGAAAGGGACTATGATTGGAGATGGGATAGCAAATAGGAACAGGGAAAAGTTCAGACACAGGCAAAAAAAAGCACAAGGTAAGATTTGGAAAGGAGTTTTGCAGCAACCACCACAGATGTAAGTGTTGACAAGCCAGAATGATATTGTCAGGTACCGCCCTAAGTTATGGTTCTTACTAACCAACCTCAGCGTGACCAGTTCCATTGTTACGCCAGGTACAACAGCAAAGATCTACTTTTTCCAGCTAATGTTTTATTGGTTCCTGTAGGCTGCTCGCTTGTTCTTCCATTTAGACTGTAAGTCAGTGTTTTTAGTTTGTTTGGTTTTTGACCTATCCATAGCCCTACAAAAAAAATCTCTCATGTATATTGCACCCAGAATATCCTTTACAATTACCTGTTGCCTCTGTTCTGGCCTTCTCCATCATATGAGCCTCTTTATTTATTTATTTTTGCCTGGCTACTGCAGCCTTTCTATCCCTCTTCTAGAAGCAGCTGATCGTACTCACAGGCTGAGAGTTTTGACCTTACTGCGTAGTTCCCTTTTTATGTTGCATGTAGGGAAAAGCCAGCATGTGGTGTGGCCTTAATGTTAAAGGGTCATGCTGCTCCCTCGGGTGCTTCTACACCCAGACATATACCTGCCTTTTTGAACACTTAAGAACAGCCTGCAATCCTACTCCCTGTCTATTGTGAACATATAAGCCTCTACAGAATAACTCAACATACACGGTAGGTTTTGTGCTAACTGGGCAGGTGCAAACAAAAATTCTACCCAGCAAAACGCATGGCAAGTAGATGTTAGATGAAGGAGGACCCAGACCTGCCCATGTTTTAGCCTCAGTTGCTAAGCAGCTAGGGCATTTGCCCAGGAAACAGGAGAACCTTTTTGGCTCTCCTCGCCAGAGAGAGTTTGAACTTGCATCTCTGACTTCCTAGTGCAGTGACCTACATGTTGGACCAAAGGTCAGTCACTATGGAGCCCTTTTTACAACCTTCTTTTGAAGCTGGACCCCATCCAGCCAAGAAAGTAAGACATGTGAGGCCAAGAGGCAGCATCAAGTTGGAGGCTGTATGGTTCAGCGAGGTGAGTATTGCTTTAGGCAGAAGTAGGTCCTGTGTTCAACCCTGGATCTTTGCTCCCAAAAGGGCAAAAGCTTCCCCACTATTCGGTCTAATTAATATTAAATGCAGTGTGCAGCGAGTCAGGAGGCTCCTTGTCAAGCCAGAAATTCAGGATTGACTGGCATGAGCACATGCATGGAGCCACATGGGGTCAGAGCATACAACCTACTGAGCATGTGTCCATGTGGAACAGGATTGAAGGTGAAAAAAGCTGCAAACATGGCTGCAAACTGCCATTTAGACACATAAATGAAGTAGAAATGTTGTAATGCATAAACATTCACAAACCCCTTATTTCTACTTCCCTAGAGTTGTTCTAGGTGAATTTTATTTCCCCAATTAGTTATTTTTCAATGTATGGGAATTTTGATAATAAATTTACATTTACATGAGGCCTGTGGTACAACCTGGCATAGAGAGTATGATCTTGCTAATAACTCAAGTAGAGGTTTTTAGAAGTAATCATATTACATGTTTTATGAGCTAAGTATTAAAAGTCAGAATCAAAGAATATGGAATGATGAGCAGTTATGATTTTGTATGAGGGAAGCAAAGAAAAAAAAAAAATCTTCAAATAATTTAACTATACATTTAAAATATTCAGGGTAGAGGAACTGAAGCTTAAGGTAATGGCCACTTCTTGTATAAATGCTGTTCATTAGAATAAAAAAGTAACCTCAATCCTTCCGAGTTCAGGTTTCTTCAGGGAAGGCTGATCCCTTATTCATTAGTTGACTAATAATGAAAGCAGATTTTTTTCCCCCTTCCAAAAAGATTTCATATGTCAAAGGGAGATCTTTAAGAACCGTGTCCAGAATAATGTTAACGTATTCATTGCAAAACAAAACTCAAGTCAGATACAGCCATTTAGGAGAAATATTCAGGGTAATTTCAAGAAATTAGATAAGGAGCATGGGTCCTGTTGTTAGTCAGGAGCATAATGAGCATGGGTCCTGTTGTTAGTCAGTAATAATTCCTTGCTTATTCTTTTCTGACTATTGCAGGATAACAATAACTCATATTTCCTAAGTACAGCCACTACTTTTGCAAGAGATGTAATGATTAACTGACAGCTTCTCTTTCATTTTTATTAGGGTAAGTTAAGATGGGAAACAGAGGGAAGAGTGGCAAAAGATGGAACTTTTCACCTATGGGCAGTTGGCTTAAATACATCACAAGAGCAAGAGTTATCATCTCTCCATTCTTCATAAACTTCCACTTTGTGCCATTATTTGACACCAGCAGTGGTCCTTAAAATGGTTCCAACCTGCAGTCTTTTTTATATCTATAAACAGCAACACATAACACAATAAGGTAAAGAATCAGACTCTATGGCCTCTTCTACATGTTACACTTAGGACATGATTAACCAGGTAATGACACCTTAAGTTGTGGCCCAGTCATGTTTGGTCAAATGAAGGGTGCGATAAAACAAAGGAATAAGCCACAAAGTTATTCCACAAAAATGTGAAATAATTTTGTAATTTGTTCTCATCATGCCATTAACTGAACCCATGGTCACATGCTCTCCTGTGGCTGGGAGTCCCATCAGCTGACAGGGCTCTCAGCTACAGGATTGCACTACTCACCAAGAGCCTTGCAGCTGATGAGGCTTGCAATGGTGGCAGTATGGGGCTTACAGCAGCAGAAGCCCAAGATTGCAATCCCAGGCTCTCCCTGCGCTGGCAATAATGTGCGACTGAATCTGATGCTGTATGCCACAATCATGCCTTTTGCCATGCATTTGCGGCATGGCAGGAGGTGTGATTGCATGGACCCTGCATCAGATTCTATCATGCCTTTACTTGAACATCTAGAGGGGCCCTGTGATTCCAGATCTTTAATGGTACACTAAATTTTGAAGGTTTATGTCATTATTACAAGGATCAGCGAGGTCAGGCCACTGATCCTTCTACCTGCCAGTGCTGGTAAATAGGGAGCAAAGTAATAGAATCATTAAGGGTATCAAAGCTTCAACTCTAAGCTTGTGCTAAAAGCTGTCTTCAACTGACCCAGCTATAAATGTGCATCTGGCCACTAAGGCTGGGAAGTCTGTGCATTTCTAGGAGTGCTCCACTTCCCCCAACCACAATTACATTGGCCATCATTTACATCTGTAATTCTTGCTGCACATAGAGTTACAACAGTATTCCCTGTAGCAAAGTAGTGCCTGTCCTCACACCCTGTACTTAAAATTATTCTTTTTCTTACCTCCCAGTGCTCATTAGCAAGAAAAAGAATAGATAGCCTGGCAAAACCTTATGGAACAGATACAAGTGCCAAAAAACAAGATTTCATTTGGATCAAGGTCAAAGGTCTACCTGAGCCAACAATTCATTGGGCTAGTACAAGTAAAGCATTCCATGACTGATAGCTAATGGGACACAAGAAAGTGTTTTTAGTATCATGTCCTTTGATTCCCCAGCTTTAATAGCTAGATGCACATTTACAGCTGGGTTAGTTGAAAGAAACTTTAAGCACAAGTTCAAATTTGAGGCACAAACTCCTACCAGCGGAAACAGCCAAATACCTTAATAATTCTGTTACCTTGCCTCTTGTTTAATTGGGATAGAGAATCTTAAAATAAATGTTATGTTATAGGCAGACATAAGGATGAATTGAGGAAGAATTATATTTAATTTCTGGAACTAGGAAATCATATCTAATTTTTAGAAGATATCAAGTCTAAATTGGACTGGTATAATCATTTTCCAGTCCATTTTAACACTGGTTTTAGATTTTTCCAATCATTAAGTTATGGTTCATTCTCATTTTACAAACTATTAAGAGGAAGCAACCATTACTGTTGTCTGTCCTTCATCTGGAGAAAGGACAAAAAGAACAGTGTGCCTTGAGAGATGGGAAGATAGTCCAAAAGTTGGTGGAAGGTGGAAAAAAATACAAGCATAGCAACAGCTGTTTGGCTGTATGTTTTAAAGCGAGTAGGATAAATCTCTACAACATGGGAAGGATTTAGACAGAACCAAGTAAATGTCAGAAAAGTTTATTGAAAAAGAGAGGAAATACAATGCCAGCCAGTTTTCTTTTCCCTCCCTTTCCTTCTCATTGAGCCTGACCTTTGTCTCATACCTAGTAATTACAATGTCTTTTATTACAAAAAAAGTACATCTTTGAAGCAAGATGCCATGAGCCAATTAGGCAGATTACTTTCAAAACACACATGGTGCAGCATTTCTCATTTGTTGACCTCTGGACAGCTCTGCTAATGGGCTTGTCTCTAGATTATCAGTGTATTAGCTCAATTACAATGACTCCAGTTAAAATAAAAGCTAGGAACCAGATTTAAATTCATAGCCAAGACCAAATACATGGGCAGATATTCCAGCCTTATCTTATGTTGCTGAATATAAATAATACAGTTAAAGAGGGCAAAGCTACATTACAGGAAGTGGTAGTCAGCTGAGAATTCCAGCCAAATATGGACATTTGTGATCATTTACATGTACATATTTGACACTGAGTTTCTTTTAAGAATGCACAGTAGCAAGAGACACAGAAAAAAAATATAGGCATGTATCTTTTATTCTATAATGCAAAGATGATAATAAGAAATATTGGGTATTTTAAGGGGAGGGGGCCTTTTCTTTATATTGTAGCAGAAAGCCCCCTTTGCACATTTCCCTTCAGGACATGGATATAACAGAAGTCCTTTCTTGTTTGCACCTCCCCATCCCCCCTGCCACATTTTGTGCATTTCTTTTCCTTTTAAGTTTTGGCAGAGACCTGGCACATTCATTGCATGGGTGTGGCAATACTCAGAGCAAGCCAGAAAGCTGAAGTAGCTTTCTGTAGGAGAAACCTAGAAACTACATCTATATATCAATTAAGCTTAGTGTCACTAAAGAAAACAAAAGGACTAAAATATCCACTGCAAAGACTGTAAATATATCCTGTACTAACTTAACTCACTTACTGTCCCCAGTAGCCTTTGAACCTCACAGTGCATTTTCATATTTCATCTGTCTTGTCTTTACCATAGCATTTTGTATTTTATACTTTTAAACTCTTAAGGAATGTACTTCCTGTAGAATGAAGTTCCACCCTGGACCATTGTTAAAACTTCATTGAAATTTTAACTGTAAAGTGATAAGTCAGTTGAGTGAATGTTGATCGTCAGTAGACAATAGCCTAGCTAAAGGAACTCCATTTTAAGCTAATCAAGCTAAAGAACTGATCCTTGGAGCTGAGCACTCACCCTATGTAACCCATTGACAGTACAGCCATTAAGTCAATAAGCGGACTCCCAAAACTTCAGGTACCAGCAGGCAGAGACCCCTGTGACTAACAGCTGTCAGGTAATACTGAAGTCCTATATGGGATGGCAACTTCTGGACTGGGTGGCCAAAATGATACTGGGGGATTACACAAGTCTGCCAGAAAGGGATAAAAAGGCAGTGAAGCATGACCCTCAGTGGTGCCCTCTTATCTGGCACCTAAACTACCGAGACAGGATAAGCAGGCACCCCGATTCTGTGGAAGACATCACCTTGAAGGAAGCTGACCATCAACACCGGACTCCAGGGTCTTGGATATGTAGATATACTGACACCAGTGCTACCATAATCATTACAGCAGCTACTATAACACTATACTACATTGGTCTGAATGGGTGAGTGCGTGTGTGTGCGCTAAGGTGACTGGTACTACCTGTAACTCAAAGTTTGCATTTATGATTTTATTGGTAACTTCACATCCCATCGAATAAACTAGAATTTATTATGATCCTGAGAGTTGGTCCTTTGTAGCCATCAATATTTTGAAGATTATTTTAAAGGAAATAACCCTTTGACTAATATAGCATTTTTCACTTAAAATATTGTCTTCCATTCTTTATTTTGAAAAAATGGAGAAGCAAATGCAATGACCATTCTTTGTTTATCTGTTGCTGTTCAAACATTGCCCTGAATTTAGAAAGTTTTTATTGAGATAAGGAATCTATAGTTTACCCATAAGAAGCATATTTACACTATTAAAGAACCAGCTAGGGAGCACTACATTGAACCATGGTAAGCCTACTCCATGCACACTACTCTCCGAAACAACTGTAATAGTCACCTTTAGTTCGGTACTAGGGCTAAGTACAGACAGTCAAAAGGCCTGAAGCTGAATGATTCATTGTTTGCAGGTTAGTCTAAACTGCATAGATTAAATTGAAACAGAAGTGAACAGACATTTACCTTTGATTCAGGAAATTCAGCCACATGCCTGCAGTGGCTCAGGCCAGAAGGGGGCCATGTAGCCAGCATGAGCTGTGTGTTCACTTCCTCTTCCTGCTGCCCCCAAGGTCAGGGAGCCATGTAGCCAGCATGAAGGGAGGCAGGGCTGAGATAGCTACAAACTATCCCAGTCCTCAATTTTGATTTTGCTTCTTTCTGGCCACTAGCCCAAAATAACTTAGAACAAGGGTGGGCAACCTGGAGCCTGAATGTCGCAAGGGCCTGGGAGCTTCTGCCTGTGGGACACAGCTGATCAGGAAGGGAGACAGGAACACAGTGACAGATGGAGCAGAGAACAGAAAGTACAGCAACATATCAGCAGGGAGCAGAAAGTACAGCAATCAATCGGGTAGGGGAAGGGGTTCAGAGTGGTACTTGGGAAAGGATATAGGGGTTATCTTGTGGTAACCTGCCTAAACGTTTGCCTCCACTGGTTTGGAACACTGTTGTTGGTGAGAGATAGGCCTGCTCTGAACAGGCCTAATGTTTTGGATCTCCCAGGCACTTCAGTGCCTCCCTAACACAATTGGATGATGACAGAGTTTAGGTAAGAGGAAAAAGGAAAACAAAATTAGTTCACCAGCACAAGTGTAGGCACTTGTGGAGCTTTGCCACCCAAACTGGAGGCACTGCCTAAATTTAGGTGCATACTGAGTTTTATGGCTTCTGAAATGGATCTAAACATGATCATCTTTTGGACATAGGCACCTAAATACCACCCAACTTCCAATTAGATGCTAACAGTCCAAACTGAATCTAGCTCATAGTTCCCTTTTAGTCCCATGTATGATATAAAGATTCCTTTGACCTGCTCATACAAGAACACATATCAGCTGATTTAAAATTCTTACTCACATTGACAGTCACCAAGATTTCTTACATGAAAAAAGGAGTCTCCTTGGATCAGGTTGACAGAAGACTTGCATTTTGTGTAGTCACAGAACAATAAACGGTTATAAAGTGTTGGTTATAAGTTGTTACTGGATCAGAATAGAAGTACTTTACACCCAATGTGCATTAGTCTAAATGATTCACAAGAGGCAGAGTAATGATGAATTGGACCTATTCTAACAAGAGGTAGAAAAGCAGGCCCATCAGAAGGAAAATAAAGAAAGCAACCCAGCAACTATAAGTTTGTAAGAAAATTAGGGGACTGGACATAATCTAGAACAGAGCTAGTATTTATTCAATCCATAATCCAAAAAAATCTTATGGTTTCTTAACAGCATGACTAAAAATAAACTCTACATCTATATAGCCCCCTGAAGAGTGCAAGGCCAGAATGTAAATAATGTAAATTGGTATATTTCCATTGATAACATCATTGCCCTAAATCACATTTACCAGTGGAAAAATCCATTCCAATTTACATCTGATGAAAAGCTGGCCCAGAGTCTCAGAGTACACATTATTTAATAAAATGAGATGGACAGTCTGCTTAAATCTTTGCTGTAAGTAACTCATGCTTATACCTTCCCCTCTATCATTATTCAATCAGGTTCATTTTTCAGACGTGTGACACAATTTTATTTATTCCCAGATTATTCATGACAGATTTACAGTTCTTAACACTAGATCTCGGAAAGTTCGAGATGACATGTGATACCATTATAAGTTAGAGCCTATTTAGTGTTGGAGAAAATACTCAATTTTTTTTTAAGATCTCTGTCATATGCTGTCACCAATCCACCTGCCCACAGTAGTGCTGAATGCAGACTGCAAGCAGAAGTTATCCTAGAAGTTTGGTGGATGCTGTGAGGGAGCTCATTTAGCTCCGAGAGGTTTGTTTTAAAGGATGCCTTTGATGAAGATATTTTCATGATTTCATGGTAAGTAGAGAATCCAGATTTACTGTCATATTAGATTAGATCAATTTAGAACAGGTGTAAATGACTAAACAATGTGCAAGGAAGTGGAAAACCATGTCAAGTGTTTCATACACAAGCTAGTAGGAAAGCGAAAGACAGCTGTAAACCTGAAAGTTCCTTTACAGAAGCGTAAAGGACTGCTTCACCAAGTCACCGTGGCTCCCAATGGCTTAAATGACAAGGGGAGATCCCATTTACTGATCAGTGCAACCAGATGAAGTATGACACTTTCATTTCCACCATTTTTTCAATAATTTGGCTGACAAGAAGAGCTTAAAAAGCTAAACTATAAAATAGATAATTATAAAGACACCGCTTGAATTTAACTTGGCTGTTGTTCCCTATTGTCATAGAAATTTTTGAGTATGTGCTGCCAGTACAGAAGAGGTTAAACTGACATGCGGGGTTTGAAGCTGTGAGTGGAAATTTCCAAGGCTCACCCAGCCCTTGCCCCCTGGGTGACCTGCGGAGCTGTCAATCATTGCTGACCTACTTTCCCCACAGAGGCATGCTCAGACTGTGTCAGCTCCTGACTGAGAGCATGCTCAGTCAGAACCTGACATGAGGTAATCGGACTAGAAATTTCTCTGTGGAGAGCACGCTGATTGGCTACCAAATTGATATAAAAGTTCTGTGAGCCCCTCCCTCAGGGGGGAGATTGCGTGGACTAGAGACAGAGGCTGCTGCTGCAGGGACTGTTCTCTGAGTCAGGCTTCAGGGCCTATTGATCTCCTCCTTTGGTGGCTTAGTTCTTCGTATTACTCGTTGCATTGCGGTTTTTGACTACGATCATCTGGCTCCTGACTTACCTTTTGAACTGATTAACGGCTTACGATTTCAGATCACCCTCTGGACTTTGTTTAACCCGGTTCTGGATCATCGACCTCGGCTTTCTTCACCAACTACGACTCTGCTCATCCCTCCAACTGACGTCTCCGCTGCTTCATCTTCTGGCTTCCTGACCTCAGCTTTCTCATTCGACCACCCGATTTGTCCATTGCTGTGGACTGGCGTCACGCGGTTCATCATCACCGTGTTACAGTTTGTTTTATTGTTCGTGATCCCCATTTATGAGCTGTTGACCAGCCCTGGGACTAAGTCTTCGGACTGAACCTCGTGGGCCAACAGACCCCTTTGTTGTTAATTGTTAGTTTGTGTTCAAAACTGTAACTGAAGACCTTTCTGCCTACGCCTGAAGCGTAAGTCAAATAAATTCACCTGTTCTTTCTAAATCCGCTCTGAGTCCCTAACTCCAGACTCTACGCCGCTAATCCCACCTGTCCATATCCAATTGCCACCCTGGCCCACTGTGACCTTGGGGCCCGATCCTTCGGTTTTCCCCGACACCTATAAGCAGAAGGGTTTAGAAACAAACCCTGATGTATAAAATAGTGTTCAATAATTCATATTTCTAAATGGAAATAGTTGGGAGGGGGGGAAAAATCAGCTGAAAGTTACATGGAGAGCTCGATAGGAAGGCCATGCTCTGTACGGTAGATTCCTGTGACTGTTTATATGTATGTGCTATGGAAAGAGAGAATGTAGAGGTGTAAAAGCTAAACAAAATAATGGTATATTTAAAATTATTTGAACTCAGTGAAGATCACTACTTTGCTACTGATAGAATACTTCCATGGCCTTTTTAAATCCTAGCTTTCAATGAATACAAGACTTTCAAAATAAATAACAGTGATATAACCATTTTCTGGTAAAACTCATTTTTTTCCTGCAAATACATAGCAGAGATAGAAGGTTAAATAAAATGTATAAAGAAAATGAGGCAAAATCATCTACAGAAAATCTGTTAGGAAATTTTTTAAATTGAGCTTCAACTGACAGGGCCTGGACATAATGTTACACTGAAACACTGTACATTAGTTTTGTATACTAATGTAGAGTACATGGGGATCAAGTAGCTAGATAATCAGGTTTCCTAGGATAGCTGTATATATTAGGTGCTATTATAGTGCCTTGCTACTAGGTGGCAGGGGAGCAAGTAATCAGCAATTTTCCTTGAGTAAATGGCTCTCTCAGGATAACCTGTGGACACATGACATGTAAACTGAAATAACTTATACTGATCTAGTTCTAGGGGAATTTTACAGCAGATTTAAATAAATTCTACTTAGCTAGGACTGTATGTTGTGGGTCTGCTTCTTTTTACACCCATGTAAAGATCAATTATACCAGTATAAATATATCTCATGCTTTTTCCAACAGTCACCTGCATCTGTAGTTGACAGGCTCTAACACTGATGCATACATTTTGTACAATTTATTTGTATAGGATATGGCTCAAATTTGCAAGGCCACCACTCTGTTCCAGCTGTGAAACATTCGTTGACGCAGATGTGTTTATTACAGAAAAGGATTCGCTTCTGCAATCACCTTTACATGGGCAGACCCTGCAAGTTTGTGGAATGCCAAAGACAACAGTGTGCAAAGGTTGTTCCTCAGGCATCAGATTCAGCATTAGGTCAAAGTCAGTAAAGTCATTAGAGAGGTGTGTATGTGCGCGTCACAGTGGGATTACAATGCAGGATACCTCAGAAGTACCCCAGATAACTTTTTGGGTATTTTTCACAAATAAAGCAAAGCATCTTCCTCAATGTAATGGAAGCAGTGTTTTCATGTAAATAATAAACATAACATTACACTCTCTACATCAGGGATACAACATCAAATTTATGAACCAAATCCTCTGTTGACACAAAGGGGTGTAGTGACACTGAAGTTAATAGATTGGCATCAGTTTTCATCAGCTGAGGATATGGCCCTGCTCCAAGAATGCTAATATAACTATGACAATCTTTCCCCCCAGCACAGGAGACATTTCTGAGCCTACCACTACATAAACAAGTGGGAGTTTAAGGTAATAGGATGAATATACCATGCTGATCACTTATCTGCATGTTGCCCCTTGCCTTTCCCACTGCCTGTCCACATTTGTAAGTATTCCCCCACCCTCAACAGAGTGTCTTGTCAATTCTTCTGAACACTGGTTTGGTCTTTACTCTTTTCGCAGCTCTTTTGAAAGCACTGCATCCCACCCACTCCCTCCCTCCCAGTGCTACTCCACACATGCAAGATAGGGCTATGAGTCAATGAAGGTGTACTGAAAGTGCCCTCTGCTGTTGTTTTGGGATGTTTCTGGCATCCTGGAGCGTGGCATCTGAAGCACCCCCAGGAAGAAGTATAGACTTAAGTTTTATGTAAGCACAGTAGTCCTAATCCCAAAGGAGACATCATGGGTACTACAACAATAAATTATTTAGCTGCAAATTTGAGCAGCTTATTATGTCATAAAAACAGTTGAGGTGTAAATTAATTAAGCAACTAGCCTCTTAGTTTGCTTGACTCTCTAGCCTTTTGTTTTCTCTCTCCACCCAACCTCCCTGCCCCAATCTGGTAGTTTTCTAAATAAAGATATAGACCTTGATCTACATTATATATGAAACTCATATAGCCAGGGCAGCATAAGAGCCATGGCATTTTTACATAATAAAAGTTTACCTTTAGGATTTCAGTCAGAGCATGTGGGGAGACAGGTAAAAAGTGGAAGTGCCCGACTAAAAAGAAAGCATATCTAGGAATATACACCAGAGGCTACAGCCTGGGTTTTATAGGCAGCAAGGCATCTAGGGCCAGATCCAAAGAAGGATATAGGCATAATTACGAAGATTTTAGAAAGCAAGTGCTGCAGAGAGGGATTGTAGATCCAGAGCCTAGGATCCCAAGGGTTGTCTGCAGCCACATTTAATCTAATAACCTGTTATTTATAGCACTAGGGCAGCTCAAGATGTGCGAGACCCCTTTTTAGTCTCCGGGGGTTCATACCTGAAAAGAATATCCTAACTATCAAGCTATAGACTACACTATGTGGAAGTATTCATCTCTTCTGTTGAAAGCTGTGCCACTCTGCAGAAAAGCATGCAGAATTTATGAAGCCAAGAAAACGGGCAACCAGACAGTGTATCTCAGTAGTCAGGGAAGTAGGAAAGAGTCCTGGTTTGTGGTTTAGAAACTGAACTCAGTTCAGGACCTCAGTCCAGTGTACAATACAGAAACAGTTCCTGGAGCAGGGACCAAAACCAAGAGTTGCCTCCTCCTGGGAGAGTGGTCTAAAAACTAAGTTACAGGGTTACATAATATGGAGATGTTGCAAAACTTTCATTCCTTTCTGCATAGTGGCGAAACATTGTATACACTTGACCTGAGAGGTCGAGCCATTGTTAAGATGGTGTGAACACTCTCCATAAAAGTCTTTTCAGGCTGAGGAGGGCATTGGATCCTAATGTCTTCACTTCCACGGTGATTCTCTAACCTCTAGGATATTATTTAAAAAAAGGGGGTGGCATCACTACTGACCCTATTTTAAGAAGGAAATGGCTGCAACAGAATTTTCTGAGGGCCCAATTCTGTTAGTGTGTGTATGCGTCAGACACCTTGGGTCCATGTCGGTCCTTCTCGTTCCTAGATGCTGACTTAGCCTGGGCATGAGGTGGGCACTGATTGCTTAGCATGGGTAAATCTGAGCTTGTGCAGGAAGTAGGACTCTAGGCATCAGGGATAGGAGCAGGTGCCTAGAGTACACATCACCTAGATTAGGCAGCAACTGAGCAGCAAAGGTGTTAGAAGTTAATTTACAAACTCACTTTCATCTTAGTACTTTATTGGATACAACCTTAACTAGCTGAATTGCGCATTGTCTAGTCATTATAAATTATAAACTTAGAAAAAGATAGTGACCACACAAGCCATCTATCTCTGTTTTGAATTTTCTTGTTCCTGTAACTTTATATCTTTATTTATACAGCACTGAAAATGAGGTACTGAGACCTACTAGGGCCTCCAATGTCACATCATAGTTTTGGCATGCTGATGTATGCTAATATACTCATCACCAATTATGATGTGCATGTCATTTCCATAGTATGATGTTTCTAGCACATATTCTATTAGCACCTTTGCAAGTGTGCATACCTATTATCACTGACTTCTTATAAACCCTCATTAGAAATCAGCAACTATTAGACAAACATTTGCTTTACATTTAGTATGTGACAAGAGTTTCAGTGGCCTATCCATTTAATCCTATAATGGATTCCCAGGTGTTGGAGCAGGTGGATAGCTGTTCCGTCACTCTCTATTTAGAGAAGCTAGCACCTTATGTTGAGAGTGCTTGTAACATTGAAAGTGGCTATTCAGATGTTACAAAGACAATAAGGAAAGAAGCATGTGTTCTGGAAGCATCATATTACTAATGATTACTGAGGAAGCATTTTGATTTGAGTTACAAGTCTTTGGACGCAATTGAAAACCTACAATTAAGAAATTAAACAAAGAGAAAAGTAGGGCAAAGTGAATGGAAGCTGTCTAGGAACATTTACCAAATGAGTGAAATAGAGCCAATTTGAACTGCAATTTCTGAGCCCCCATTTTTGTGTTCTTTATACTTTACTCTCCCCTGTACTCTACTCCTACCTGACAGGCAAGCATTTAAAATAGGCAAACATTTATAACAACACAAAAGATCTTGTCTGCTGCACCAAAGGCAGATCACCTGGATACAAGTCTGGTGCTTCTTGCATTGCTTTTCTCTCCCTTTACCTCTCCCCACCATATTTGCTTTTATTATGGTTAAAAATGTCTAGAGATCTCCCCTTCCCCCACCCCCCAACAGTGACAACAATTTTTTACATTGATATAAGTCTCCCAAGCAGTGAGAATGAACATTTGAAGTATTTTCTTTTTTACAGAATTATACAACTATTTTATCAGCATATCTGCACCACTTCTGGTGAGCTACTGAGACTATCCTGAACAAGCATACCCCCACTCAACCACTTTTCCACATCAAGAATCCAACCTGGAAGCAAGGCAGTGAGGCTGGCTTGAGGGCATCCCCTACTGCCACACTCAAAAATGGTGATAGATGTCAGGAACAGTAGCAAGAGATGACTTCAGGGAAAATTATATACACCCTTACTTGGCCTGGTGAACACAGACCTAGAGGGGAAATAGCATGCTTTTCAGCAGCACTGTCAGGAGTGCTGCAAAAGCATTATAGAAGTCCCTTACAAGCCATTCTAAAGGCTACTGGGCTATTTTGTTTGTGGTTAATAAAGGATTTAATAAGGAAGAGTACCCTGTTAGTTGAAGAGAGTTTGTTTGTTGAATTTTCAATATTAACAAACAGTAAGCCAGAGCTATGTCTCTGTGGTTAACTGAAACAGGAATCATCTCCATAATTTAAAAAATAATTCTAAGGGTGAACTACTTACAGACAAAGACTGCATTAGAGCATCTGAGTCTATACCTCTGCTGGTGGAAGGCTTTGCTATAAATTGCAGATCAGTCAGTTGTTCAGCAAGGTTTTTTGTGAGAGTCTGTAGCAGGGGTGTCAAACACACCCTTGAGGCAAAGGGAAACCATGGGACACCTCACAAGCTGGATCTGAAGACAGCAGCGATGATTAATTCAGCCATGACTTCTCACCCATTTGGGAAGATAAGGCATAGCCCCAGAACACTGTAGATGCTTTAATGGAATCCAGAGAAGGCAAGTAAACTGTGAAGGAAACAGGATTGTGAGCTATTGTTAATGAGGAACAGCCCACTGTAGTTTACTTCTGAGTTGCAGTTTGAGCAAAGTGAAAACAGAAGTTGTAATGAGGGCAGAATGATTGCTGCTCTGGTAAGTCACCTTACCAATAAGTTACCTTATTGTGGCTGAGGATCCTGCCTCAAAAATGGAGTCATTAATCAATAAGTAGTGAGGGTGGCCAGACTAATTGGGAGAAGAGCAGGGACATGTTAAGGATCTCAGGTGTTACCCTGTTCTAACCATTGTAATTTAACAGCTACCCATGGTTACTCTAATTTGCACAGAGAGGTAGTTAGCTGTGTTAATCTGAGGTGAATCAGAAGGCAGGGTAGGCATGCATATAGATTAACTAAATAAGATATAGATAGAGAGAGTACAAGTTTTTGTGGGCTGAAGCTCATGTCATTAGATGTACCAGCCTAAGGCCAGACTCCTCAAGAAACCCAAATAGTTTTAAGGACATGGGTTATGGATCATGCTAAATGCCACTCTTACCATCATCACTGTCAGCTGCACCAATGGTGACTCATGTTTCTGAGAAAAAATCCTCTTCTGCAAAATTGGACTCTCAATTTTAATGAATTTGTATTCATTTAAGTGATATAAGTGGAACCATTTGAATATCAGGAGATGTTTGTAAACACTCATTTTCCTCATTATTGCCTTTTCTCTCCAGAGTTCCTGAAATTTACCTGAAACCTCTTGAATTAAATTAGTATCTTCCAAGGGTATTCAGTGGACTTTGGATAAGGCCCACAGTATCACATTATATGAACAGATCAGTCATTAGAGATTTTCTGCTAGAACAGAAGTAGGGGACTGAATAATTTGGGTAAGTTTCTGTATTCATGTACAGAAATAAACCTCCAAACCTTCCTTGTTATATTCACACCATTTCAAGAGAGTACCTTATGGCTGAATGCTGAACAGATTAGAAAGGTCAAATGAACATTAGAAAAGTAGAAGTTTTGCTGTTTAAAAATAAAACTTTTTTTGTAACATACAAATCTTGCCACCTGGCATAAACTACACTAGATTTCCAAATGTCAAAACTCTGGCATCTAATTCTATGTTTATTCAAAGTATTTTGAAAAAAAAAAAATATATATATATATATTTGGGTGGTAGTTGGGCAGCCTAGACAGCATATGTTCCATTAAGGCCATGAAGAGATGAACCAGCCCCCATGAAGTAAAGACAATAGGGATTTGCCATTCATCAGCTAGTCTGTGGCATGCTCTTAACCTAAGGAGAATGGATATATAATCATAGTGGGTTAGTCCTTAAGGAAAAAATTACCATGAATTAGAAACCTCAAAGTGAGAATATGCTCACAAAAAGGTACCATAGAGGAACTGGGATGCAGTAAATTATATCCCATTTATATGCCCCAGGAAATTGTTTGTATATACACACCCTTAACTGAATTAGCCCTGAAGCTTTGTTTGGACCCATAACTATGCACTGGTATATTTTCTGGGGCCATCTGGTATTTGGGATGATTTGGAATCTGGCTGTGAATTGCCACCATATAGGGGTTTGAAACAGATGAGTAATGAGTCCCTGCAGCACCCTGGGCAGAGTGCTGACCACTGGGGAGTGGGGAACAGGGGGCAGAAAAGGAAGGGGAAGGGTGGCTGTACCTGCCCCAGCTCTCTCTGCACTCTGACAGCAGTAGTAGCATGGGTTCAGGGTGCTGCAGTTCATGAACATGCTTGCTGCACGCTGACTTCAGCAGGAGACATCAAAATCCACCTCCCCACCCCAAGGAGACTTGTGCTAGAGCAGGGGCATGCCTGTGCTGGTCAGCCACAGAAGCTTGGCAGCCCTGTGCTCAGTAGTTTCGGGTGGGGGGGGAGGGGAGAGTGGGGGGGAAGAGGTCAAGTGGAATGACTCCCCTGCCCACCACCAGGATTTTTGCTATGGGAGGCACAACTCCGTGCCCAGTAGGCAGAGTGGGCTTCCCAGGAGCTGTCCCTGCTGCCCTGTTCACTCCCAGCCTTCCCAGATACGATGTTGATGAGGATGAGGAGCTGTGCCTGCCATGGCAAAAACCTGAGGGGGGTGGTCATTATTCCACATGACCCTTCCACACTATTGGATGCAGGGCTGCTCTTACAATCACAGACAGTTTGAGGGGCGGGCGAGGAGGAGACATCCTGCACCCACCCTAAATCAGCACCTGAGGCGGGTGCTCCATTCATATTCCCTGCCCAGTTATGCTACTGGTTTGAAACCCAATTCTTAACAGTGGGCTTAAGAAGTTTTCCAAGTATTCTCAGTGAGTGCATTTACACATGCATTTACTGCGCAGTAAGTTACTGAACAGTAAGTGGTTTTTAGTCTGGCATCTACACATGCAGCCATTAAAGTGCAGTAATGCTGTGTGTGGACTGACTGAGGACTAAAGTTAGTCCCACGTCAGTCCATATACAGTGTTACTTTGCAGTAAAGCATCTACATGGTGTGTTACTGTGCAGTAACTAAGCAGACATAAATTTGATACCTTCATGATATAGATATCAAATTTATACCCAAGTTGGCATAAGTCACTATAATTACTGCACAGTGTGGGCATGCATGTCTGTACTGCACAGTAATTCTTGGTCACTGCACAATATCCTAAACTACTGCACAGTAAATGTGCACATGTAGGCATGCCCAGTGTAATCCATTTTCCCCATTGTTAGTTCCTGATGCAAAGCATGAGGTGTCCTTAATATGGCTTGCCCTCTCCTCATTTTGCTCTGAAGCATATTCCTATGTTTTCTTACGTTCTACATAGAATCATAGAATCATAAAAATAGGGTCAGAAGGGACCCTGTAGATCTTCAAGTCTGACCCCCTGCCAGGGCAGGAGAAAAAACTGGGCTCAAACGATCCCAGCTAGGTAGGCATCAAGCCTCCTCTTAAAGACCCCCAGGGTAGGAGCCAGCACCACTTCCCTTGGAAGTTGGTTCCAGCTCCTAGCCGCCCTGACTGTGAAGTAGTTCTTGCGGATGTCTTATCTAAACTTCCTCTCCAACAACTTGTGGCCGTTATTCCTTGTTATGCCAGGGGGCGTTGGGGGAAACAGTGTCTCTCCCAAACCCTTCTGGTCCCCCCAGTGAGTTTATAGACAGTCACCAGGACCCCCCTCAGCCTTCTCTTGTGAAGGCTGAACAGATTCAAGTCCCACAGTCTCTCATTGTAGGGTCTGCCCTGTTGTTCCCAGATTATGTGGGTGGCCCTCCTCTGGACCCTCTCTATGTTGTCCACAATCCCTCCTGAAGTGGGGCGCACAGAACTGGATGCAGTACTCCAGCTGTGGCCTGACCAGTGTCGCGTAGAGGGGGAGGATCACCTCCTTGGCCCTACTTGAGATGCACCTGTGGATGCACAACAAGGCCCGGTTAGCCCTGCCAACTGTGACCTCGCATTGTAGGCCCATGTTCATCTTGAAGTCAATAATGACTCCACAATCTCTTTCTGCCACCGTGCTCTCAAGAAGGGAGTTTCCCATCTTATAAGTGTACTGCTGGTTACTACTGCCCAAGTGCAGCACCCTGCACTGGTCAGTATTGAAAAGCACCCTGTTTTTGTTAGTCCACCGCAGTAACCTATCCAGGTCTTGCTGCAGTCTTTCCCTCCCTACTAGCGTGCTCACCTCAGCCCAAAGTTTGGTATCATCAACGAATTTAAACAGGGTGCTTTTCACCCTGTCGTCCAAATTGCTGATAAAGAAATTGAACAGTGTGGGCCCAAGGACCGAGCCCTGGGGACTCCGCTGCCCACTTCTCCCCAGGTCAAATATGACCCGTCCACCACCACCCTCTGAGTATGACCCTTTAGACAATCTGCAATCCATCTGACTGTGTAGGCATCAATGCCACAGTTGCCTAGTTTTTTAATGAGGATGGGGTGGGAGATAGTGTCAAAGGCCTTGCTGAAGTCCAGAAAAACTACATCCACGGTGACACCTGCATCCAATGCTTTTGTGACCTGATCATAAAAGGCAATCAGGTTGGTTGGACATGACCTGCCCCTAATGAAACTGTGCTGGTTGCCCTTAATCATCGTCCCTGAAGCCAGCCCATCGCAGATGTGCTCCTTGATGATCTTCTCAAACAGTTTCCCTAGGATTGAGTTAAGACTGACAGGCCTATAGTTGTCCGGGTCCTCCCTCCTCCCTTTTTTAAAGATGGGGACCATGTTGGCTATCTTCCAATCATCTGGCACCTGGCCCGAGCACCACGACCCCTTGTAAAGTTGTGCCAAGGGCCCTGCAATAACCCCTGCTAGCTCCCTCAACACCCAGGGGTGGAGAGCATCTGGACCTGCTAATTTGAACACATACAGCCCCTCTAGAAGCTCTCTAACCCAGTCCTTCCCAACCTGAGGTCTGGAGGCATTCCCCTCGAGTCTGTCTTGCATCACAGTGGGGAAGTCCCGGTCCCTGCTCAAGAAAACAGAGGTGAAGAATTGGTTAAAGCTTTCTCCTCTGGTGCAACCATCAGATTGCCCAGAGGATCTTGCAGGGGCCCCACATTTCCCAGTGCTTTCTTCATCCTCTCTATATATTTGAAAAAGGACTTTTTATTATCTTTGATTTTGGATGCTAGTCCTAGTTCTATGTCTGCCTTAGCTTTCCTGACAGCCCCCCTACAGGCCCGAGCAGAGGAGGTATACTCCTCTTTGGAGATAGCACCCCACTTCCACCAGTTGTATGCCACCTTTTTGGCGATCAGGCATTCCCAGATGTCCTTGGTGAGCCAGGGGGTCTTTCAGGCACTCTTGCCCCGCTTGCTTCTTGTTGGGATGGTCACCCCTTGAGCCCTGAGTATCATCTCCTTAAGGAACGACCACTCATCTTGGGCACTGAGTTCCCCTGCTCTTGGTAACCCCAGCACCTCTGCCACTAATCTCAACTCATCGAAGTTGGCCATCTTGAAGTCTAGGGCTACTGCCTTGCTGCAGGCCCTTGACACCCTGCGCTGGATGGTGAATTCCAGCAAGCGATGTTCGCTATCACCCAGGTGGTCAAGGACCTGGAGGCCCCTTACCAGGTTGCTGCCTGTGGCCAGGACCAGGTTGTTACCTGTCAGCTTCATGTTCTTGGGGGAACCCTGATACAGGACACAAACTGTCTGACTCACAAAGACTCACCCCCCCCCCAACCTAAGCAGAAAACCTGAAGCAGAGACTGCAGTAAATTCTGGGATCAACGAAGCAGGGGAGTACTGGATGATAAGGAAGCTATGTTCCAAATGCTAATCGACCCTTACACCCACCTCAGCATTTATTAGACCAGTTCTAATCTGGAATTACAAAGGACTTCCCCCCTCCCCCCCCCCCCACAACTCTAAGCAAAAGTAAGTTTAATAGGCATCTCGGGCCGTACATTCCCCAGTCCCACTATGGGAGGCCTATGTAAACTTAATTGGCTAAAACTCGGTTGCCAGGTTAGGGAATGCTGAGGCAATAGACCAAGTCAGAGGGGGTATGGGCAACATTTGAACAATGGCACAGGGTTCATAACAGCGTCCAGCCCGTTGGAGCCCTGACCACAAGTGTTGTCATACTTTTCCCGAGACGACTGGTGGAAGTCCTCTCCACAACAGGTTAGGAACACTCCAATAAGTGCCTTAAGTCTGTTAAAAGACTATAGTAAGATCTAAAAAGTCATGCTAAGCTGAGGCTTGTTCACAGCAAGCAAAAATACAAAAACCCCTTGTCAATTAAAAGGGTGTTTCTAAAAACGCCGAGAGATATCTGCTATCCATAAAAATGTCGAGCTGGCTCCAAGTAGGTGTTTTACTGAGTATCAATCAAGTTCCTGGGATGTTCCACTCAGATAACCCCTTGTCAATGGAGAGGTTGTTTCTGAAAACACCAAGAAAAATATCTGCTATCCATAAAAATGCCAAAACAATTTGATTTACAATATTGACAATGCTTGAAAGAAACTAAACTGAGGGTATAAAATCTGTAAAAAAGAAGCAGCAGTCGGGTGCTGACATCACTCACTTTCTTCTCCTGAGGCTGCAGGAGAAACATCATCTCCCTTCAAGGATCGTGCTGAAAACTTTAACCTGTCAGCTTTGCAACCCGAGTGCCTTGGACTGGTGAGATCCCAGCTCTCTCTCTCTCTTCTCTTCTCTCCCTCTAAGCATAGATTTCTGAATTTGAACTGTATTAGTTAAGCTTGAGCTAAGTTTCCCCAAATACTTAGTGAAACCAGGGTATACTGTGACTGTTTGTGTTTGTTTTTCCTTTGCATGTATATCACTACTAGTGTCAATATATATATTTCATCTACTTAGCAATAAATAACTTTTATAGTCAAACTGGTGGTAACTGGATATATTTCACCTTCTTTACTTCTCTTTCCCCACTTGCTCTGTAGCAACGCCCCTCTTACCTAAGCTAAAGAACGCTGTGAAGCCCAGAAATACTGTGGGGTCTGCTCATCAAAAAAACTAAAAGATTGGGACGTGCTGAATTTGAAACGCATAAGGGGATTAACTTGTACAGGCTGATTGACCCAGTTTGGCTCAGACGTGCCCTAATGAACTGAATGCTGGCCCATGAGGGTGTCATCTGGACACCCAGCTGGATTCAGAGGTATTCTGTTTAACTGTGTGCTTGTGTCTGACTGCAGTTTATTGTTGCTCTGTGTCTGACTGCAGTTTTTTGTTGTTCTGATGAACTGATTTTTGGCATATGAGGGTGTCAGCCTGTCCATGCGGATCAACCCGGCCAGGTCAGGCGTGTCACGTTAATCTGTGTGTGTTTGTGTGTATGACTGATTTGGGGACTGGAGGAACCCAGCCCCACTGAACTGAGCCCTGCAAGATAGCTCCATTGGGGGTGAGGGCTTGCAGAAGGGAGAAATGCAGCTCCGTATAGAAACGCAAGTAACACAAGCAGCACATTGATAGAATTACCAAGACCCTAACCCTAATAAATGAGCACACCCCAAAGTAGCGGGCAAATCTGGTAGCAAGGTCCAACAGGGCATTTCCTCTGGTGGGACCATGCACCTCCTGAATTAAGTGGAGGTCCTGTATCTTGGCCAGGAACTTCCTGGAAAGGTCCGACCTGGCTGACTGTTCCTCCCAGCAGATGGCTGGGTAGTTTAAATCACCCATGACAACTACATCCCTTGCCTTAAGTGCCTCTGCAAGCTGGCCTGAAAATTCCCGGTCTAGCTCCCCCCCTTGGTTGGGGGGTCTGTAGTAGACCCCCACCGTTAGATCCCTCTCCCCAAGGCCCCCTTGCATCTTGACCCAGAGCACTTCAGCTTGCCCCTCCTCTGACCCATTCTGCTGGCAGAGGATGTGTATTCCTCCTTGACATAGAGCGCCACACCCCCACCTTTCCTTCCTTCTCTATTGCACCTGTAAAGCCTATAGCCCCTAATGCTAACTGCCCAGTCATGGGATGAATCCCACCATGTTTCTGTAAGCCCTATTATGTCTGAGTCCGAACTGGCTATTCTGAGGGCGAGTTCCTCGTTTATTCCCCATACTATGAGCATTGGTATATAGGCATTTAAGGCCTTGCCTAGCTGCGTGTGCCACCCCCTGATTTGGGAGACTGTCTGGACCCCTGTTTCGTACCTGGGCACTCCTTGCATTTGTCACCTGTCTTGTTTGGGTGGTGTCTCCTCATCTTCCTCCAGCCCTCTCCCCCGGTGAGGCTAGTTTAAAGCTTTAAAGGAAAAAAAAATAAATAGAAATTTAGGTTAGACTCAAGGTCCAGTCAAAACAGTTTGCAAAACCAGAGTCTTATAGTGGTATAAAGTGAAGAAAAATCACATTTCTGTTACCCTAATTTTAATATTTTAAATATTTAAATGATATATTAAACCACATGCTTCATTTTTCAAGATGGTATACGATGTGTGTGGTATCAGCTATGCTAAAGCAATGTAGAGTGTTAACATAAAACTTTCATAGATGATTAATATCAACTTTAGGAATTTCTAAGGGTTGAGAGGGTTGTGTCATATTAAGCAATACATGTGAGTTTATAGGACTGTACCAGTTTTTAGTCATTCTTGCATTCTAATCCTAATAAGTGCTCAGAATTAAGAATGATTCAAAATGAAGTGTTTATCTAAATAACAAATGTAATTAGCTGCTTATGAGACTGACGTGACCTCACTATGTATTAAATGCATTTATATTTCTTTTCACATCTTGAAAACACAAAATTAAGTATCCTGCAGCTTCAAGGGGACGGCCTTATCTCACCTTTAAACCAGAAATTAGTATTGGGAGTGTAATATTCAGCCATTATGTGAGAAAAGAGGAACGGGGGAGGAGGAGAGAAAAGAAAAATATCCCCACAATTTAAAAGATAATTACACAGGAAATGATTGCAGATTATAGTACTATGCATAAGGATGCAAAAAGACTGAGTCATCAAACATGAGAGACCTGAGCCCAGAATAAAGATACAACACTACTCAGTCTTACTGACAGATACAACTTGTTAGCTCCAACCAAAAATGCACAAAGGTTTAAGCCAAGAAAAACATGTAGTAGCAGCCAAACCTGAGGAGAAATCTTATTTTGGGGTCAGGGGAGAGTTTCTATTAGAAGCAACCCCTAGAAAGCTTGTAAGCTTGGACTGCATTCAGTATGCTCTGATTTAGCAAAGCCCTGAAGCATGTAAGCAGCCCCATTGATTTCAACAGGATACTCCATGCACATATATTTAGAAAGGATATGCATTAAGGATTAAGTGCCCAAGAGAGAACTTAAGTAGAATTGAAGTGCCAGAGTCAAAAACTGTGATACAGGAAAATCATTGCTTGGCTTTCTCTTTCTCTTTTTGACACTGAAGTTCTATAGTTGCCTAGAGCTGTGCTTCAGCACTTGAAGCAGCCCCCAGGCCTTTTCCACTTAAGAAGTTGATATAGGCCTCATTCAATCCAGGCCTCTCCCCTGTCTTGCTAATCTAACTCAGCCACTACACCTTGTTGTTCCTCCAGTGGTCTGGAGGGCCTCACCTCACATGATGAGATCTAACCTTCTGCCTCCTCTTTACCGTACCCCTTACAATGACCCCTGGCTTTCCTACCCACACTGATCTGTCCTTAGGCCTATTCACTTAGGCCTTAGGCCCCTGTATTCCAAGTGCAGCCTCCTCCACTAGAAACTCCCTGGCACACTTCTGTCCTTTCTCTGCTGGCTCCCTCTCTCATATACCTGTCTGGGTGGGGCCTGCCAGACTCAATTGTCCTTTTTAAAGGGCCCTTCCCTCTCTTTTCCTACTTTCTAAAGGGAGAACAATGGGGTCCCTTTATAGAAAATGAGCAAAACTACAATAGTCTGAGCAACTGGATACTTATTTCCCTCATCCGCCTGAATGGGAGCCAGAAATGATGTCTTCTTTTGTTTATATTACTTCAATGTCTTGATCCACTGGGCTTTCTCAGAGCACACTGGCAGAGCACATAGGGCTCTTACAAAAACACAGCTAGTTCATTTTCATTAAGCATTGGGTGGTGCCACATCTATTATCTAAGCAATAACTTAGTGCTTAGAGTATTTCCCATGGGAGAAGGAATTTGGGGTGTAAATCCCTCTTTACCTGAGGAGGTTCAAACAATAGAAACTGCACTGTGCAGAAAAAGCAGTCAAAATTAATTGGACAAGCCAGAGAAAGCACAGGAGGGAACTTTACTCCTTTCTGGATGCATCTATACATGCACTTTACACAGCTCTTTTAAAGCCCTCTGCCCTTGATTGGGGAGCCAGGGCCAGGAACAGTCTGCTGCTGGAGCATTGGGACGTTTTCCCCACCCCAGCAGCAGACAGCCCTCCAGGTCCAGGAAACAGCCGTCTCCTGGCCCAGTGCTGGGCTAGCACCAGGGAAGTCTGGAGCTTCTCCTGGTGGCCGTAGGGTTGCGTTGTAAGGTTGCAGGGACCTGGGAGCAAATCTCCCTAATCCCTGCATGTGTAGACAAATCTGTTCCCTAATCCCACCTAGCTCATTGCTACCTGCCTCACTGGTAGATTGGGGCTGAGGGCTGGGACCTGCCCCTGGAGCTCTTTCTAAATTCTGTGCCTTGATCACCCAATCTGGGCATGGGTCTGGGACCTGCCCCTGACTGTGGTGGTTCCTAGCCAGCCCCAGGCTGTATGGGGAAGTCTGCATGTTCAGCCTGGAGTTGGCTGGGGACTGCCTGAAACAGGACAGTACTTAGCCACCTCCAGGCTGCATGTGCATGGGAACTGTCCCCATGCAGGCAGCTCCCAATTGTGATCATGGATTGGGGACTGGGGAGCTTGTTCCATCTCCTTTGCAAGTCTTAATCCCTTAGTGGATTTAGGAGTATGTACAGTCCATTGAATTGTATGAACAGAACAGGATTAAAGCAGTATCTCTCCGGAGGGAAAAAAAGCAGGAAGACATTTTGCACTTGTTCTTTAACCTCATTTACCCTAGCCTCAGCATCTTCTTTCCTGTATTTTGATATCACTACTTTTCTAGTATGTGTTTTAAAGTATTTTATTTCTTAAGCAACACAAGGAAGATCCTAAATAAACCTATTAATAATTTCTTGCACTTGAATCAGTACTTGCAGACCAAGCAAGTGGACACTGCCCTGGAGGGAAGGAACATGGGTTGTGTCCCCTGCCCACATTATTTTTTTAAGCATTTCCAATTAACTAGTCATGTACTACAGCATTTTGGGAACTGGTGCCAAAACACATAGCTCCTTTGTTCCCTCTTAGGATAGTTACCACTTCAGAGGAACCATGCTGCCTCCTACTTGTTCTCCTTCTCAGCCCCAAAATCTTGCATTTTTGGATGTCTAGTGCAGTGGTCTTCAAACTTTTTTGATCACACACCCTTATAGGTAAAAATTTTTGAGCATGCACTCCAATATATGTAATTTATTTATTTATAAATTATATAACGGTACAAAAAACCTTTTGCTCTCACTAAAAAAATATATTATTTTTCTTCCCGCACCCCAATGCATTGTTTTGCGCACCCCACTTCGGAGACCACTGGTCTAGTGAACCAACTTCAACAGCAGCAGTGGAAGCTATATCCTACTTAACCAATTGCCTGATGGCTTATACATTGTCTGGGAAAGTTAAAGGTTTGGATTCAAATCCTTTTGGGGTGATGGAGAGGGAATAGGGCCCAGGTTTTAAAGAAATATCTTCTTTATTGGGTAAAAGGTGGACAGTATACCAACATCATGACCTTCATGATATAAAAAGAGAATTCTTTTCACCTTTACTTCTGGACCCATGGTGCTTGCACTTTTAGCTGTTCAGTGAATTAACATTAACAGGAAAGTGAAAGCTATGCTCTCCTAGTGTATTTTGTAACTTACTGGTTAAGGTAATCTTTCTGGAAGTGGCACTTCTGGATTCAAACCCTCTCAGTCGGGGCAGGTGAGCTAGAATCCATTTTGCTCATATTTTGAATGCTCTGTCCATTAGATCAGTGTTTCCCAACTGTGCTGCTGAATTTTGCAAAAGACACACAAATGAATGAATACATGAACACTCTGTCTGTAATGCTTTTGGGATGTATGGCTTCTGCCAGAGCAAGGCTCCAACCAGTCCTATGCAACACTTTGCCCCTGCTCTGTGGGGCGGTGGGTGGCAATGGCGGCCAAATTATATGTTGGGGGCAGGGGTGGCATGCCACAATTTTTTTATTTAAGTGTGCTGTGGGATGGAAAAGGTTGGGAAATGCTGCATTAGATTATTGGGCAAAAGGTGGACATGAATTCTTCTGAGGAAAAGTCAATGTTGTCAGTATCAGTTAGGCATGGTTTTTGTTCACCTAATATTGGGGCTGTTGCAGGGTTGTCTATGGAGTTTGTCCACTTTCAGTGAATGATTTGAATCACAAAGGAGATCAGGCAGGAGTGAGACATATATCTGAATGGTTGAGAGCTTGAATGAATATGCTTTGTGAATGCTGAATTCTAAAATGGAGGCTCATATTGCATATCATTTTGCTGGATAAGTCATACATCCATTCTGAGGGCTTAGGTGACTAATGTGTGCGTAATGAGACAATCTGAGTCTTGCCTGTAAACAGTAACAGTTTCAAGCTAGTGAGACATATTCTGTTATAGATAACATGAATAATTCCTATGATATTAATAAAGTTACATACACAGAGTAGGTTAGCACCTATTCTAGTTTGCTTTATAAAACTAATAAATACAAGAATAATTTATTAGTATGAAAACATATTTTATTAGTGTAAAAACAAATTTTTAGTAATGCTTCCAAAGAAGAGACAACGCTTACATCCAGAATTGTACATGGAAATTTTATTTTCAATTTTCATTTGTTTAAATTGCTTATCATACATAATTAACCTTATAATTCCATAAATTTAAATGGTCAAACTAGACACATTAGACACTAATACAGGCCTGGAATAGGAGTTAATGAGAAAGAAGTTATAAATATGCATTTAAATACAACATAATGCAGTGTGTAAGCATTTTTACAGTGTTAATATACAGTATGAACATTTTGCTGGGTCAAAAAAGCTTGTTAAGTATCATCAGAGACGTTGATCATCAGCCTAAACATCTTTGGAACATGAATAGCACCTCTAGCTAATAAATGATTGTCCAAAAATTTCTAGCCAATATAGTCAAGTAAAAAAATGTACAGCACTGCAAAATAATAAGAAAACAAAACACAGGTGTTAGTCAATATGAATGGCTACTGCATGTTGGATTATTGCATAGCAATACCAAATTCTGTTGATAGATTGCAGAATAGGAGAATTTTCAAAGTAGGTCATGTGTGTAGTTTAGACCAGTGTCACATTTCTGAAAGGATATTGGTGTAAGTGCTTGTTGCATACTACTTTGAAAGTTCCCTGCATAGTCTTCCTGATGAACATTTCCCTTGGGTCATGTACAGACTTTTTTGTGTATTGTGTACCCGCAGGGAGATTAAAAATATATATATTAAAAGTGTGAAAGGATAAGGAGTCAGCATGACATTGGCTTAATGTCAATAACTATTAAGATAATTTTTCTAAAATCCCAATATTTGCCCAGTTGTTTTAAGGTGCTGTTTCTCTAGGGACATAAGCTGAGTCAATTTCCATTCATTTCAAAGGAACAAAATGGCCCCCAGCACTTCATAGGTTCAGGCCAAGTAGTTAAAATATGGTAGATGAAATCACAGTAAAAAACTGGCACTTGTTCAAAGATCTTCCATATAGTATTTCTACAGTCAAAAAAGAAAATAAAACAAAACACAATGTCGCTTTTTACAACCTAACAGCAGTTAAAATACCCAGTGACATTTTAGGCCACATTGATCATCTGAGGCACGGTAGAAACACCAATGTTGTATAATATTGCAATTCTCTGTTTGGCTGAATTTCTAATATAAATAAAACTAGCAGGAATTGAAAAATAATAAAATATACTCTTATAGAAAAAAGTCAATTTTTTTCATTTGTTGAAATCCTTTTTCATCCGTTTACAGATATGTTTTATTTATCAAGCACAGTATGTAACCCACCATATATATATATAATATATATATATAAGGAAATAAAACACATTACCAGTAGATATGAATAACAAAGAATTACAATCTGCTGAAGGAAGGTTTGAAAAGAATTAGATAAATTTCCTTTGGATTGAAACAAGATTTGTTCAGGTACTTATTTAGATATATCTTTTGTATTTAATAATCTACATTCATCATTAGAATTTTCAGTATTTACAGATTACACATTGTGCGTAAATTCAGGGACTGATTCATTTGGAAACTTATGCAGGCACAACCTAACTTGCCAATTGTCATAAAACTTGTTTTCATTAGTTGCATATGTGCTGTACCCCTGAGGACTGTTGTAGATAATTGGTAGATAGCGTAGACAGTAAACTTGGGGTGATATCCTGACCTTTTTTAAGTCAATGAAACTTAAAAACTTTGCCATTACCTTTAATGGGGTCGAGGATTTCACCCTTGAGGTCTGATAAAGCCCTTTGAAGTGAATTGGTTTATTATATTGGCTTCAATGGACTTGTAACAGGCCCTAGAGTGGGCAGAACAGAGATGCAGACTGAAAATAAGTATGATCTTGGAGAAAAAGTCTTTACTATTACATGCAAAATACTACATAGTGCATCCATGACTTCCTGATTATTTCTTCCTCCCTACCCAGAAAACAAAACAAACATCAACTTCTTTATTATTAAATTAGGAAGCATTGGTTTTAAGACTACAAAACACACTGATTCACTGTAACATTTTCCTTTGAGAAATGTGTAATACATGTGTACCACTTAACAAGTTTTCATGACAAGATTCCCACTCTCCCAGAAAGTATTAAGCTATAGTATTTCTGATACAAAGGTTAGTAAGACACTGGATGTGGAAATCATAGAAATCATATAATAGAAAAGTAGGGTTGGAAGGGAGCTCAGGAGATCATCTAGTCCCTGCTTAAAGCAGGATCATCCCCAACTAGATCATCTCAGCCAAAGATTTGTCTAGCTGGGTTTTGAAAACCTCCAAGGATGGAGCTTCCACCACCCCTCTGGGTAACTTGTTCCAGTGTTTTACTACCCTCCTAGTGAGAAAATCCTTCCTAATAGCCAACGTAAACTTCCTTTGATGCAACTTGAGACCATTGCTCCTTGTTCTGTTATCTGTCACCGCTGAGAATGGTTTAGCTCCATCCTCTTTGGAACCCTCTTTGGGTAGTTGAAGGCTGCTATTAAAACCCCACTCTTCTCTTCTCTAGACTAAATAAGCCCAGGTCTCTCAACCTCTCCTCATAAGTCATGTAACTCAGCCTCCTCACCATTTTTGTTGCCCTCCACTGCACTGTCCAATTTTTCCACATTCTCTGTGCAGTGGGGTGCCCAAAACTGAACACAGTGCTCCAGATGTGGCCTCACCAGTGCTGAATACAGAGGAATAATAATTTCCCTTGACCTACTGACAACACACCTACCAAGGCAGCCCAGTATGCCGTTAGCCTTCTTGGCAACAAGGTCACATTGATGGCTCATATTCAATGTATTGTCCAATGTAACCCCCAAGTCCTTTTCTGCAGAGCTGGTGCCCAGCCAGTCAGCCCTCAGTCTGTACTGGTGCATGGGGTTGTTCTGTCCTAAATGTAGGACTTGGCACTTGTCCTTGTTGAACCTCATGAGATTCCTTTTGGCCCAATCCTCCAATTTGTCTAGGTCACTATGAAACCTAGCCCTAACCTCCAGTTTATCTAGTGTTCCCCCCAGCTTAGTGTTATGTGCAAACTTGCTGAGGGTGCACTTTATGCTATCTTCCAGGTTGTTGATGAAGACATTGAGCGAAGCCAGCTCCAAGACCGAGCCCTGGAGCATTCCACCTGATACCAGCTGTCAACTAGACAAGGAGTAATTGATTACTAGTCTCTAGGCCCAATGTTTCAACCATTTTTCTGTCCACCTTACAGTCTATTCATCCAGCCCACATTTCCTTTAGCTTGCCTGTGAAAATGTTGTGGCAAAGTGTATCAAAAGCCTTGCTAAAATCAAGATGACAGATAGTAGCTCTGCAATCACATAAGCAAACTCCCTCAGTACCCTTGGTACTAAATGTGGAAATGATACCACGGTGATTATTAAAGTTAAGGTTTGTGTAAAATTCACACCAGTCAAGGGGCTGGTGGTCAACAAGGCTATGCCAGTTGACACAAACCAGCACTCTGGCACCTATATATGCAAAAATGTTCTAAAGACTGAGTGAAATATTTAAGATTTCTAACAAAGTTTACACCTTCTGCCACTATATTTTTCCTAACTGCCTTGTGTTGTTGTTCTGAACTTCTCTTAACTATAATTAAGAGGTAGATGGTAGAAAAAAAAACAAAGTGTATTGAACTTCAAAAAAAAATGTGTTTTTTCTACCTTTTTATGCAAAGATTAGGCAGAAGGTGTGTCTATAAATGGTAAATATACTTTATGTACATAGACCAATATCAAAACTAAAGAAAAAGACCACAGAGAACAAGGTTATTAAAATTGAAATATCTTCAGCTGTAACCAATAATATATATATGTGTGTGCGTTTTGTGTGTGTGTATACACACACACACACACCTGAATAGAAATAGAAAAATAGTTATTTATAGAGAAACTAGCAAAAGTTGCCTTAATTCTACTTTGGTACTAGGCAACCCATCAGTGGGCATGTCTACATGTGCAATTAAACTGAACTAATAAAATCCAGTGCAATTTGAACTGAATTAAACTAATCCTGATGTAATTGTATACATATGGATTTAAGAGCAGTAATTTACTTTGTCACCGGACAGTACCTGTGTCTGATGGGACTATCCAATGGCACTGTACATTAGTCTACACTGGCCCAGTTGCAATGTACATGTAGACCATGACACTTTACTGCACAGTAAATTAGTCTATTAAGCACTAAAGTGAACATGTAGATGCACCTAGTTTCACTAATAGCAAGCTTGTTTAAAAACAGCTACCACAGGTATTATTTACTGAAACCCTGATATGAGCATCAAGACAGAGATAGAACTGATAACTATGTTGATGTACACAGCTTGTTATTTATCTGAATATTAGTTATTTCTACGCCAAAACTCGGGGGTGTCACAGAGACTGTGGTAGGTTGAGAAAGATCCAAAACACTTAACAAAAATCACAATAGAAGATGCACTGTTTCTATTGAGTTACATCAAGAACAAGAGGAAGAAACATAAGAAGGAATTAAAGTTTCAAAGGGGAAGAATAAATGGATGTGATAAATACACTTAAAAGAAAATAAGGACAGTGTAAACTACAATACTTCAACTTTTCTTCTGTAAAAGCAAAGCAAAAGAACAAGAGACTACCACCATCAGTCACATTTAGGCTCAGTTCTAATGATGCTCTACTCTTGTCTGCAAACTTAGACTTATTTCTCTTTATTGTGAGGAGGATCATATCTTCTTGTGTCTTCTGAGTCAGTACTATGAGTACTTCTAAGATATGTTATGCAATGCAGTGATCAGCTATCATGTAGCTTTTATCTAGCAGCCTGGTTTAAACTAGTACTTCTGGATAAATATTCAGGTGTTTAGTCCACACTGTGTTCTGTATAGTAAGAGGTACACTGCTAGTAATATATAAACTACCTAGTTATAAATTGATTTGAGTATGACCACACAAACTCCAGTTACTATAGTATAGACATGATTGCCTTGTAGTTAAGACAAGTAACACGGAAGATGAATGAAAATACTGCAGAAAGTCAAGATAAATTTATTCATGACATTTAAAAAAGCAATGAGCTGCTGTGAAAAGGCAGAGAAAGTGAAATGGGTTTTAGGTTCTGCAACATGTTGGCCATCTCATCATGCTATTGCACAAAAGGGTGCATGTTCAATCTTTATCTAATCTGTTCTATATAATACCATCTTGTAATAGCATCTTAGAGGAAAGAGAAGACAACCACTGATTGATTACATGTGACCTGCTAATATAAAGGAACCCTTTAATGAATCTACTGAAAGCACTGAATGATTTTCGTACAATGACATATTATCAATCCTTTTCAAAAGGTAAAAGAATCATGATTTTCTCCTGTTTTTCCATCACCCCCTGATCCTATGCATCTCTGGAGATCACATGCACAAAAATATAAATCTAATTCAAATAATATTACTTCAGTCAATATTCCATGTTTGCTGCTTTATGAGGTCACCATATACAATTGCATGTTAAATATTTGGAACTAACTTGCCCCTGCTGAAGCTACTGTGAATTATTATTCAATTCCTGAGGAGCAGGAACTGACTTATATTAAGATGTAGACAAACTCTTTAATCCACACTGAAAAACAGGAGAATAGAAAGAGGTTCAGAATGGGCAGAGACTTTTTATGAGATCCTGGCCCTTTTGTAGTTTATAGGAATTTTGCTATTGACTTACATGGAACTAGGATTTCACCCTGAAAAAGTGACTCCAGGTGTTCCCTCAAAGTAATGAACAAGTCTTACTCTTTTCATAGAAGACACAGCAGGGAGGAGGTTGTTGTGATTCTAACTCCATGTTTATTGAACAGCATATCAGTGAAAACATTTATCCAGGAAGTAGGAGACAAGGAACAATTCCCTAAAGCTAAATTTTGCATAAGTGTGTAAGTGGCCTTAGATGTTTAAATATGCCCATCCTGCTTGACTCCCTCAACACTGTTAATACAAAAGGTGAATGGGTTTTCTTCCTCCTGACTTTTTCTCCCATAACTCTCAAGAGTAAGATGATAGCATGTTACAGAAGTAAATGCAGTAATGGATTGTCAGGTACTGGAGCAGGGTGGAAAAGAATTATACTTAAATGTCTAAGTCCACTTGGATACTTAAGAGATAAAACAGCAGGTGATAGGCTCTAAAAGACACTGAGAACGTTTTTAAAAGGTGCTGATATAACTACTTGAGAAAGAAGTTACTTTGCAGTATAAGGATGATCAAGGTAGCCCACAAGCCTAGTTGTACCCATTTTAATATTTTGCAGTTTAGTATAGCCTGATGAACTGGCTGAGAGTGACAATTTCATAGAAATGAGAATGATTTCCTTTTCATTTATTTAAAAATAAGTGTTAGCACACATTGCATGAAAGACAGCAACTTTGAATTCCAGACATTTTTTACAGAGGAATGATCCTCACCTGCAGCATTCAGTAATGCGAGATTTGGAGTTATTGATTTAACTTGCTTTCTAGTTTAAGGGAAAAATAAAAGAGGTATAAGAAAATGTTTCATTTGACTCCATTAGTTGACATTTTATATTGCTTCTGGTGCCTGCTACATCATTTTATCTTGTTCTATGATTTACAGTTGTGTGTTGGTGAGTCATAGGAAGCCAGATTTTTCAAGCCCACTATTTTAGAGCTTTATCGGCAGCAGATGAAAGAATAGTAACTCTTCTGAGGGATCTGTTTCTATAAACTTTGATCTCCTTTAGGATAATAACATAATTTTTGTCACTGGTGGTCAACATTGTCTAAGCCCTCAAGGAACTTTGTTTCTTCCATTTCTTTCCTGTGCTGCAGTATTGAACAGGTAAGTTGCCTTTTGTAGCTCTTGAGGCCTTCTTCATTTTTTTTCCCTTTAGATCCTCTTATTTATCCCATAGCAACATTCAGTAGACAAAATAAAAAATTTGTCTCCTATAGTGCTCTATCATGTATTTTTAACTAAGCTCTTTTGTGCAGAGATAAACAATCACTTAGATTCTTGCCTCTCTAGCTGTGCCTCAACCTCCCTATTTAATCCTTTTGTTTATAACCTGTGCCTTTCTACCACATGCTGTTGAAAGATGCTCCTGTTCAATACTTTTTACCCAACATCTTCAATTCATCTTTCTTAATACATTACTGAGGGTTTGATTATGCTGTGGTCACACAGGGGTCTGAATAGGCGCACATGGTGTCTGCTATCTCATTCTCTCTCTCTGTCACCGGACAGTGCCCTTCCAGATCGTGGTTCTAAGGCTGTGCACCCAATATACTTCTAAACAGAATTGACATGGTGAAATCAGAACCTTGACTCCCCTCTTCTTTGTGCTTCTTTCCTTCCTGAAACAAGGGAGGGAGGTATGATTGTGTACTGTAGTGGACTACCCCTTAACACAGGGTTGAACTTAAGTCTTGGTCAGGTTGTATTGAATAACCATAAATGTTTCCTCTCCAAATTGTTGTGTTTGTATTGCACATGAGATTACTACAAAATTTAGACTTTTCTCAAAATTGTCTGGTTTTGCTGCAGGATCATTGGTACAGTATAAATGTTTATTTCTGCACTGCATTAGTGATGGACTCATATGTTTCCTTGTGTAAAAAGTGCCAAGGTCTGGAAAAAGTATTTATGGTATTGTTTTTGGCAATACATTGTATGTAATCAAACAACAAAAAACAAATGCAAACAAAAAGCAAAACAAAAACCTTGATGAACATAATGTTATTGAGCATGCGTACTGATGCATCTTCCTTAAATATTCTCATATACCTGTTTAATTTCATAGTTTTTTCCTTACTTGAGGTATTGGCATGTCATTTTAGACTTAATATAGCACATGTTTTAGAGGTACGAAAATGGGCTCAAATGAATTGCAAGACCTTGTCTTTTCCTGAACTAAGTGTGTGTATGTATCCTGCATAAACAGTGCATAAATATTTTATGAATCAGGCCCTTAATTTTCACAATTTCAGATGCAATTATAAACAGGTGCCCTCCTCCAAAATGAAAAGCACCTTCTGTTTCTTGCTCCTAAATAAAACATAAGCATTTTCATTTAACCCCTTCATCTTTTGAAACTTCTGCAAGCATGGAATTAACTTTCACTATTAAATTTCTAAACTATGGAATTATAGTTAGATGCTGTGACGTACAACTGTAGCCTTGGTTTGTATTCTTGCTCTTTCTTAAGAAAAAAAAACTACGTATATCAAACAAGAATGATTATGCAATATTGTAGAGAAAGGACTGTATGAAAAGGTATACCAAGGACAACAGCAATGCAGAGTTCTACAGAATGAACTGCCAGCATGCCTCAACCTTTTTAGAAGGTTTAGTTCTTGGCGCCTCTGCTCATAAAGCCATAAAAAGAAAGATGTTAGTTCATGAAAAAATGCTTTAGGTGCGTAGGTAGGAATTGTCATGAGGTTACTTGTCCAAAAGGACCTGGAATTAGATCTTAAAACTTCTTTCACATAAGCCATCAAACAACTATCAGAGGATAATGACTTTCTGCCAATACATGCAAGGATCTGATTTAAAGTAATTACCAGCAACTGACTGATTCAAGCCCACAAAAGTCAATGGAAAGAGCCCTTTTATCTTCCATGGACACTGAATCAGGTGCCTAGAGGGGAAAAAAAACTTCCCCTGTCCCTGAACCATTTAGTTCTTCTGCTTGACTTATTTTAAATGTGGGTACACGAATGAAACAATCAGAACTCTTAAAAGCTATGTACCACTTATATGCTGAACTTAATTTAAAATAATTTTTATTTGAATACTAACAGATTTTAAGCTACTTTGAATTAATGACTGTACTGTGTATTTCAAAATAAATATCTACATAGGTAATTAGCTATCTCATGAAGGAAAGAAAGATGGTTATCTATTATCATGAAACTATTTATTGCATTTTAGCAGTGTTTTTTGTCCTCTGGCAAAGATCAATGCACAGATAATACAACATTTTGATCTACATTTCAAAAGGGCAAAAAGTTTCCTGTGTACTTTATTTAGGTAATTTGTCATTAGGTTTCTTTTGCTTGTCAGCTATTAATGCATGAGCTGATATTGTTCTTTAATATAATCATCAAAATAGGATGTGGGGAGAAGTCAACAGGCATCAGTGATAGTCTGAAAATGAAGACAAGATGTCTTCTCAAACAAGGCTAAACAGAGATGTTCTTTTGAAACAAGATAATTGTTTCAAAGACTTCTGAAAGACTTCTGAAAGTCTATCTTACTTGACCCTTCTGCATAGTCACAGTTAGAGTGGATGTATTTTCTCACTTGCCTGGATTCACTAACTCTGTAACCTCAATTGTTGAGTCATAAAACAACAAACAAAAAAACCACAAAACAAAACCGGTAGATGATTATATTAGTGGAATCTTGCCATTAGCAAAATCCTGTTCTCACCCCATATTGTGACTAATCATTTTTACTACAAAACCTGGCCTGTATCTTGAAGAAATACTTCTAATGCAAGTCATAGACATTGATGTTTGAGCAATATTTCATATTAAATATTAGTTTCCCTTTCCGAAGGATCATCAAGAGCTTTGTTATCTCTGTTGGCAGGCTCTTCATTCTCATTGTTGGTCAAAGGTTCTGCTTCCTTGGAATCAGCATTCTTTAATGCTTTTTGTTTTTCCTCTTCTATCTTCTTTTCCTTTGCCAACAGCCTGTAGTTAATGGCATTACCAATAAACAGCCAGATACTTGCCACAATCACAATCACTCCACAGACAAAGTACATGTATTGATATTCACCAGTTACATCCACTAACCAACCTGAAAGACAAAAAAAAAAAGACAAGGGTAAGTTTTGAGAAAAAGAATAGTTTATACTGTAACTCTAACCGTAGATGTCTCCATTTGAAGTTAAGTTTTAAATATGGCACAGGAAAGTACTCTTAGGGTTTCTACATGTGCTTTTATGCATGCTTAAACTTAATGCACACTTGCCTAATGCGTATTAAGGTGATTTAGGAGTGTGTCTACACATGCACATGCTAAGGCGCATTAATGCGGCACCTTAGCACATCTACACGTGTGTTAAGGTGCTTTAGTTATTTGTGCCTAAATCTGCTTTGGCAGGTCTCAAATTTAGGTGCAAATAAACTAAAACCACAATTTTTAAGGGGTATTAAGGGTGTGCAAGTGTATACTTGCATCCTTAATGCCCCTTAAAAATGGCTAAAGCACCTTAAATCAGTACGTGTAGATTGTTCTAGATTATTGTTCTAGGTTATTTTCAATGACAGATGTACATTGCGTCTCTAAAAGTTTATTTCAGTATAACCATTGGTTATTATTAAATTCATCATCCCTAGTAGAACAGTTGAAAGACTTAACGGAGACCCTAGTAAGCAGTGGTAGAACTCAGACTTTTCTCCATGTCCTTTCACAGCATCTGATGAAGTGAGTTTCAGCCCATGAAAGCTTGTGCTCTCTTTCGATATATGTTATTTATTTAATCTATAAAGGTACATATCCACCCTGCCTTCTGACTGACTTGAGAATAGCATGGCTAAAATTATCTCTCTCAGAATTCAGACCTGTCATTTTTTTTCCATCTAATATTTTCCTCCTGTTGCTTTGGAATGACTGCCGTTGGGACTGTTTACAGGCATTAGGCTGGAATCTTCTCAAGCTGCTGTCACTGTGCATCAGTAGTAATATCTTTTACTGGCCCAACTGTATAGTTGGGAGACACAGGAGACAAGCTTTGAGTACAGCAGAATGACTATTCCCTCTTGATGTTGAGTGACCTGAGGTAGGGCATGCATGCATGGAAGCTTGTCTGACATCTCTCCCAAATATGCAGTTGACCAACAAAAGATATTACACTCCCCTCTTCCCCCCCACCAAAATGGCTACCTTTGTGACATTTTTAGTTCCCTCATTTCATTTTTCATTTCCCACACTGCAAAATTTCATTTCCAACATGGCAAACCACACAAGCACATACTCAGAGCATGTGGTGGGCCAGTACGGGACACTCCTGCATTGAGCCACCCACCTCACTGCGCCCAACCACCTTCCAGGCTCCAAGTGCCTCCCTAGGGGTGCGTTGTGTCCAGCTGACCCCCTTCCTGGAGCACACTCGCTAGCCTGGGAGTAAGGTGAGCTGCCACCACCCCGAGAAGGGAAACACAGGCCTAATAGTCCTACAGGCACCTGGGGCACTTCCTCAAATCGGGGGCCAAAAGGGAAAGTCTCCCTTAGTCTGCAGACCTAAGGGGTCTCTTAGGCATAATTTAGATCCACCCCTCAAGAAGTCTCCTACACTGGTCACAAAGGAGAACTTTATTGATTACAGGGGGTAGGGTAAAAATAGGGTACAAGATAGAGCAATATCATAGGAATCCCATAGAGCAAAACAGTCTGGTTGAGGTAGCCTTTTGCTCACACATCTGAGTTACTGCCAGCTATATATCTAATCAGATCTCCAGTAGCTTACTCACAAGTATTATCCAGAGGCTGTTGGAGATTCCCTCTGGAGGCAGGCCATTCCTAGCTCATGAGTTATGGGGGAGAGAGCCAGTTTCAGATGATAAAACTCCTCTCTAAGTCTGAGTTGCCTGCATGGCTGCTGCCCCCTCCTCCTGGGCAGTCTTAATTTATATAGCCCCTGTGACCTCGTTCACCTGGTCCAATGGAGGCCAGCACCTGTTAGCTGTTGGTCAACCAATTTGAAATACATCACTAGCTGCCGGGCAGACTCTAGCCTACCAGGTACAAGCCCCTCACCAGGTAGGTGATACCAGTCATGTAGGCAAAGGGAGCAGGTTTCCCCCCTCCCTCAGGAATGTATCCAGCTCAGGTTACCTAAAGAGATAGGGTAAAGGTTTGTCTCCTCTCCTAGGCCCATCCTAATCAGATTGTCACAGGGCAGAGATTTTGGGGAGAAACAAACTGATATCAATGAGCTTACATGCTTCAAGTTAAATACATTTTTAAATGATTTTGCTGAACTGGGGCCAGTTCAGCAAAATCCATTCCTTCCTTTTTCATGTCCACATGATAAAGTATTTAGTAGAATACACAGATTCACTGGAATTTGACATGGCTGTGCCGTGAGCACTTCTGCTACAGACTCAAGTTCTCAGCCTCTAGGCTTCCAGCCACTCGCCCCAGTGCCCACACTATTACAGCAGGATAGCAAAATCTATCATACTAAAGATTTACCTCGTGTACATGTAATAATTATGAAAAAATAATTAATCTAATGCACTATGACCTGTTGAGGGTAATATGTAATTGTTTGCCTTTATAAGAATTCAAAGTTTTGTACTAAATATATTGAATACCTCAGTCTCTGCATTATGCCTCATGATTACTACTAGAAATATCTGAATATTATTAACAAATTATTGCAAGTATATTATTTATTTATTAGAGAGCAGTAGTTATCATGCTAATCTGAATTTAGGCAGAAGGTAGGCAGGGTAGCACTTTTTAGAATAACTCATTCAGATAAATGTATCTGAATGCCTCTGAATAAGTTCATTTATAATGTGCCATCCTGGTCTGCCTTTTGTTCATTTAGTATTGCAACCAATGTAGGCATCTGCAGTAATATTAATACTTCTTTAAAGATGCCTGTCTAGTAAAATTAGGAAAGAAAATTCATGTTCATTCAAGAGTTCAGTATAATATAGGATCTGAACTAAGACTAAAATTTGAGATGTAATGTGTGCCTGGCTCCACTTTGTTTTCCTCTGTTTAACAAGCAAAATTTAATTATTTATCTTCTATCCCAAATATAACACTTCTTAAAAGCCTGAAAAACAAATGCATGGAAAAATAAATATTTATTACTTCATCACTCTGTTAATATTAAACTTCATTTTTGTACAGGTTATAATAATATTTGAGCAGATTAGATTTGATCAGCTGTACATGCAGTCCTCCCACTAGGTGGTGCAAATTTGTGTTAAAGTAGCATATTGTGTCCCTGACCCTTTCAAATCTAAATGCACATAGTAAAGGATGCACAGGATATTTTAGAATGTCTGTGTAACTACTGAATATTAATGTCAGTGAAATAACACCTCAAAGTTAAAACTGGCCCTCTTTATCCAAAATTAAGAAATATTACTACAGTATAATAATGTCCCCTTTCCTGCAAACACTTATACTAGTATATTTAAATTTAAGCACCTGAATACTCTCATTGCCTCCAATATAATTTCTCATTTGTGTTAATTTGAGCACGTGGGAATGTGTTTGAATGCCTGGTGCTTTTGTACTGTTTAGTTGAAATGCATATATATTTTGAATGTGGGTTATGTATACTCCAGGCCAGTATTCTGTAATTCTGTGGTTTTATATGCATTAACAATTGGTGTAGGATTTTGAAAAGTACCCCCCCCGCAAAAAAAAAAGCCTACCTACGCCTCTTAAAAAACAAAGCCTTGGCTGCTATAATTCTAAAGGTGATTAATGAGTGGTAAAATAGTGCAGGCCAGTGGTCTACTCAATACACTCATGAACAGCTTCAGGGTCCTGTCATGCATGTCCTCATGTTGGGACAACTGATTTTCTTCTTTCTATAAGCTCCATGAGGACTAGCATTCAAACAACATATAGGGACTTTAGTTTCTGTCACCTTTTAAATTTTGATGTGTGTGCATATACTTGTTACTACTGCACAGTAGAGTCACTGTCACTGTTCATTGCTACTGGCCTCAGCATCTTCTGTGGATGTGGCCACTGAGAGCTAACATTATGGTCTTACTATGACAATATAAGATACCTGTATTTCATGTACAGGTATCTGTATGTCTATGAAGGGCACACTGCATATGGAGACACAGTTGTAGGTGTGTATGTGCTGTACATGCACAGGAAATCTATAGACATGCATATAAATCTAAATCTTTGGAATACAAAACCACTTAATTTATTGCAGTGTTACAATTCTAAATGCAAAAGGACAGATCATTAAAATGGTGTGATTCCAATGGCAACATCAATTAATGTGCATGTATACAATATTTTAGATTAGTAATAATATTCAGTTGTTTACAGTGGGCCTAATGGTATTTGAAAGGGGAACAACAAAAGATTCCTTACCTCCAAGAGGTGGACCGATAAGAACCGGGCAGCACTCCACAATTGTGACAAGTCCCACGGCACTGGAAAACCTGGCAGCACCAACAAGGTCCATCAGCGTCTCAAAAAGAACACTGCTAACCATTCCAAAAGCAAACCCAAAAAATACAGCATATATCACCAGGCCAGTGTAGTTTGATGCCAGTGGGCACATGATATGACAGACACCATTGTACAAGACAGCAAAACTAAAGAAATACTGGATTTTTGGCCGGATGAATTTGGAGTTTGCCAAAAGTCCCATTGAAGGCCTAGCAAACATGTCTACAAAAGCTAAGATAGACAACAAAAAAGCTGCAGAATATTCATCAATTCCCTTATGCTTGGCATAAGGAGCCAAGAATACTATTGGGGCAAAGAAACCAATAAACATAATAACATTTCCTGACAAATAAATTAGAAATCCTCTGTGTTTGAAAAGGGATATATCTAAATATTTATTCAGAGTTTGCCAGAAAGCCTTCTTCTTGTTGTTTTTGTGCAATGTAGAGTCTCCTGCCCCTTTTTCAACATCTTTTTTCACAGGAGGGACTGGTTTTGGTCCAACTGGTCTCATAAGTGACCCAGCCACGCAGCAGTTCAGCAGAAGTCCTCCCAGAATAAGAAAGCTTCCTTTCCAGCCAAATAAATTAAAGAGAAATTGATTGAGAGGTGCCAACGTGCTTAGGAATACAGGACTTCCAGCCATAGCTAGTCCATTAGCAATGGGACGCTTCTTGTAAAAATACTTGCCAATCATAGTCAAGGCAGGCTGCAGGTTGAAAGCTAAACCCAGACCTAAGGAGCAAATAGAACATAGCTTTATTGTGCATAATAGACACAAAACCCTTCACTATAATATATTTTATTCAAAAAAAGCTATCATATCATTCAACAAGTTTGAATGAAGAGAAAAAAAAATCAGTATCAGAGAATGAATTATAGTTTCATTGCTTTCCAGAAGGTTTACTGTCCATGGAATGTCTGGCCTGATGAAAATGTCATGCATTTGAAAGCATGTCTAACTTTATTTCAACTATGCAGTTGGTGCAATAAATGCTTCTCGCATTATTCCTGGACCATTACGACTACAACATCATTCTAACACTACACTAGAGTTTTGACATTTTCCTGTACTGCACTGGAATAAAAGCGAAAACTAGTAATTTTTGAGCAATGATATAGACAAAGGAGTAACAGAGGAAAAATGGTATCAAAACCTTGACTATACCATTTTTATCTTACTAAGCTGTAATATAGTTTCCTCTTTGTTCACTTCACAAACGTTTTAAAATATCATCTAATCTAAAAAAATTAGCAGCTTAATTTTACGGGTATAATCCTCTCTTTTTTTTATCTCTATCCTTATTTGGAGTTGAATGTGTAAGCAAAGTAAGGTTTAAAATTGTTAATAATTACTAATAAATTTGCAGCATGAAATCCGTGGTCAAGGAGGAGCTGAACTGTTATAAAATATGGGGAAGGCTATACAGGCTTCTGTATACAGCAGGGGAGGGCCTGGTCAGGATGGAGCTAAACACTCCCACTTACTTGTGTCCACAAGCATGCTCTGAACCTGGCAATAAAGCGGTGGGGCTGCTCTGAATTCACTGTTAAGCCCTTAGGACCTTGTCACACATTACACTTAGCACCTGCTAATTTTAACTGGTGTTAACATTAGCATGTGCTTTGAGCACTTGTATGTTAAGGGTTAATACTCCCTCTAACCTGCCCTACTTTGATCTGCCCTTAGAGGGCTGCTGGACAGTCGGTGCAGGGCTAGAAGCCAAGTTGGCTCTGTGCCTGCACAGCTCACCTGCTCTCAGGGGCAGGGTAGGTGTCCCAGATTGCAGGCAGCTGGGGGCTGGCAGGATCTCAGCAGCCATGCCAGCCCCTGTCTGTCCTGACTGGGTCCCTGCTGCTCCCCACATTTCCAGATCTAGCCTCCCTGTCAGCTTGGATCAAGCTGGCTGCTGTTCCCTCTACTCCCCACCCCTGGCGCTCCTCTCCTGCCCCTCAGTCCTACCACTCTGCCTCCCAGCCCTTGCAGCTCACTCCTGCAAAAATAAAATAAATAAATATATATATATATATATTTTTGCAGGAGCGAGCACTCTATTTCAGAGCACTTATATATATATATTTGTGGGCCTAAAAGAACTTGTATCTTTATTAGGTATCTTCTAGTCTCTCTGCTACTGAGTTCAAACTACGTTATGATTAGGAGCTAAAGTGATCAATGCAAAATCCAATAGAAATAACTATACTAAGAGTCGTCACAAGGCAATCAATTTTAAAGTGCAGCACAGTTTGGAACATATATATTGCATTTACTGAATAAAATAATAGTATGTTTCTGAAATATCCTAAGAAATAATTTAATATCCCAGAAAGTCATTCAAAGAAACATACTTCAGGATAAATAGAATGAATTAGATGGAGTGTCTTATCTGTGTTTGTAGTATGCCTAGCACAACAACACTCTTGTCTATGTCTAGGGCACCTATTCTGTACAATGATATTATAAACATTAAATATAGTGATAGTAAATTCTGAACAAGTTACTTACCTCCAACAACACCTATACATATGTAAAGTTCCAGAACACTATTGCAGAAAGAGGATACAATCATTCCAAATGAACACAATATGCCTCCTGCTATCATTACCGGCCGGCTACCATATTTGTTCACCAAGACGCTGCTTATGGGACCTGATGGCAAGAAATGAACAAATTTTCAGTCACGTTGTTATACATATATTTGCAGTTAGGAATGCGTAGATGTCTTCACTGCAGGCATGATGGGCAAATATTTATGTGCTTGAAGTTAGAGTCATAGTCATGTGTCACAGACGCATGGCTTTGATAAATATTTCAGTCATGAATCTGGATCAAAGGATGTAAGACATGAATGATACAAGCTTGCTTATTACCATTCTCAGGAAACAAAAATGATCCCACTCAAAGGAACACTTGGGAAGGCAAGGAACACTGGGACAGGCCAGGTTTGGGGAGGATCCATGAAAAGAAAGAAGGATGTCTTCAGCTGTGTGACCCACGTGCAGCAAGCTCTTTGAGCTCACCGGCTTGTTGCTGTGGGATCCTGCTGGAGGCATAGATTTAAAGCAACGCCAGAGCCCAGCAGGTCAATGTCATCACCACTCATCCACACTTTTCTCCTGATGCTGAATTCAGAGGAGGTTTGGGGGTGATGAATAACAGCAGCATTCAACACCTGGGCTCTGGAATCTTGTCAAAGTGATGACTATGACAGAAGCTTGCACCAGCATTGTGGTGAATTCACTGCTCATGGGTCGCACCCCTTAAGGGGTGTGGCCACAGCCTCCTCACCCCCATCCTGGATATTTTGATCAGTCAGGCCCATACTGTGAAGTCCAGCTCAGGATTTGAAATAGAAGGAAGAAAACTATTGCTATTGCAGCAGAAGAGATTTTTAAAAGAATCCGATAATAATGTAATTTAATAGTACGGAAACTTTGGGGAATTTTATAGTTGCCTGTTAACTTGTGTAGGATACTTTTAGTATGTCAGTGGGATCACATGCCTACTTAAAGTTAGGCATGCGCTCAAGAATCTTGTTTAATCAGAGTATAAATCAGAGTATAAATTAAACACAAGTGAAGCTTGACTTGTTCTGAAGATGAGTGATAATAGGCAGCATTAATAGCACTAATGAATATAATAGGTAGACTGTGTTGACTAACAAAGTCTAAGGCACGGTTCAGTGTCATTACACTAAGGTCCCCTGTACACATTATAACTATTGCACGGTTACCTTGTTAATTGCGCAATAAATTTAGACTGGCGACACGTTCAAATGAACTATTGAGCATTAAAATGATCCCACTAGCTGTAAAGATATTGCTCGAAAATGTGTAATAACTTTATAGCTAGTTTCTATCCAGCTTTAATTTGCATGTGTAGTCTACCACTGAGAGAACACAGGTGCTGCAGTCTCCCAGCCAGTGTAATCTCCCTGCTGTGGGGTGCTTCACACAGCTGTAGGGGCTTGAGAGGCGCACAGCTGATGAGGCTCTTGGTCCAAGTTGCACAGCTGGGACAGAGTCCCACACCTGATGGGGCTCTCAGTCCCAGCAGTGCCACACAGGCAGCCAAGACCAAGACTTCCACACCTGAGGGACTCTTGGTCCTTGCTATGCATGGGCCCCATGACTGGGAAGCCCCTCAACAAAGGGAGGCTCCCAGCCATGGGACCCTGCTTCTTGCTGATGCAGGGGAAGCCTAGGATTGGGCTCCTCCTGTACTGGCAATAGGGCATAATTGGATCTAACATGTGATCTCACAATCATGTCTCCTGCAATGCACTTATAGAATGGCAGGAGGCATAATTTTGTGTGAATCACACATTAGATCTAATCACACCTTTACCTGCACATATAAAGGGGCCCTATAACCTATAAACTTGAAAATATAGCTACAGCTCTGGTCTTTAGTTTCAAGAATAATTTAATTTATAGTGTAATTATGTTAATATCAAACAAGTAGACACTAGGCATCTAAACATAATGTACACTTACAAGTCCTTTAAATGAATAGGCGGTATCACACGTACTAAGTGCTATCAGAGCACTTTAAGGATGTAACACAACTTCTGATTCTATTATATCTGGTCCTAATCAGAATTACCAGTCTAGGTTTTGTAAGCATGACATTCACTATGTTTAAACAGAAAAACAAAAGGGAACAAATGCAAACTGATGTTTAAAAGTGGAGCTACAAGAGACACCAGCAATAAAATGAAATGTCAAGTACTGCATTTGGTTTTACTGCAAATCATTTTGGCTCTTACACTATATTTGCTCCATAATAGTGACATAAATTAATGTCAGAATATCCGTTATAAGAAAAAAGAAGGCTCAACAAACTTGAAAACCTATGTTCTTTGCAATATGTTGTTGTTTGAGCTCCGATATTGACCTGCCCTAAATCTTTTACTGTTAGTAATGGGTTAATAGCAAAAGTCTCCATGGTATACTATACCGTCTTTTGTATAAGCATAACTGTTCATTGAATACAGTGGATTGTCTACTTAAAAATCAATTTATATGTCCATTAGTTTGGTTACACAAAATAAAATCTGGATACTTAACACAAGGTTTCAAGCACAGTTATACAGAGTCAAGAGGTTTAGCTGACAGGACATCTCATGAGATAGCCAGTAGTCTGGGTTTCTGGGCAGGCCAGAAACAGTTTTATATGTGATATAGCAGCATTTCTTTTTGTGGAACTAGCCATAGACAGGATTAGCATTCACAGAAGAGAAAAATCCCAAAGAAAGCCTTGATCAAAGCAGTGCCATGCATTGCATCCTGAAGATTATGAAACTTGTGTGGTCTTATGAACCTTTGGTGGAACAAGTTTCAATCAGGAAAAGGCCTTAGGGTTGTGTGAGTAACACTGTATTTCAGTTCTTCAGCAGCATGAGGTGGGAGGTGTCAACCCAAAAGAAAATTCTTCTGTATTTTTTGTTGATATAAAATACACTTATATATTCATTTTGCATTAAACAAATTGTTTGGTCTATTATGAGATTTATTTACTCTTATAAATATGAAATTTAGCTAGATTTGTAAACCTGAATTCATGGGGGGAGGGAGAGGGGAAGTGATGAATCTGAAACTGAACTTTATGACAAACTATTTAAATTAATTTTTTAGCCTGCTCTATTCTGCCAAAATGCCAACCATTATACTGAGGGACAAGGAGGAAGATGAACTCTCAAAGCCTGTGTCCTAAGCCATTTAGCTTTTCATACATTACATAGTTCACACATAAAACTTCACCTGGATATGGACTGGTACCACTGGAGTTATGTGCTTATAGAAATTTGCATTTCTTCTCATGAGAAAAAGATAAAAGGCCTTTGTGGGGAGGGCTTGGAGAGTCAGGTAGAGGGGATTAGAAGATCACAAAGGAATAGTTTTGGACAAGGCTGCATTTTTTGGAAGATACTAGAGATGTCTTTTGGAAGCTGATGATAAAAAGGACAGCCACCTTTTTGTCCCATCTCTCTGACCTGCATCCCAAACATGTATATGTATATGTTCAAGCTCCACAGCTTATACTTGGCGGCTTCATTTGTGAGAGACCAGGTAGTCAAAATATGAGAGGGCTAGTGTTGATTAATTCTTGTGGTACATATGCTTTCAGTTAGGCTATCATATACACCACTCCTGCCGCCTTGAAACTCTTTAAGGAAGCCATCTGCGGGCATGTGCAAAAACAAGGCAACTTTTTTTTTGGTAAAATTATAAAGGATGTGAAGCAGATCAAAAATAACCTCAGACCAAGGGATTTACTTTCTCAACAAAGAAATTAATAACAGCATAAGATTATGTTAGTGCCCTCCCTTTACACTTGGTCATTTCTAGAATTTCCTTTCTTAGGTCTGCTTACCCACCACCCCAATGTTTTCTTTCCAGTCATTTACACTTCTTTTTATCAGACTGGGGAAAAAAGGCTATCTGGGTTCCCCTTGGGGGTGAGAAAGATTTCTTCCCAGTGTGTATCTTTTTCTTAACAGGTTCAGACTCTAACAACAATTCTATTACACTGAAGGGTGTGGAAAACAACAAGGATTTCCCCAAGTCAGTGGCTGTGAAAGACATGTCCCCAAGTGAAATGCTAGCAAACAAGACTATAAAGAACCACAGTTTCAGCTGTATCATGAAGCTTTAGTTTTCACTCTTCCACCCCAGGGATCCTGAGGTAACAGTTGACCCAGAGACAGAGTGAACACAAACTGAGTTCTGCATGGCTGCCAGTGCCTGCATGCCACCTAACTGGCTGACAAAGCCTGCAGGGCCTCTATTTAAACCCACTCCTTGTACCCAGCTTCAGGCTGTTTAATATTTGAGAGTTGCTGAACAATTAACTCTTGACTTTGGTTCCTGCTTTCTAGTAGGTGGCCCTAGCTGCTCACTCCTGTTTTTTTACTTTGGTTCCTGCTTCTCAGTTTCTGACTTTGTTCTGCCTTTTGGTTTATAGCCCTGAATTCTGACTTTGGTTTAAGGCTCCTAGTTTCTATTCTGGGTTCATGTCTTTTGATTCATGACTCTGGTTCTTGCCATTGAATGCTGGCCTGGCCCTACTTCAGATTCTTGCCTTCATCACTGGATCAGACCTAATAACCCTGGCTGGGAACTGGAAATCCTGCTCTTTTGGTCAGCTCAGCTTCTCAGAAGAACTACTTGGCCTTCCCAGGCCAAAGATGGCACAGGAGATGCTTAGTGAAAGGATCGAGAGTTCTCACCTGCAGCTTTTTCTTTAACTAGGTCTTCTACCAGGTTCAACCAAGTAGTTTCTCACAGATGACATATTTGCCAGCTTTCAAAATCAGCAGTCTCCAATTCTTCACCATAATCCCATGCTGAATCCTCTCGTCTTAACCAGTTTTTATAACTGCTCCTGTAGCACAGCAATTTAGGGCACATACAGGCATCTCCATAATTCAGTCTATGATCATGTGGCTTACTTTAAGTTATGTGATTGTAGATTGGGTCCTCACTTGTGCACATGTTCATTGGTGGTTGGAGTCATGCTGGGAAGTCGAGGTGAAGAGGGTCATAGGCAGGTTTGGGTGGGCAGGTGGACTAAACTTCAGCTGTGGCCTCTCCGCCCAGCTCTGTGGGAACTCCCAAAGAACAGGGCCTGGGGCAGTTGCCCCAATTTGCTCCCCACAAGGGCGGCCCTGTTGGAAATCTTGCCCTACCTGGCTCCCCCACACTTAGTGATTACCTGTCTGACAGCAGCATGCTGTCCCAGGACTGCCACCACCACCATACACAGCTGTCCCCAGCAGGGATGCTGATGAGGGGCTTCTGGACACCACCACCATCTTCCTTCTCAGCCTCCAGCCCTGCCACCTCTGGGCCCGCTGCACCAGCTAGGACTGGTGGCTGCACATTGTCCAGCACACTTGAGATGTTGAGCAGGGGCTGGGCACCTTCCGCATAAGTTGGGCCAACTTCCAGAACCTCTTTCAGCACCTCTGGTGCCACCTAGAGTGGCAGGACACCAGCATGCCCCTGGCCCTCCCTGCAGACAGCTGGCCATGCCCACTGGTCTCTGATACTTCAGAAACCTGTTTGGTGTAGGCAAGGCTGCTTCCAGGGAGATTGTCCTGGAGGTCTGCGGAGTCCTCCAGGACATGCTAGGGTACACCATGCTCCACATCCACAACTCCCTGGCAGTGGTGGCAGGGTTCTGTGCACTTGGATTCCCCCAATGTAGCAAGGCCCTAGATAGGACCCACGTACCAGTCACCTGCCTAACCGACAGAAGCCACCCCTATTACAGCCATATCGGATTTCACTCTTGTCCTGCAAACTGTTGTAGATCACCATGGGACGTTCACCCACAGGAGTGCTGGCTGGGTGGGTATTGCCCACAATGCCCATGTGTTTTGCAAGTCCAGCCTTTAAAGTGGCAGGCACAAACAGTGTCCTGCCACAGGGTGCTTAGCGCCAGGGGTGCTAGACTTGCATTTGGTGCCATTGTGGTTCTGCCCCTGTTCATTGGGGACCTTGCCTACCTACTACTTCTCTGGCTGATGTGGCCCTACACTGGCCAGCTGAACCCCCACCAGGCCCACTTTTACTACTACCTGGGCCATACCCATGTCCTGGTGGAGTGCGCCTTCAGCTGACTCAAGAGCTGCTGGCACTCTCTCACCACCTGCCTCGAGGTCAACAAGGACAACCTCTCCCAGGTCATCATCACAGCCTGTGTGCTGCATAACACCTGTGAGGCCCAGAGGAGCTGTTCTGTGAGGCCTGGGTGGAGGAGGTGTGGTGGGCAGACGACGCTTGGAGGCAGGAGCATCTCCTGTGGCAGCAGTGGCAGTGGTGAGTCCACCCTGCTAAGCCACCAGAATAGCCATGCACCCATCAGTGGGGACCAGGACATTGCATGCGGGAGGCTCTAGCTGACCATTTCCTCCTGCACTCCCTGCTCTAGCTCACCTGCTCCACTGTTCAGGGACCCCGTAGCCTCCCGCCCACCCCCAGCACTATACTCACTGTAGACATATGTCAGAAGAACAAGTCTTTATTCCCCTCATATCACCTCACCTCTCCTCTCCCTCCCCAACACACTGAGTCCCTCCACCACCTTCTCTACCCAACAGTAAAAAATCCTCTTCCCTATGCAAACTATGTACAAAGTGTTGTATGTAGTTTCATGGAATGGGGGGGCATGGGGTGGGGATGCCCCGGGGGCAGAATCTGGGGACAGGTGCCCAGTACCCCAGCCTCTGGGCCTCCCCCTGTGGATATAGATGCGGAGGTGAATGCAGTTGGCTGGGGGCTCACCCAGCAGCAATGGTGGCCACTGGTTCTGTGGTGCAGGCAGCCCACCCTCTGCTAGGTGCTGTCCATGGCCAGCAGGGCCAGCGTGCAGTCCTGGGCCTGCTGCTGGCAGCTCCAGCTCTGTGCCTGTGTGGAGCCAGGGCAAGTGGCAGGCCTGGGCCCAGGCACGGGGGCTGGGTGGTGGTGGATCTGGGACAGGGACTGGGCCAGGGAGGAACCCAGGCCAGATGCCACAAGACCTTCTCTCAGGTCCAGGTTGAGGCCTGCTGATGGGCAGTGGGCAGTTACCAGGGGCATGTGGAGCTAAGGTTAGAGCAGAGGCGGGCAATTATTTTGGGCAGAGGGCCACTTATCCAGTTTTGGCAGGCTGTTGAGGGCTGCATGGGTAGCCCCGCCCCTTGACAGGTGCCCTGCCCCCTGGTCACCATCTTGGGACCACTGTCCCAATGTCTTGGGAGCAATGTCCCAGGGCCAGCACCTGTGGGGCCCAAAGTAGGGCACAGGCTCCTAGGGGTCCGTGGCTGGGCTGGGCTGCACCAGCAGGGAAAGGGATGAGCTGGCCCAGCTCCATAGAGCCCCTGCCGGCTGGGACCCCATGCTCCTGCCACCCTGCTCTGGGACCTGCTGGCACTGGCCCTGAGACACCAGTGCAGGCCTCGTGCTCCTGCTGGGTACTGCACCTGATCACTCCCAGGGCTCCAAGCCCTGCGGTACAGGCAGGAGGCAGCAGACAGCCCCAACCCCCCACTTGCCAGCAGGAAAGAAGCTGGTGCTGAGCACGGGGAAAACTGGCCCCTTTCCCACCCCATGGCCAACACTCCCTGCTGCAGGTGTTCGCAGCCCATGCAGGGCTGTCTGGAGCAGGCACAGGCAGCCCCATGTGGGTTGCAAGTGACTACAGAGCAGGGCTCTGGCCACAGGGAGAATGAGGGGTCACTTTTCCCTGCACTCAGCACCAGCTTGTAACCTGGCCCCACTGCCAGCCTGGGCTCTGAGCCAGCTCTGGAATCGTCTGTTGGTGGCAGCAGCTGTGACCCCACCACTTGCTGCTGCCCACCCGGAGCTTATGCGCTAGGCAGCCCACACAGGGCTCACAGCCCACGCAGGGCTGTCTGGAGGAGGCACAGTGGAGCCGAGTTACAAGGTGGTGCTGAGCGCGGGGGAGGAAAAGCAGCCTGGCATTTCACACTGCAGCCACTTGCAGCCCATGTGGGGCTACTTGTGCCTGCTCAGGATAGTCCCGCGTGGGCTGCAAGCGGCTGCAGCAGGGAGCACTGGCCATGTGGCAGGGGTGGGGCCACTTTCCTCTGTGCTGGGATGGAGCCTGGGGAAAAGCCCTTTGCCTGCTCCGTGGCTGGCGCTTCCTGCTGCAGCCTCTCGCAGCCTGAGTGGGGCTGTCTGGAGCAGGCACAGGCAGCCCCAGGCAGGCTGTGAGCAGCTGCAGCGCAGGACATTGGCCACAGGGAGGGCAAGGGGCCACTTTTCCCTACCCCCGTGTTCAGCTTTTCCCCGGGACCACTTTTCCTCAGGGTCCTCCCCTGCCCTTTCCCCCTTACCTGAGGTTCTGGCATGCGGCAGACATGTGGTCCCAGGCCAGAATCCCCTGCACTAGCTTCCAGCTGCTGGGGCATGGCCGGGTGGGCCCTGCTGTTGTGGGAGCCTGCCAAGCTTCCCCTGGGTCCTACTGCCTTTGGTTCCTGTCATTTTTTACAGGAACCAAGGGCAGATAAATATTAATTTTCTAAAATTTTTAGGGGGTCTACAGGCAGGATAGAATGGCCTCATGGGCCGTATTTTGCCCACCCCTAGGTTAGAGGCTGGGCAGTGGGCAGCATGAAGGTGACCTCCAGGGCTAGAATAGTGTCCAGCACCCAGCTGTCATCATCCATGGCTTGCACTGCCCAGCCCAGGATGGCATTCTGCTCTCGCAGCACTTGGAGCCACTTGCGCTTGAGGGCCAGGAGCTCAGCCCAGAACTCCTGGTCTTCTTGGTCCCGCTCTCCTCATGCCAGTCCTATGCCTCTTCACACTAGTCCTGTGTATCCTTGCAGGTTATGTCCTCTGTCTCCCAGGCCTATGTGTCCTCCATACACTCCTCCAAGACTGCCACCACCCACTAGAAGAGGATAGTGTGGTCCATTGTGGGCCTCTGGTGGAACTGCAGCACTGCCTGTGTGCACCAGTGACCCTGAGACTGTATTCTCGCTGCTAAGTGTGGCTTCTTCCCTGAGTCGATCTGCAGGACCTGCAGAACCATGAGACAGAAGCTTTTTGTGAGAGTTTGCAACATTTCAGAGATAAGTTGCTTTATACCAGAGGCTGTGCACTGCCCAGCCTCAGATTCGGGATGGCTATGCATGGGTGCTCAGGGACCATGATAAGTCAGCTGGGCAGGACTGGGCCTAGGCAGCCACTGGCCAAGCCCCCCCAGAGCTGAAGGGCTGCTGGGTGCTGGTAGCAGGCAGCCTACTTCCCCCATCCCCTTCCCAGGATGGGACAGGCCAGGCTCCTGGCAGCACCTGCTGCAGTGGCTCCAGACCCCTCTCCCCTTCTGCAGGCCAACTGGTGTGCTGTGCTGCTGTACCGCCCACAATACGTGGGCTGAGGATGGGTGGGGGGGTTCAGGGCTACTGAACAATTGGGGTAAGGAGCTGCCCGGACCCTGCCCTTCCTGCTGGGGTCCTCTCCAGGGAGGAGCCCTGGGGCCAGGCCCCCACCATGATACAACTGCACCCTGAACTTGCCCCTGCTGTATGTGTCTGAGGGCCATTTGCAGTGCACGATGAGCTACTTGCACAGACCGAAGGGTGCCCAACCCACTATGCCCTGCTGCTGATAATTCTCATGGTGCCCCAGGCACACCTGCACTTCTGGTACAGCTGTGTGTCTGCAGGGAGGGTCAGGTGCTTGCTGGTGTCTTGCCACTCTAGGTGGGGCTACAATGGCACAGGGGGCAAGCCCAGGCTGCCCTACAATCTCTACTGAAAACTGGAGAGCTACCTGTGGCTTCACTATGCATTCCTGCCCCTCACAACCAAAGAGAATATCACCACCAGCATCAACATGTTCCTAGGTATATGAGAGGCCCATGTCCACCTAGATGCAGAGGCATCGGCTCTTTTATAAAGTTTAGGCTGGGAATGGGGCTGCAGAGCTGGTAAGGCAGGTGCTGGCTAGGGCTCATCAAGCTGCTGGTGGAAACTGCAGCTGGGAAGCTGGGCAGGACAGGCCAGTGGGTGTCCAAGGGTCCCTCCCCCAGTGATGCATCACTGGGGGTGCCAGGCTGGGGCAGGGGCTTGGGCACGCTGCCCGTGCTGGTGTATAGTCCATGGCTGTGGACTGGGTCCCAGGGTACAAGAATGGCCATCAGCTGCTGCATAAAGGACATGGACTTGCGGCCATGGCCAGACCAATAATTGTGGTTCGTCATGGCAATCCACATTATATAAAGAGAAGGTGCCTTTGAGAACTCTTAAAGGTGCAAGTGTAAAAGACACCCTCTCACAATGGCCTAATACAAAACCTGTACATCCCAAAAGCCGCACTTAGTGCTGCCTTTTTTTTTCTATTGTAGCTAAGTGTTCTGTTCGAAAGGACTTCACTGTGGAATACAATTTGCACTGCCCTCTCTGTACTGTGGTAAAGTTAAGCCCACAAAGTATTATCTGATGGAAACTACGGTGGCTTCACTGTCTGTGTGTGGAATTGAACTCTCACTTGGAGAAGAACTGTAGTGTATTATTGTTACCCTGATATAAACAGAATTGCAAACAGCGAAGATTGAAACAAGATCTATTTTTTTCCTCTTTTGCTATTTTGTCTTTTCAATCACCATTTAATTTTTGCTTCTTGCTAAACATGTTGTTAAAAGGAGTACAAAGACTAAATAATAGGCAGGAGTACAAAGACTAAATAATAGGCAGAAGTAAAAAGCAGATATTAAACAAGATGACCACTTTCCTTTTAAAAATAAGTTATTGTACTGCTAAGATCTGAACAAAACTTAACCAATAAAATGTTCTCTTTTAAAAAATACCTGTTGAAATGAATGTTTAGGACACTATGTTTAATACAGTATTTCTTTCTTTTCCACTTACACACTTGTATTTCCTTTCTCTCATTTTTTTCCTCCCTAGAAATACACAGTTCATGAATGATATAACACTGGAGACAATAAAACAACTTTATGCCTAATGTGTCTAAAAGCTCAAAGGATGCAAACCAGACAACAGTATTTCCATTTCATAATAGCTAGAGTTAATGGTAGTGGCAGATAGGTTTTGAGACCACAAAGTAGAATAAAGGAGGATTTATTTGGCATAAAATCTATATCCTGCAGAGCTCTGAGGTAGAATAACATTTATCAGTCCAAATATATTAGGTACACTCCATTAATTTATAAAAGGAAGGGAATCTGGGACACTAGAATTCCTGCCTTCCTCTCCATTCCATCAATTTTTTTAATGCTACAACCAAAAACTTTTCTTTTAGACAGATCTCCCATAAATAGATAACATTTCTTTGATAGAAAAAAAGTTTTATAACTTAAATGTATGATAATCTAATCAAATGCACAGAAAATAACAGGAGGGGTTAGCCGCTATAGGTATCATCTTTTAAACATAAGTTAATAAAGAACACTTTTTACAACCTTACTTAATCACTTTGTCAATTTAAAATAATCCTGTTTGAATAGCATGTCATTTTTGTACATAAAAGATATAAAATAAATTAAAATTAAGTATAACGATTTTATTTGTGGTAAATCAGTTAAGGCAAAAAATATAAACACAAGTACAAATTTGACATTATTGTAGGCAAAGCCAATGCACATAGTTTCTTAGATTGGAAGAGCCTGAAGTTTACAATTTTTTTTAAAAGGCTGTACAAAGATGATATTTTACTATCTACAAAACCTAACTGTATGATGTCTGTACTCTGTTCGGACAACAGCACTGGATTACCATAGTTCACAGTGTATAAGTTGAGTTTTGAAGACAAATTTTTAAGTCTTAACATTCAGCCTTGACTTATATGCCGTCTGCCATCTCCGTGTGCAAGGGGCTGGAAGCCTGGGCGACCTTGTGGGAGAGGTGACATGCTAGTGAGATCCTGGGAAGTTGGATCGGGCCCCTGGGAGGTCAGGCAACACGTGGCCCACTGGCAGCCTGCCCAGCTGGCCCCATGGGACGTTGCTGCCATGGAGGAAAGGATGGATCACACACAGTTCAGGGGCTGTCTGGCCTGGTGGCAGCTGGTCCCCCAGCCACGAGGCAGTCAGGGAGACTCTGCTGAAAGCAGGATCAATCCCCTCTCCACTTGTATCTTCAGCAGCCTCCTGGCAGGATGCCTGGTGCTGCTCAGGAAGGGGCTGGCTTGCCCCAGGAGCAGTGCAGGATGTTGGGTATGGGGGAGGCTAGGGATGTTGGGCAGGGACAGCCTCCTCTGCCACCCCTGGGTGATACCTTGCACTGCCTGTGGGACAAGTTAGTGCCTTCCCAGGTGGTGCCAGGTGTCCTGCCAGTCACTGAAACCTGCTTAAGACAAAAGTGATGAGAGGCCTGATTCTGATTTTGGTGGGGCCTCCCCGCCTGCCCTGGCAAGCTGCCATTGGACTGGGCAGTCCCTGAGTTGCAGGGGGGCCCAGTCCTTCCCCCTGTGGTGGCAGCACCCACCAGGGCTGGCTGGGTGGGCTGCCAGCAGGCCATGTGTTGCTCGAGCTCCCAGGGGCTTGATCCAACTTCCCGGGAGCCTGTCAGCATGCCACCTCTTCCATGAGCCCTCCTAGGCTTTCAAAGCCTCACACACTGAGGTACGGTCAACTTATACACTGGACATACAAAAATCTTAACTTTTTCTTAACATAAATACGGGGTCGACTTATACAACGTATTGACCTATACACCATAAAATGCAGTAGTTTAATAAAATAAAACCTTATTTTTCTTTTAGAAGCTGTTTCTTCAGCAGCAAAGACTTATTGTAACTTCCTGATAATGCTTATAAAAAAATATCTGTGTCATCCAGAGGAAAAGCAAATCAAATTTAATTTTGATAACATTTAAAACACTCATATACTTGGAAAATTTAAAAAATATTTTATTTTTATTATTGTTTAAGTAAGGCTAAATGGGACTTCATATTGCAGTGTTATTTTCCTCTCTAAAGCCTGGCTGCTCTGTATGTGTGTGTATGTTAAATGTGCTTTGCATATACTCATGTTTCTTCAGGGAGAAGCACTGAGGCTGGAAACATAAAAAAAAAAGCATACTTTTAAAAAATTCAATAGCCTGGCACAAAAAAAATAACAAATTCTATTACAGTTTTGATCACATTTCTGAAAAATGCTTCAATTTCATTGGTATAAAAGCAATGAGGGTGAAACAACACAAGAATGATTTTAAAGCATTCTTTTTAATTCCTCTGTGCATGTCAGTATTATTTTGTTTTATATAGCATTTATAACTTACTGCACTGATCCCATAACATCAGGTACTGAATTAACTTCAACACAATGTAAGAGAAAAAAAAATGTTTGCACAATAAAGGTATAATTCCATTTCCCCTTGCTTGTTCAAGGGACAGTTGTTTAGTCATCTAAATAGCATTTGGGTAGTAACACAAACATAGCAATTCTGTTTCCTGGCAGCATGGACATTTAAGGGCATATCCAGATGAGCACGACCATGCGGACCCATCTGCGGCACCACATACTGCATATGCCACACATGCAGGCATTCACCATGCTGCTGCTTTGCAGTGTGGAGGATTCTTCGGCGGGGGGAGGGGGTAAAAAAAACCCGATGCCTAAAAAAAGTGGGGCAGTGCATGTGGCAGCAGCACGCGGTGCCCAAAACTGGAGTCGGACCAACTGGAGACAAACTCCAGCTGCCAGCCAGACTCCCTGCTGCAGGAGCACCACGGCTGCAGGCCCTGGTTGCCACTACAGCCCCAGGTAAGGATAGCATAGTTACTTGCACCAGCATCCCCAACCCAACCTGGGGCAATGTGCCACACAGCACTTGTGCTGCTGCTACTTGTCCCTAGGGAAACACACATTCCTGCTTGTGGGGATGCACCCTAAGTGTGTATGCATACTACACATACAGGCTGAGCACACACAATAGGCAACACTGGCCAGGCATGTAGGCAGCTACATGCAGGCAAGCTGGAAGGATGAGTCTCAATGAACAGGCTTCTGGGAAATGGAATTTCACCCCAAGTGTATATAACAACTTTTCTACTACCCAAAAGAAACAGATGACACTGAATTGAGATAAGTAAATTGCATAGCTCTCTACTACCAAGCATAACAGGCAAGGAAATGTACAGTTAAATCATTCAATAATTCATCTACACTTCTCTCATCAGGCTAAATTGCTTCACTTTCAAAGCCCATTTTATTTCTACCTTAAGCCTGAAGAGCACTTAAACTTACCTTAATGAAGTGTTATCCACACGTGTTCATAAGCTCATACATATTTTCATAATGTAAGTCATCACTCTAGCCTCAATTAAAAGACGTGTGGGATTTTTTTTTTATAATGTATATTAATTTATATTTACAAAACAGCTGCCAGTGATGATATGTATCCCAGCATTGGATCATCCAGCCTGCAGGGCTTCTCTGCTGCCAAATTTCGAGACGTGGGAAGCTCTGCAAGACAGACGGCATGACCCTGCATCTAGGACTGAGCATGCAGAGTGTTCTCTGGCCCAGTTCCAACACACAGGGGCAACAGGGTCCTGAGGCCTAATCCCAGGGGGCAAGAACAGCATAGGGCCCCCATGCCCAATCCAGGTATGTAGGGCAGCACAAGCCCTGCCCCTGGTGCATGGGGCTAGGCAGGGTGGGTGGTGTGATGCAGGGCTCTGGGGTCTGATTCCAGTGTGCAGGGCCCTGTTGTGGCAGGTAGGGGTGGGATGGGACCCGAGTCTGGAATATGGGGAAGGCACGGGGCCCCGGCGCCTGATCCCAGTGTACATGGGCCCTGATTCAGCCCATGGGCTGGCCCCATGCCTCTCTTCTGTATATGCTGCTGTGAAGGCCCATTTGTCACAAAATGGTAGAACCCCGACTTAAAATCAGGTATTATTTAATAACATTTGTAAAATCTCTTCTAAAGCAGCAAGGGGTGTATTTATAGTGCTTCGACAAAAATGGGCCTAATTATAAGAGTTCCTGAATACGCTCATCAGTTTGTAGAATCACCATATTTTCTTGCATATAAAAGAACCCCAAATAAGAAACATGCCTTGTTCTTGAAAGGCAGAATGGAAAAAATACTTATTTGAAGAAAAATACAGTATTTCTTCAGGGCAAACAAAAGCAGCTGCACTGGGCGGGAGGTGAGGAGAGGGAAGAACGGGATGGGATAGGGCTGGAATGGGATGGGAAAACTGTGGCTGCTGGGGGCCAGATCTTAGCCAGCAGCACCTATGGAGATATCTGTGAGTCCACTCAGTTCATTCATCAGGAGACCCTGCCCTGGCACTGTAAGCTCCCCTCTGTTTTAGAAATGCAGTAGAATCAAACACATACAGCTGTGTTTCCTCACTTAAAACCCCAATTCCCAATAGCTGATTTTTGGAGAAAGGTGTATGTTGTATGCTAGAATACATGGTAGTTTCTATATTAGTGCCATTCACTTGAAAAGGGAGCTCTGCTTAAAAACTGGTGGCACGATACAGTGCATAGTTATTTCCTGTCACATTTGTCTAAAGTTGCAGGCCAGCTGCTACAACATTTGAAAATTTTCTTAATTTTACTCATATGAATCTTTCCATTGATGTCACTCTGACAATAAAGTTAAGCACATGGATAGACGTGCTAGAACTGGTCCTTGGACCATAGGAAAAACAAGTATAAGTAGGAAAGAATCAAAATACCTATGAAAGAGATCTATATAAATAGATATAAAGTAACACTGGGTACATATATTTAACAAAGTGTGCTACGTGTTTATAATGAAGATAGCTAGAAATAGAATTGGCACGTGATATGTGAATTGTAAGTGCTCTTCTGCGAAAAGAATAACATTTGGAAAGCCACCAGCTTATAGTTTACATGGTAAATGTGTCAGTGGGAACATTAGAAAATCCAATGGTATAAGTAAGATGCTTTGCAGAATTAATAAATGTTTCCAATGGAAGAAAAGACAGACTACATTTTTCTGGTTCACCATTTAACAGTGATTAATTCATCTCCCAGGGGTTCATGTGCTTGTGTGAATCTAAACTTAACACAGATTTTTTAGCTCTAAAAATGTGTCAAAGATTTCACCTAAACATTATTACTGGTGACCTGAACAATGAACCATTGCCACAGAAGATTACACCTTCTTCCAATGAGAAACCAAACCAGGAACCACTACATTCACCACTCTAAAATGGAAAAAATACAGGAATGTTATGTTAATGATGCCTCTCAGAAAATATATGCTCTTTTCAGGGCTTCACTAGATATTTCAAGAGACATAACTCTAAGTATAGAAAGACTCCCCCAACAAGCACTTAACAGTTCTTCTACTGTCCTGCTGAGGTTCATTTCTTTGAAATGTTATCTATTAATGTCAGCTCTTTTTCTATGTGGATCGGCATAGGTGAAACACTGAGTTCTATTTAACAGTATCTGTGCTTGGGCAGTTGTGCTGAAGTATCATCATTCTGAAAAGATTAACATCCTCCATATCTAATTTTTCTAGTTCCAGGGAACTAAAAAAAAAATAATACTAACCTCAAACTAAAGATTAAGCTTATTTAGTAATCCTGTGTCATGGATAAATTCCCCACTGCTCATAGCAATGCAGTACTTATCTAGAGCTATCCAGCATTCATAGTAGTTCTTCTATCCTCATAATAATCTTATTAGAAAACAGCTATGTACATACTAAGAGATGATGCATTCACACCAATGTGTAAGCACATAGTACTGAAAGCAATCTTTGTAGTTTCAAACACCCTGCTGAAAAAACATTCATAATGGGGAACATTTTAATACAACTCAAAATATTTGCTATGCTATTAGGCTGTTGTCCTCACTTGGCAGTGGAGCTCCCAATGACATCAATGGAAACAGTGTTCAGAGGTGATAAAGTGCATGTTCCTAAAAGCAATGGAATTTTCCAGTCACACACTGAGACCTTTAAGCATCTAGACTTGTCAGTCTGTGACATAAGATGTTGAAATGTGGGTCAAGTGGCCAAAATATGTAACACCAAAGTTTTAGTGTGTATTGTGCTATGCTTGACATAGAGCTAAAGATTTTTTTTAAAGCTGTTTGCTCACTGTATGAACCAATCAGAAAAAAAATATTTGGCATGTTCTTGTGTTGCTAGATGAGATGTCACTTTTTTTTTTTGGTTGTAGTTATGCCTCAAAGAGAATGATGCCAAATGATGCAAGTAAAGACTTTGTGAACTGTAAATGCTCTTCTCAGAAAAGCAGACCATTTGGAAAGCCACCAGATTATAAAGTAAATGGTAAATGTTTCAGGAAAGCATACATGCCCAATCCAGCCTGCAGACCTATGCTGTAAACCAGGGGTGAAAAACTCATCCAGCTCCATGGGCAAGATGAGAGGTGTGGGCCCAGTCTGAAGGACAGATCAGACCTACAGACTAGACCCATGAATTAAAGCCAGTACACAGGACCACTAGGCAAAGGCACCCTCAGGAAACATGTGTTCTGTACCAGCCCTGTACACTGTGTCCAGCATGAACCAGCCCCGATCCCAAATGCATATGCTAAACCAGCATGGGGTCTATGCTACTTAAAGTACTCACACCAAACTGGCCTTGTTATGGTGCATGGAACCTGTCTGTGGGCCCAATCCAGACCAGCTCTGGAGCCAGCATGTGGGGCCTGTCTAACATGGGCACTACATGCAGCATGTATTCTGGACTGGCCCCTTGTGCCATGTGCAGTGCCCATGGTGCCAGATCCAGCCCTGTGTGCTTCATTCAGCATGCCAGCTGCAGCACATGCAGCACATGGGGTCACAGCAAGCATCTAGACTTGTCAGTCTGTGATATAAGACTTTGAATTGTAGGTCAAGTGGCCAAAAAATGTAACACCAAAGTTTTAGTGTGTATACATTACATGCAGCATGTGGGGTCAGAGCCAGCTCATCACATGTAGCATGTGGAGTTGATTCGAGACCCAAGGGCTGAATCATAGGACTACATTGGCTAGATCTGGCCCTCAGCCTGTATCTTTTATACCACCGCTGTAAGCTGTTCTTTCCATGAGTTCTAACTTTGGATCTCTCTTAATGTCTGATTTTGCAGCTGTGAAGTCAATAAAGGTTTGTCATATACTTCAATGGATAAAGCTTGAATTTTGAGAGTCCTTGGTATTGCTGGGGAACTTAGGAGGCAGCCATGCCTGTCTTGGGTCTCTGGCAGAGAAGCTCTGCCCCAGCTATTTAAGCTGGCTTCCTGATTGGCTGCTGGGAGCTCAGTCTTCTCTTTATTCCCACCTCTGGCAGCAGCTTGCAGGCCACCCAACAATTCTGACCCAGTCTGAATTGGTTCCTGCACTCTGGTTTTCCTAGTTTCCGACCCTGATTTTGGCTTGTTCTCGGACTTCGGCTTTGGATTTCCCCGTGAATCTGTTCCCTGGTTCCTAAGCCCGTTTGGCTCTGCTGTTGTACTTCCATCTTGTGGACTGTTCCTTTCATCTGATAACTTGGCATCTGATCCCTGGATCCTGACTCTGACCTGTAGTGTGGACTGTCCCTGGATTTCCCTCTGGAAGCGTGGTAATGTGGCTCCTGAACTCCAACCCAGGCCCTGGCCCCCTATTACTCCCTCAGCAGCCCAAGCATTAGACTAGACTACCTATGCTCCAGTCCCTTGCAGCAGGCTTCAGCAAAATTCCACATCTAAACTGAGTGAAAGGTTTAACTCTAAACTCAGATCTCACTTGAATATCGCAGAACTATCTTTGGAATAGTGCTGATCCAGATCACTGGAGTAGACAAGCAGATCTGAAATATTTGGTTGTGGATTCCAATCTAAATGTTGCCTATCTTGTTTAAATTGCAGTATTTATTCAAGCCTAATATCTAAGGATTTCTTTCATCAGCAGATTCTCCCCTCCCCCCCCAAAAAAAAGAAAGAAAAAAGAATCAGGCCCCTCGCCATAACACTGATAAAAGCCCCTAAATTGAAATGGTGAGTTTTTAATTGTTATGATTAAAAACCCACCGTTTCAATTTTGGGGCTTCCATCACTGGAATAGTGAGAGACACAACCCTTTTTTTTTTTTTTTGGCAGAGCCTGGGGGCGGCCGCAGGTCAAGCTGCCAGCGTGCCCTGAGCTGCTCAGAGCAAGCACCCAGCCCATTAGCAGCTGCCACCACAGAGGAAAGACTGGGTCCCCCGCAGCTCAGATGCTACCAGCAGCTTGCCTCCCTGGCCATGGGTAGGCTCCATTAGAATAAAAGAAAGATTGGGCCCATCACTGCTTTCCTTTTTTTCCCAGCAGAGCCTGCCTGTGGCCAGCTGCTGTCAGGCCAAGCAGCCCCTGAGCTGTGGGGGGCCCTGGTCTTTCCCTCCACGGTGGCCTTTCCCTCCACGGTGGCCTTTCCCTCCACGGTGGCAGCGCTCCCCACTGCTAACCAAGTGGGCTGCTAGTGGGCTGGGTGCTGGCTCTGAGCTAGGGCAGCACCCAGCCTGCTAGCAGCCTGCTCAGGTGGCCCCATGGGCCGCTGCCACCATGGAGGGAAGGACTGGACCCCTGCAACTCAAGACACCTGTGGCAGCTCTTACTGCCCCCCCACCCCACCAGCTGCAGGAGAAGTGGGCAGGCTTCACCAGAAAAAAGAAAGAAGCAGGCCCCTCGCTGCCCCCCTCCCCCCGCTGAGCTTTCAGCACCCGTGCACTGTTCCGCCACTTTCCTGCCACCTGGGACCACCCAGGAATGGGCTGGCTTGCCCCTGGGGCAGTGCAGAAAGGTGGCACAAGGGCAGCTGGGTGTGCTGGTGGCCAGAGGATGCGGCAGGGACAATGCACAGGGCGCTGGAACAGGGACAGGGCACCAATCCCAAGCTTCCGTAAGCCCATCCAGGCTTCCAGTGCCCCATGCATCATCCCTGCTACCTTCTCCTGCCACTAACCCATCCAACTGCCTTCCTGTGCCGGCAGGCAGAGAATGCGATGTGGACAGTGCACAGGGTGCTGGAAGCCTGGGAGGAGAGCTAAGGGATGGATGTATTATTGTAATTTGTTAGGTAGCAAACTAAAATACATCAGGATGTGTTTTAGTTTGCTACATAACAAAGTCATTTTCAGCCCAATATGCCACCACATGTGTACAGCATGATGAAATTAAATTGAAATATGCTACTGTATGTGTAATGTGTGACACAATTAAACTGCTATAGAAGACCAATTAAACCACTAAAAAGGTCAATTTCATCATGTGTACAAGTGCCCAATTTCAGCACTTGAAGGCCTTTGTCTTCCACAAATTGGTCATCATATATAAGGTCTTACAACAGTCCTTTTTTATTCCTCACTTCATAACACTTTTTATTTATTTTCCCATATAAAAAGTTATATCTCACTCAAATTAGAAATTATTTCTTGTACACTGTTATGGATGATATCATGTAGTTTCAAAGAACAACAAAAGGTACATAGTTTTTATGTGTGAATCACACTCATATATATTGGTATGCTTCCTCATCCTGCTCTTATTTATCGTATTTCTTTTTAAGGCATTGATCCGAGAAGCACTTAATTTGATGTCCATGAAGAATCCTATTTACTTAATTTACAAAGTTAATGTTATGTGTATGAGGCTCTGGAGCCTTAAATTTCCTCCTTGTCTGTTTTATTCCCCAAGAGCTGTCTTTCTCTGAGCACTTCTGTACACAGGACTCTCAAAAGGAACACTATAACGAATACAACACAGTCCCCCAAGTTGCACATGTAATGCTTTCTTGGGTCACTGATGCACAGGAGCAGCAGGAGGCAGGAATGTAATGGTCTAGGTCTATTCCACACCAAACAATCCCAGCTATGCAACACTGTATATCTGGTGCCTCTTAATATCACATATTTAGGGCCCTACCAAATTCACGGCAAAAGTGGGCTGCACTGTGGCTCCTTTAATCTTGTAGATTCCCTGGTGTGTCCCCCACCACTGATTCGTGGAAGGGCCCCACTTGTGGCTTCCTCCTGATTGGTAGGGCACTGAAAACCATGGTTTGAAACATGGCACCATTTTTGCCTCCCCACCAGTCAACAGCAAACGGTGTGGCCACCAGGGCCCCTTGACCAATCAGCGGTGGAAGGCAAAATGGCACCATATTTGAAATCATGGTTCTTGCTTCCCTGCCAGTCAGGAATGAGCCACAAGCAGGGTCCCTCCACCAATCAGGAGTAGTGGGGCACACAGGGGAACCTGCAAGATTAAAGGAGCCGTAGTGCAGCCCACTTCAGCCATGAATTTGGTAGGGCCCTACCCATAATACAAGTACCTGTAGAAATAAGATGTGTATCACACCCATGTTATTGTGTTTCTTCCATCACTAGTGTTGGATGTACGGGGACAGAACGAATCTAAATATGATTTAAAAAATATAGCAAGTCCTGGGAAAAAAATTGATTTCTCATAATGGCTTGCAAAGCAAATCTCTCATTTAAAGCTTGAGTTCTGTGCTAAAAAATACCAAATGTTTTCTAATGTCCTTTTGTCCATGTCAAATATTTAAAAATGAACACAACTATATACACACTGAAATTCACCAGACTACAGGGACAGAACCAGAGTAACAATACAATCCAGAGAAGTATCTGCAAAGGGCCAGAGAGATGAAGCCAAAGCATCAAGGGCTCCATAAACAAGAGAAAAGGGGTTATGCCCTCATTTCCTACAGATAAACAGCTACGATTTTAAGGTTGCCTGCCTTTCTCTCTCTTTTTTTTAATACCTCATATTTGTAAATAGTTAAAATAGTTTTTCCTATATGTACATAAAACAAGTCATTCAAACCAAGGTAGTAATTATTGATCCTCACAACTTGAAAATGCTTTGTGAATTCAATATATGTAGCCTACAATGGGTGTGTCTACATGTGCAACTGATATGAAGCAATAAACTCCAGAGCTATTTGAGCCAGAATAAACTACTCCTGGGTGCAGCATCTACATGTGTGCCTTGGGTGCAGTGTCTATGTGGGCTGGCAGGTGCATGGTCGGGGGCAGATGGAGGTCAGCCCTGGGCTCTGGGTGGTGGTATCAAGTGGAGGAAGATCTTGCTGGGGCATGAAGGTGCTGAAAGTGTGGAGCTGTATGGTTAGGCAGCAAGCAGGAATCTGGCCTCTGGCTGGCTGGACTGATCGGGAGCAAATTACACCTGTGGTCAGTGTCCATATGTGAGTTTAATCACAGTATATTACCTCAATGTAAGATATACTGTCCCCAACTGTACTATCTTACGCAGGCACTAATTAGGTTACTATGGCCTAATATTGTCACATGTGTAGACAGCGACACTTTACAGCTAATTAGTCTGCTCCCCAGTAAAACTCATGTGTAGATGCATCCAATAAGATGCATTTTTGAAGAGGTGGAGAGTAATCTGTTTCCTCCTACCTGAAGAAAACTGAAAACCATATGCATGTTCTAGATAATCTTCCTTGCAAAAGGAAATGGGGGATTATTTTTCTGTTGTTGTGAAAATAAGCTGTATATACATATTCTTTGTGGTACAATTTATTGAATCAAAGGGGAGGGAACAAACGAACTCAGTTCTGGATGTCACTCATTATTTATGTCCCTGGATGGCCAGTAAATTAGGCTCTATAGGTTTCAAAACTATATAAAATAAATCTCAATTTCTGTTTAATGCACAGAACACTTCCTGTAACAGGCTCCCCTCATTCCTATTATTTAATAGGTAAGAGGCAGCACTATAAAGCTGTAAAAGGTGCAATTAGCTGGTGGAAGGAGCTGTGAGCAGGAACTGTAAAGCTACAGAGCTAAAGTAGAAGGAGGTGTAAGGCTTCAAAAGAAGCGGGCTGCCCAGTGCAAAGTTCCAGGCCACTGATTACACTAATGAATAACCTCTATGCCCAGCAGAGTGAAGGAAAGAGCAGATAAATAGAAGAGCTGGGAGCTATATGAGCTCAGTTATTGGGCTGGAAACAGGAGTCTGGCCCTGATAGGCTGTAGAGTGACTGATCCACAAACAGTAAGGTATCATGAGGAAGGGTGATTGAATTTGGGTAACTGATGGCAGGCACTTGAGCCCAAGGGCTATGTTAAAGACAGAAGCCTAAAGAGAGCTGAAGATGGGCAAGTAAGCCCAAAGGGACTGGTTCAACACAGGAAGTCTTGAGGACTTGATTAGGGATAGTGACCTGAGGAGAAATGGTTCAAGGCATAGAGCCTTGAAGACTTAATTGGGTAATGACCGTGGGTAGGCTAGTTGGGGCAAGAAGCCCTGAGACTGAAAATTAGTTTTTTCAGAACCTGGAACTAAGAGGCCGGCTTGAAAGAGCAATTGCAACAAAGCTACAAGAGTAGCTAGTGCTCAGAGTGCTAGAGTTGAGGTAGGCCTAATCAGGCCTCATAATAGCAAGGGAGAGAAGCAAACCTGGGAGGCTAGCCCCTGGTTGTTGCTAAGGTTTGCTAGGGTGAGCATTGACTGTGCCAGACAGACAGCCCTATGATAAGAAGGGCAGAGTGAAGCAATTAAGACTGAGGGCAGCCACCCAAATTATGATACCTATTAATATCAGATTTGGCAGTGGGATAGAAAAAAAGGATGATGACTAAGAACCTGGAGGGCACAGCAAGTAGGACTGACTACCGGACTATCAAACTCAATGTCATCATGCCTAACCTGCTATACTTACCTATTTTATACCTCTATCATAACAGTTATGGACAAGTATTTACTTAAGGTAATTTACACTCCACATTTCAACTAATGATTAAACATGTTTAAGCTATTATGCAATTAACTGCTGAACTGCAAAATAAATTTACACATGCTATACAGGCGAAGTAATTATCACACAATAAAAATGGCCAACAAACCAAAGTTGTTACATGAAATATGCAGAATACTTCTGTAGTCAGTTTCTATGAAGTTTTGATTTGATCATGTGGCATGTCACACAGGCTAATAGCGTTTGGCCAGGTCCTGCAGCATCCCAGTGTAGAGTGCTCTCTCTCTTGCCTTCCTGCAAGGGGCTGGAGGCTGCTCACAGATGAAAAAAACAAAAAACAATTCTCCCCACCCCCAAAGGCATTTTACTTTCAACTCTGTATGCCCCTGTGCTGAACCCAGGGCAAGCTCAGAAGAGGCATAGCATTAGTTTGACCTGGCTCACCCAACATCAGCATAGATCAGGTGCTTCAGCGGGACTTTTTTTGGTGCTTTCATCTAATAGCTGATTGAATCAGCTTTAGATAAATATGCCAAAAATCCCTGCTGACACACCCAATCTATACAGGTGCTGTGGACCTGGGTCGAACTAATGCACTGCCTCTTCCAATAAAGCACTTTTTCCCCCCTTTTTCACATCTATCAGCAGCCTTTATGACTTTGGTGTCCCAAAGAATAGGAGCAGAAGATAGCATGGCTCATTGCCCCTCCTTTCTTCAACCAAGCTTCACGCCTGCTGCTTTACGAAGCCATTAAGCACCTTTTTGTGAAACCCAAAGTGTAAACAAACATTCAATGGAGGTGCTTTACTTGTCTGACACAGGGAGAGATGGAGGAGGGAATTTGTTCATAAACCTGCCTGCAGAGAACATACGTAAAAGCACCTTGTGAGGTATCTGGAGAGTTTGAGCCTCACTGTTCCTGCTCACCCACCTGCTATTCACATGGGACTCCCTGGATCTGTACCAGGGCTGGAGGGGGCAGCTCCATCACTCAGTTGGAAATCAGGTGACTTCTCATTCCCAGCACTGCTGCAGATATGGATGACATCCCCTATCAGCAGCTCTCCAGATCCTCTTGCTGGCAAACGCTGCCAGAGCAAGTTCCCAAGACACGTTTTCCCCCTCTGGTTAGCTTGCCCTTTGAACATGAAGCAGATCACATGCTGTGAGGAGTTTCCATTGGGTGATACTGCCTGTTACATGAAGGAAGAAATGTCTTCTAGCAGCCTCAGTGTCATAGTGCTGAACGTGCTGCAATTGTCTATTTGACACCTACATGGAACAAACACTAATGGACACATGTTTACTTAAGGTAATTTCCATTCCATGTTTTTGTTAGAAATATTGTAAATGGAGTATTGTTAGAACTGCACAGTTTGCATCTCGTACCTGATAAGAAGAACACTACCAAGGACCTTTTATGCTAAGAATCACTCCCTTTTTCTCTCCCCCTGACTTTCACATGCAGATTACAGAAGCTGGAATTCAACTGACTGTGTCCTTGAAAGGGGGGAGGGATTTCAACTCTTGGTGACCTAGAGAGCTTTCTGAGCATGCGTAATTAGCTGATGCATATATGCCTATCCGCCCCGCATACTTAAGTAGTTAATTATAATATACATGCTATGAATGAAGTGACGTAGTCTCATATATGTTTGTATGAACCGGAAATGAGCTGTAAGAGTTCCTGTTTCTGCACACGTGCCCAGGAGGAAGGAGATAAAAACCCAGTTAAGAATTTCCTCAGTGGGCGGAGTAATCTGAAGTCCTCTGACTCTGCTCCGACCCTATTTGCAAATACACCTTTTGTGCTGCTAATAGTGTGTGCCTGAGAATTATTATTTGCGAGCCTCCAAAAGAAATGAACCGCAATGTTTTGCAAGATTTTAACTAATGATTAGCAGTGCTAGAACATAAAGTTGCTAATTACTAATCTATGTTAGAGGGTAAGGGCCAGATCCAAACCTGTACATTTGGCACTTAAGTAAGACAGTAGTGAAATGTAGGTGCCCAGTTCATAAAATGTGATCCAAATCAACCCTACTTCAGTGGCTCCAAAACCCCTTAAACCCCTATATTATAGACTGAAAAGTTCCCCAGGCTTCTAAACTTAGAGTTTTTTGCATATACTCAAAATAGGCCTGGTCTGAGCAGTAAAGAGACTAGCTCTTGTATCTGTTCTGATGAAGATTGGTGTATCTATGCATGCAATTAATTTGACTGAATACATTCCGGCACAGTTTACACCAGAGTTTATTGCTCCCAGACTCAGCATTTACCCAGCAGGCAGCAGGTATGGGGGGTCAGCCTGCCAGCCCAGACTACTCCATCTCAGTTCAACATGCTGTGGAAGTGCTAGCTGGGGCATGAGGGTACTATAGGCAGCCCCAGTACTGTAGCTCCCTCATGCCCCAGCCAGCCCTAGGCACCGTATACATGTGCTTCATGGTGGAGTAAGTAACTCTGCCATAGGAAAGTACTGTTGTCAGGAAGTACTATCTTAAAGCAAAGTTAATTAGTTTACTCTGGCCTAATAGCACCACACATGTAGACAGTGGCACTTTTGTGCAGAGTGAATTAGTCAACTCTGCAGTAAAGTGCATGTGTAGATGCCCCTAAATGCTGCTGAAGTTCCCAGAGAGGCCTGATTCATTAGACTTCATAAATGCCAAACTCATACATTGAGGTCAGTACAAAGCACATCAACTAAAGCTGTTGTGACTCAAAAAATAAGGATGGTAGTGCTCATATTCTGTATAATAGCTTACTCATTAGAGTACTTGTCAAGGAAGTGGGAGACATGAAGCCTAGGTCAGTCTTTCCATAAGAAAGTTCAAACTCTATCTCACATTCACAGAAGAGAAAACAGGTGGTTTTCTCTTCTATCCTACCAGTGAGTGGACACAGAAGACGGCATGCAACGTGCATTGCGGAGACCAACTGGCAGCTTCGGGAATGGTGTCTTGAGGTGGGCTTTGGCTTCCTCAACCATGACCAGCACATCACGACAAGAGACATGCTTGGATGGGATGGGCTCCACCTTTCCCCTAAAGGTAAGTGTGTGTTTTCTTCTAGGTTGGTGGACCTCCTCCGGTGGGCTTTAAATTAGGCTTGTTGGGGGAAGGGGAAGACAAGGGTGAAGGAATCATTGGACTACCAGACCAACCAACACCCACAAGTACAGCCCAGTGTAGACCGAGTGAAACATATACACAGGTAAGCGACAGGGGCCAGAGTAATGCTGAAAGTAGGGGGCCAGTACACACATCCACAGGAGGCCTCAAATGCCTCTACACAAACACTCATAGTATGGGAAACAAGCAGGAAGAACTCACCCTCCTGCTAGCTGACACCAACCTGGACATTGTGGGGAATCACTGAAACGTGGTGGGACTCAACGCATGACTGGGCGGTGAATGTCAAGGGCTATAGGCTGTACAGGAGGGACAAGATAGGAAGGAAAGGTGGGGGTGTGGCACTCTACATTAAGGAGGAATACCCTTCCTCATCAATTAACAAAGAATCAGAGGAAGGGCACTCTGAAGTGAAGGCAGAATACAAGGCAGTTGAGGGGAAAGAGACTTAACAGTGGGGGTCTACTACAGACCTCCCAACCAAGGGGAAAAGCTTGACCAGGAATTCTTAGGTCAGCTCATGGAGGTAGTGAAGTCAAAGGATGTGGTAGTCATGGGGGACCTGAACTTCCTGGATATATGCTGGGAAGAGCAGTCAGCCAGAACTGACCGCTCACGTAGGTTCCTAGCCAGAATGCAGGACCTCCATCTAACCCAGGAGGTGTATAGCCCCACCAGGGGAAACGCCTTGTTGGACCTGGTGCTGGCCATGGGAGACCACTTGGTGAGGGGGCTGCAGGTGCTCGACCACCTGGGCGACAGTGATCATCGCCTGCTGGAATTAACCATCCAGCACAAGGTGGCAAAGGCCTGCAGCAAGGCAGCAGCCCTAGATTTCAGGAGGCCGGACTTCAATGAGCTAAGGAGAATAGTTGGGGAAGCACTGAGGTCCCGGAGGACAAGGGAACCAGGTGTCTAAGAAGAGTGGTCGCTTCTTAAGGAGATGATCCTCCAAGCCCAAAGGGAGGTAATCCCAACACGGATCAAAGGGAGCAGGAGTGCACACAAGCCCCCATGGCTCTCCAAAAGCATCCAGGAATGTCTCCTAGCTAAAAGGGAGGCGTACACCCAATGGAAAGGAGGGGTCATCACCTGGGAGGGATTATACTGCAGTTGCTTGGGGATGTAGGGGGGCAGTCAGGAAGGCCAAGGCAGAGATGGAATTGGGACTAGCTTCCCGAATTAAGGACAATAAGTCCTTTCTTAAATACATAAGGGGTTAAAAGAAGGTTCCGGGTAATGTGGGGCTCCTGCAGGACACGTTAGGAAATCTGGTCGTCACACCAGACGACAAAGCCAACATATTTAACTATTTCTTTGCCTCCATTTTCCTAAGCAGGGACTGGAACAGTCACCCCCCCACTGGACCCCCTCAGGCCTAAGGGGAGGCACACCTAGGCCAAGGGTTAGTGAGGAACTAGTTAGGGAACTTCTGGAGGGACTGGATGTATTCAAGTCAGCTGGTCTGGACGATCTCCACCCCAGAGTACTAAGGAAATTGGCTGAGGTCATTGCAGGACCCCTGGCACGCCTTTACAAGGACTCATGGTGCTCTGGTGTGGTGCCAGAGGACTGGAAGAGAGACAATGTGGTTCCCATCTTCAAAAAGGGGAAGAAGGAGGACCCAGGAAACTATAGGCCAGTTAGTCGTACCTCGATCCTGGGCAAGCTTTTTGAGAAAATTATTCTGGCACATATCCACAAGGGGCCAGCAGGAGAGATCATGCTTAGGGGCAATCAACATGGGTTCATTAGTGGCAGGTCCTGCCAGACCAACCTGGTGGCCTTCTATGATCAGATCACCAAATCATTAGATGCAGGGGTAGCAGTGGACATAGTCTTCCTGGACTTTCGGAAAGCCTTCAACACTTTCTTACCCCATTCTCATCAAGAAACTGGGGGACTGTGGTGTCGACACCCATGCAGTCAATTGGGTCGCCAACTGGCTGGAGGGCTGCACCCAGAGAGTGGTAGCGGATGGATCATTTTCGACCTGGAGGGATGTGGGCAGTGGGGTTCCACAGGGCTCAGTCCTCGGGCCTGCACTGTTCAATATCTTCATGACTTGGACGAGGGGGTAAAAAGCACCCTGTTCAAATTTGCTGATGACACTAAGGTGTGGGGGGATGTGGGCATACTAGAAGGGAAGAATAGGCTGCAATCGGACGTAGGCAGGTTACAAGGGTGAGCGGATGAGAATAGGATGGGATTCAACATTGACAAGTACAAAATGATGCACCTGGGGAAGAACAACCGGCAGCATACCTACAGGTTGGGGAACTCCCTTCTTGTCAGTATAGAGGCAGGAAAGAATCTTGGAGTCATCACTGACTCCAAGATGAACATGGGCCGGCAGTGTGGAGATGCAGTCAGGAAGGCCAACCGTACCTTGTCATGCATCCACAGATGCAACTCAAGCAGGTCCAAGGAGGTGATACTCCCCCTCTATGCAGCACTGGTCAGGCCGCAGCTGGAGTACTACGTGCAGTTCTGGGCGCCACACTTCAAGAGGGATGTGGACAATGTGGAAAGGATCCAGAGGAGGGCCACTTGCATAATCAGGGGGCAGCGGGGCAGGCCTCATGGGGAGAGGCTACGGGACCTGAACCTGTTCAGTCTCCACAAGAGAAGGCTAAGGGGGGATCTAGTGCCTTGTTACAAACTAGTCAGGGAGGACCGGCAGGCACTGGGGAAGTCCCTGTTCCCCCGAGCAGTACCAGGAGTGACCAGGAATAATGGTCACAAGCTGGCAGAGGGTAGATTTAGGCTAGATATCAGGAGGCACTACTTCACGGTCAGGGCGGCTAGGATCTGGAACCAACTTCCAAGAGAAGTGGTGCTGGCTCCTACCCTGGGGGTCTTTAAGAGGAGGCTAGATGTATACCTTGCTGGGGTCGTTTGACCCCAGTACTCTTTCCTGCCATGGCAGGGGGTCGGACTATATGATCTACTCAGGTCTCTTCCAACCCTAGAAACTATGAAACTATGAAACATTCTCTATCTCCCAGAAAACTGCTCTAATGCTCATTTTATGATTTGGGTGATGGTGGCTGCTTTCAAGTATGCTAGAGACTGACATTTTTAAGAGTGGTCATAGAGGGATGCATCAGAGAAGCCTCACTTGTGCATTTTCAGGTTTTAAATGTATAAGGTGGAATGGATGTGTACAGTGCCCTCAGGAAAGTCCTAACCACAATATGAGGCCACCATGGTGTAGATATGCTCTAAGTTACTATGCTGAATTCAGATGTGAGTGCCAGAAAAAATGGTTACCAAACCTGAACAATGGGTAAAGGTCTAAAGTACTTGTAGACTGCTGTCCATACATTGAAAATGAGAGCCTTTATATAACATGAAGACATGCAAAAAGAAGCCATTTTAAAACAAAACTTGGGTATGGGATTAATTGGCTAACATAGACATGTTCAGTATTTAGAGATGGATGCCCGAGTACTGTAACTGTTAGAATTGAATCACAGGTTTGCCTCATTATTACTGGAGAGGTGTATAAACTTGTACATACGGTGATACACTTCTTAAATCTAAACAGCACACTTGGCAACTACAGTGTTAGCTTTTCAGAAGCTGTTGATGCTGCCAATTGTTCAAACTAGCAACTGATATTTTCCTGTTTCCCATTTCAAATCCTCTAATAAAAATGTAACTGATTCATATTGGATTAAAAGATGTTCTCAAATAGATTATTTTATATTTTACCTACCTGAGGAAGGCATAATTGAACTACTAGAAAAGAGAACTGATGCCTACATTTTTGTTTCCATCTGTGTGTTTTTGCAAAAGAATAAAATCAATGTTAGCAAGGTCAAAATACCAGCCTAGATCCTCATCAGATATAAATCAGCAAAATCTATTGAACTCAAAGCTGGACCAATTTCCATTAGCTGAAGATCTAGTCCATTGTCTTTGAATTTACACTCTGTTGATTAGAAACATATTTTACAATACCACAGAAGAGATTATATGTGCTTCTTTTCAGCACCCAAGATTGTATATGTGCAAATGCAGAATGTTATATTAATGTAATCATGCCAGCATGAGTGCTTTCATTTTTCTTAGTGAATACTTAAAATGGGCAAACTGACAAAAGCAGAAAAACAACAAAAAAATCTGATATCAGATGACTGAGGATCTTTGTTTTTTCAGACAGCTGAAAAATGTGACCAGGGCATACTGATGGAGTCCCTTTAATAATGGAATGTTACTTAAAAGTTACACTAATTATTGTTCCTTTTGGATCAAACAAGACATGAAGCAAGGTAACTGTTAAGGACCCTATACGACTCATTCTCTCCTGAGATCTCTGTGGTATCAATAATATTTTAAGCTGGTGTTTTCCAGCTTAAAATGTTTGAAAAAAGGTAACTAAGAACAGTTTCTTTCTTTCTACGAAATAATCTTACCTTCCTCCTTCAAATCGTTTTGCAAAAAATTTGGATAATTTTGTGTCGCTAGCCTGAACTCTAGCATGGCGCCTTTACTAAAACCTGAGCTTCTAAGAAATCAAACATTTAAGAAAGTCTACACTCTCACCCCTCCCTCACACACATCCACACACTGTTTTTATCTTATCTTCCTGTTCTTTGCTCTTCTCTCCTCTATTCATCTGTTTCTCTCTCCTGTCAAGCTTATTATAGAGTGTTTAAGCATAATGCACACTATTAAGAGGTCTGATAATACCATCCCATCCTGTAAGAGGACAGTTAGTGAGGACAGATACAAAACATAACACATTTATTCTGTAAACAAAATGTGGACATGTATGTGGGAATGGTTTCCATACCTTGCGTGCCATGATTTCCTTCTATATTTTTCCCTACTGGAGTTTATCCTAAACATCATGTATATATGATCCACCCAAGTTTACTCATTATATATCATGGGTGCATTCAGATGTGCAGGTACATGTGGTTTGTGGCACCGCAAACCTCTTTGCTGCAAAATTGCAGTGTGGGACCCAAATGTGCTCCCAGGATTTCCCAGTAGCAAAAAAACAAAAACAAAAAAGAGCGCAAGAAGTGGTACAACGCATATGCAGCATGTGCACATGTGCACCAGCACACACAGAAGCTGGACTGTCCAAGCAACACTCTGGCTGCTGGCCAGGTCTTTGTGTTGCTCAACATGTGCCCCTGCTGCTCCAAGCCACTGGGCAAGTCTGTTTGGAATACCACTGGTGCTGACTCCAGCATCCAGCTCTCTCCGGCTGAAGAGCTGGGAGGTGGGCAAGGGCAGTTTACCCATTATAAGAAAATCTGTCCCACAATGAAGTACATGGCACATCTCAATACCTTAAAGCAGGGGTCAGCAACCCCTGGCATGTGTGCCAAGCATGGCACGCAAGGCCATTTTGCTTGGCACACCACCACCAGCCCAGGCTCTAAGCAGTTGCAAACCTCTGGTCCAGGCTCTGGCATGTTGTCACTCTGGCACCTTCTAAGGTAGACACTGTGTTTTTTTTGGCACTCTGGTGCCTAGCCCTGCTTAAAGCCACCTATCTTTTAGTTAAGTGATTGTGCAAGACCATCAGCTAAAATAAAAATAATAATTTCTAGTCATCATGGTTCCAGAGGAAACATGGTGAGTGTATCCCTATTATTTCAAAATCTAAGACTCAAAAACAATCCACATTTGTTCAAACTTTTTAATTTAATAATTTTAAAGCCAATTTCATTATGAAGGGAGGGAGACATCTCTCATGATTTTTGAATGCTCAGGACTAGCAGTTCCCTGAACTTCATATCTGTTTATAAATGACTAGTCATGCAGAGCCAAACATGTGCTTGGCATTTGTGCTTTAGTGAGCAAGCACTTTCAGGCTATTCCAAGGTCCTCATCAGAAATAAGTTCATGCATCAGGTTTGCATTAAAACATAGTATTGCCCTTCGAAATTGTGCAAGCCATTATGAGTATTTTTAAAGACATGCACACTCTCTTGATTTCTGCCAAAGAGGGAAAAAAAGCAGAGCAGCTTTTCATGGGTGTGTTCGAGCTGCGAGCTTGTTTTCTTGGGTCACATGGCATTTTTTTCCTCTGAATTGGCCAATTTTACTCATTGTTCATAAGCTGCAGAATCAGCTGAAGCCACTGTGACTTTTTTTGTCTGTGCAGAAAATCTGTTTCCATTCATTAATATATTTCCATAAGAAGTCCAAATATTGCACATAAGAGCTGTTAAAAAAGTGAGTTCAAATAGCCTAAAATGGATACAGTGGGAAAGGAAAATATAGTCAGAGAGATGGGCAAGGATGTTTTAGTATCTGAGTTTTGCCTGGACCAGAAAGGCAATGACAATTTGTGGCATATTCTAGCCCACTGTATGCAATGGAAGACCTGGCCCAATATTCAAGATCTTCTGAATATTAAGAAAAAACAAGATAAAATCTGGTCATGCTGGGGAAAAAACAGTGATCTAGCACCATCTTACTGAAGTTTATGGCAGAATTTGTTCAGCTTTTGAAACAGGCATATTTTTTATGTGACATCAAGAAATAAAACAACCCATTACTGGCAGAAACCTTATTCTTCATGATCTAATGCAAAGCGGCTTACTTCTAATGGTTCCCATGCATCATAAATTCAACATAAATTAGTGGCCATTAAACCACAGGCTTCTCATGGTTTATATTACAAATGCTGCCTAGACATCAGGCATTATTGGAACCACCTTTCATCTGAAGAGTTATGTTGATATTTCTCAGCCAGAACATATTAAAATGATCCGTGAAAATATACTACCTTTTTCAAGGATTTAACAAGTGTGCTTGTGATAAGAATACTATTTAGGTTTACTAGTAATGAAATGATTTTCTTTGTGAAGGGAGAACTGTTTCCCAAGCAAGATAGAACATGCTACAATGAAGAATGCCTGGTCAGTAACCTGAGCGAGCCATACTTAAACAGTATGCCACTTACATAGTAATCAGTAGTGATAAAGTATTCCTTATTTATTTATTACAAATTTATATTTTTTTTTCTTTAATCCCACACACATTTTGTTTATTCCTAGTTGTAGAAATTCTTTATTCTGACCTGCACTTGGATAATTATTATTTATATTCATAAAAAGCACGTGTTAAAAAATCCGAAATCAGAATGCCAATGGTTTACACCTCTCAATGTGGCCTGTGGAGAATCTGCAGCATATTTAGATGCTGGTTGTTAAGTGTAAAGTATTTTGCTGTTGTTAACCAGCAGGCACAAATGGTGTGACATTCACTCTGTCTCAGAGAAAAAAAAAAGAAGCCCAGATTTCAGAATTTTAGACCTTGCAAATGGAGTGTATTTAATTAAGGTTGCGTTAAAAATCCCCTCAGCGGAACATAGAAAAAATAAGATACGTCTACATGGCATCCTACAAGAGACCAGACATGGCACTGAGAAATAAACTCCCTTCACTTGTGGCCACTCCGCATATGCATAGATCTGAAAAGCAAACCAGTCTGCAGAGCCCAAACTGTGCACCCCAGCACCAGGCTCAGACTGTCGGACTCAAGTTCTGAATTGAGAGAATCTGAGCATGATCCTGGGGCGCATGAATGAGGAGCCACCTACTCTGCAAATTTACAAGCTTGAGTGCTTGCAGTGCTCATGATTGGGTGAGGGTTATATTTCAGCAGCCTCTCCAGTCTTGCTTGGAACACATACAATCAAGGATTAAGGTCTAAATTTATTACGCCACAGTAATGAGAGAAAAAAAGCTGAGCTGCCACTTTTTACCCTACATACAATTGAAGCCTTCTTCCCTCTGTCCCATGCATAGCCAATGCACTCAAGAAAAGAGAAATCACTGGTATCTACTATAGCATCATCTCTTGATCTAAGGTACTTATGTAGATGGGGCAACATTTGTAGATTTTTTAGAAAAATGTTGTGTTGATTGACCAAGTTGCTGAATTCAGTGAAAAGTTTTTATCTCCAGCTTCCCGTAAAAAGCACCATTTAAACCATTTGAATTATTGAATATATTGCTTCATTATGCAAAATAATTTATCTGTATTTTCCATTTTATAGCATTAGTTTGGAATCAATTTCTATACTCTTAAATACATTTAACATAAAAACCCTAAAGATAAAACAATATGTTTTATTTTAGGTTACACAACTTATTCAGTCAATAAATAGCCTCACAATTTTCAACTGTATTTTTTTTTTAGAGCTAGGTAAAAACTGTAATTAGGATCCCATGCATAATTCTGGCATTTCAAAATTTCTTTTCATTCCAAATTTGTAAAAATGTTGAAATTTCAAAATATTCCATAAAATAGAACTAAACAATTTGAATTCAGAAAACTCCAAACATTTCTGACATTTTAATTTTAAGCAAAACATTTCAGAAGTCTCCAAATCTAACTAATTTCATTTCACATCATTGCAACATCTTGGCACATTGTCTTAAAGGAGCTGGCATTCAGGAGCATGATGACCTGAAGTACTTCTTGGCTGGACTACAACACGTGTAGCCAGTATTACATGATTCCCATGATACAGTTCCAAACACCTCAGTTAAAGAGAATACTTGTACTGTATTATGGTGGAGAGTTTTCCAGGGGGTCCAGTCTACATGCCAGAACTAGTTTTTAGTTTTTTGATTATTTTAATTTATATGGGGGTGGAGAATCCCCACTTCCAACCTACTCTAATATTTGAAACCCTTGTAGTTCCAGGTTATTACCAACCATTTTTGTCACACCAGCTTTCTGTATCACCTCAGTACTTGACCAGAAAAATTCAAGAGTAATCAATGAGCCTGATTCTACTGTAAATTGCACCAGTGTTCAACTGTAAAGTTTGTTTAAACTTACACCTACGTAAGAGAAGAGAGAGCATAGAGCTAACATGCAGAATATGCTCAGATTCTAATTCTAAATACACAAGGCATTTTGCTAAATAGCTCTGATTTCAACGTAAGAATAAAATGTATTCTAGGCAAGAAAGAGTTAATCAGGTAACCATTTCTGTACTTAACTATAATATTGAGAAGTAAGCTTCCAATAAAATCAAGGAGGAGATGTCCATATTTAACAAAACTCCTTCAATATATTGTCCCTTTCTAAAAGAAATGTCCTGCATTTTCCTAGACTTTAAGAAAAGAATTATGCCACTGCTATATTTATTCTAAGTAAATATACTACGACTACTACTAATAATTAATGGTTTTATGATTAGTGGGTCTACACGAGACACTTTACTGCTCTTATTGTGAGTAAAACTTGCTACCTGCAAATGCAAGTAGCAAATTTATTTGTGATTAGTGACTGCACAGGAGCATTCACGAAAATGCCTGACTGAGAGCAAATGTGCTCCTGGTCAGCCAGGCAGCAGGTGGCGTGAGATTTCTCCCTGGCCCTGGAGCTGTCTGCTGCTGGGGTGGACTCTGCCACCAGAGACCAGGTGGGGACTATATCCCCCTACCCTGGCAGCAGGGAGCTCCCAGCCCCCGCCGCTCCAAGATCATGATTGGGGAGCAGGGACTGGGAGATCATTCTCTCCCAGTGCCAGCTCCGCAGTCATGGAGCCAGCACTGGGAGAGCTTTACCGCCCAGCTTGATCCCTGTGACCATGGAGCTTGGGCTGGGAGATAAGGATCTCCTGGCACTGGCCCTGCAAACACAGAGCTGGGAGAGAAGGATCTCCCAGTCCCCACTCCCTGCTTGCAGAGCTGGGGCTGGAAGCTCCCAGCTGGTGGGGGCTGGAGAGCCTGTTCCCTGCCTAATTGGTTGACTGTGGAGCTGGGCGGGGAACAGGTGTGGAGCTAGGCATGAAACGGGCTCTCCAGACTGTTAGCCACCCAACTCCGCAATAACGGCGCTTGGCAGGGAACAGGCTCTCCAGCCCCCTCCCCGCAATCATGCAGCAGGAGCTGGGAACTGTCCTGGTCAGGGGCAGTTCTCAGCCCCATGCCCCAATTGGGCAACTGCGACATGGAGCTTGAAAGGAGCTGCAGGGGAAGGGCAGGTCCCAGCCCTCTGCACCAATCAGCTAGCAGCAAGCCCCCAAGTGGGTGGGAATTCTTTGGCAGCATTCCCAGCTAGCTCACTGCTAGCTGCCCCACTGGCAGACAGAGGCAGAGGGCTGGGACCTGCCCCTCCCCTGCAGTTCTTTCCAAGTCCTCTTCCTTCTATCAGGGAGCCAGGACCAGGAGCTACCTGCTGCCAAGGCAGGGGGCATTGTCCCCATCTGGACTCCAGTGGTGGAGCCTGCCTTAGGAGCAGCCAAGCCCCCAGGGGCAGGGAGCAATGTCCCAACCCCTGCCAGCAGATGGCTGTCTCCTGGCCCTGTGCTCCCTGCCAGCCCCTGGACTAGCACCCAGGGGAAACCTAGAGCTATCCCTGGATGCTGCAGGGGGGGCAGTGTAGGGTCAGTGGAGGTGGCAGCACATTGCTGCCATGAGCAGCAAATCTTCACCCAAGTCCCTGCATGTGTAGACACCTGCCTGGGAGCATTTACCCATGAGCAGTTTACTTGCAAGTAAACTGCTCCTGAGTCATATGTATATGTAGACACACCCAGTAATGCTAAGCAAAAAATAAGTCCAGCGAGTCTATTAGATAATGTGAATATTTAAACTTTTTGAGTACTTTCTGGACTTAAAAATAATTAATTTTCAAGACATAAGCCCTGAATCAGTGAAAGCAAAATTAAATGCAGAGGTAAGTTTAGCAGTGATTTAGTCCTATATCAGAGAGCTTGAGCAAACTGTTATCTAAATAAAAGGTTTATTCCATCTTTGCTGAAATAGAATAAATGTTAGTTATCAATACTTTTTTAAAAATGTATTTATATTTTATTTTGGAGAGAAGATTTTATGTATGTGTATATATACACAAACACAAACACATACACACAAACATTCACATATATACACACATGCATATATATAGATATATATTCACAAACACACATGTATATGCACACACAGTGTACATATATATATATATATGTGTGTGTGCATACCCACATACAATATATGTATGCATATAAATATTTATAGCAATTTAATATAAATTGTAATGTAATGCCTTGTAATTTAATAATGGGATTAAATAAAATGAGAAGGGATTCTCAAGAGTGTTGAAGGTGTTCACAAAGAAATTCTATAAGGACAGCAATCTACAATACATCACCTACATTGTTGTAACCACTTGTACGCACACACTTATATTGCCTTTAAAGAAAGCTAACTTGAAGTTGCTTCCCTCTCAATGAAAGACAAGTAAGTTAACGTCACACTACTTTCATGTACAATATCATAAGAATGTACAGGTAGGCATTTACCATGGAGGAGCTGAGGGAACATAAATGCCATTTCTCATTTACCTTGTGGTAACTTATTTGCATGCCCAATCCTTAATAGAGGAAGGGGCCCAGCATTCTTTATCTTTCACTGAACTCAGTGAAGAAGTTAGAACAGGGTAGCACCTTAGGGACTAATGGGTTCAGAGAGGCATAAGCTTTTGTGGACAACAACCTATTTTACTAGATGCTAGCCTATTGCTTATAAAAGCTGAGGCTTCTCTGAACCAGTTGATCTTTAAGGTGATACCCTACCCTGCCTTCTTCTACACTTCAGACTAACAGCTAACTCTTTACTCATTGAAGTCAACAAAGTTATACTGGTGTAAAATGGATGCAAGGCCTTAATTCTGAAAAAAAAAAAAGGCACATGGCTGACTTTAATCATGTGAGTAACCCATCATAATTTTAAGTAAATAGAATTACTTATGTATTTCCTATTAAGCACATGTGTATCTGTTTCTGGAATTAGGGATATAGTAAGCTCAGTGTGAGGTCCATATACTGGGTTCAGTCCCAGACAGCTATATTGCCTTCCTTTAATATCAGCATAACATTTCTGGCAAAAAGTGTAATTCATCAGCATGAGTGCAAATAGCTGCTCCCTTGTTTGATTTTCTCTTTTTACCTCTCTCATTTTTCTCAGTAGAACCTTATTCTCCTCATAAGTGGCATCATTCTTGCTCACTAATGCCCTCAAAATTTTATGTTACTCAATCAAAAGTTTCAAGATAGCAGTTGCAGTATTTCCATCACTTTTGGACTTGACTAGTTTTTGCAGAGGGATTCTCTAGCACCCTTCCAAGTAACCAGCAACTTATGAATGAATGTAAAGCTTTTGGAAAGTATCACCATTTTAATCAGATGTGTAACTATGGATGTAGGTGCTTAACCTTAGGTACTTGCATCAGAAAAAAGTGATGGCAAGGATTAATTGTGCCATTTATGAATAGCTCAGCAGCAGGAACACTACAGAGCAGAACAGTTATTTGCGTTGCTCAGGAAGGAATTCTGTCTTAAGGAAAATTCTGGCTTGATCACTTCATCATGTGCCGTAACTGTGCCAATACTGTCCTGAGGCTGTTACAAAGGGGCCTTGAAAAGAAACAACCGGAAATAATCCCTGTATTTCCAGGAGTACAGAGACTACAATAGAGTTTTCATCTTATGTAGGTAGTGCAATGGTACAGTGCCTTCCCTAACGTTAAAGACTGGGCACATTCTGCCCCTCATAAAAGAAACAAGGGGAAGATATAGTCCAAGCTATATAAGTATTTCCACAGTAATTAAAAATCTTGTAAGGGAAGAAAAATAAATCTCATTCAGTTCCTTTCCATTTCTGGAAAGACAAAGAAAACAACTAATAGAACTACAAAATGTAAGTGTTTCTGACCATCAAAGAACTGGCCCTGCCAACTGATACTGAGTTTATTAAGGAAATATTTGGGAAATTTGCTGCATATAAACAGAAATGTCTTCAAATCACACAGTAAGCAGATGTGATGACAGGTCCATAGATTTCAAGCTTCAGCCAATAAATCAAGTACTATATAGTGTAAACCTGGCAATTAATCTGAATGAATCAACCGCTATGTCCACTTGTGCTATTTTTAGTAGGTGACATGCTTTATGGAAATTATATTAAAATAAATTATATTTGTAAAGAACTGCTGCTTTGTGAATAACTTCTTCATAAACAATTTGCCAGGATTTTTAAGTCAATGGACAACTTTATGGAATTCCAAGAAGTTGTGATGGCATGAAAACTAGCATCACAGGTAATCATAAGTGATAAAGCTGTGGGAATGATGGAGAAACTTCATGGCATAAATTGTGACCGGGAGCAGCAGCATGGGATGGACTCACTGTACCAAGAAGCTCTTTCTATTTAAAAAAAAAAAAAGATTTACAGAAGTTTACAGTGAGCAGAGGACTGTGCATTAGATAAGGCAGAGGTTCCCAACCACCGGGCTGTGACCTGGTACCGGGCTGCAAAGGGTTGGTTGCCGGGTTGTGGCACAAGATCCCACTTGGACCCCACCCGGTGGCACTCAAATGCAGGATTAAAGCTGGGTAGTGGGGCAGCCCTGGGAGGGAGGCAGTCAGCTACATGCACAGTATCCTGCTCTTGTGCTGGTCCACAGTATAAAAAAGGTTTGGAACCACTGAGATAAGGGACAAAAGACAGGGTAACCACCAGAAAAGTTTGCCAATATAACTATATGCAACACCGGTAAAATACTGCTGGCATAGATTCAGCTGGCACTGATAAAACAGTGCTTATGGTAGCACACCTCATTTTGTTTATACCATTAAAAAAACAGTTTTGCATGATTGGAGCAACAACAGAGCTTTATGCTGGCAACTCTTACGTCATTCTTCATGCTCCTGACTTACAAACTAGTGTAGAAAACATTTATACTGTAGGCCTTGGGATTTAAGAGATTTGGGCTTTCTGATTTTGGCAAAGACATCCTGTGGCCTTTTGGACAAACTATTTAGGCCCAAATTCACAAAGGTATTTAGGTCCTTTATTCTTATAGAGGCTGCTAAATTTCCACTGAAGGGGGTCTGTCCCTCAGTCTCTCTGGGTGTGTCTAGATGAGACACTAAAAGTGCAGTACACTAATTCTACTGCATATTAGTGCATCACAGTGAAAGCCATACTAATGCACAGTAGAATTAGTTTACTGTGCATTAGCATCACTTAAAATATGCGCTCCAGTGCTACTGTGCAGTAGTGCTGATTCCCATGCATTTAGTACCCTTTGTTATTACAGGTACTGTAGTTAGTACCTGTAATTATGATACATTAATGCATGTGTAGATGTGCCCTATATCTCCCAGTTCTTAAGCAGTAAAATGAGCATAATATTTTCTTTCTACTACTTCTTATCTGTTTTATGGACTTAGATTGCAAGGTCTCTAGAGAAGGAACTGTCTTATAGGCCAGGTACACTTTTACCAGTATAAGTAATTGGAAATAGGTCTATACCTGTAACAGAACAGAAATTTTGAACAAACAAAAATGGTTTATACCCATAACAGAAGTTTGGCACAGACTAGTTTAAAAATGGTGGAATCCAGTCCAAGATTTGTGCCCTGTCCCCCTTTCTCCAAAGGGCAAATATGTGTTTTGTTCACTATGGAACTAAACTATGCTGCTTACAGAAAACCCTCTAACTTAGATTGATTCTACCTCAGGCTTTCTGAATGTCTGTACATAGCCTTAGTGAACAACACCTAGCACAACTGAGCCCTGATCTCATGTGAGGTCTCTAGCTGTCACAGTCACACAAATAATAACAACAGCAGACACTTGACAAGAACAGTTAAAATGCAAACTTTATAAAAACTTTAAATGCACTGAATAATAAATACTTCAATGTTTTATGCAGAGAAATGGGGAAAAAGCACAATATACACACAAGTTATCAAGAGGAAAGTGTTATAAGGAGCGTTTGAATTAAGTGAAGATACCAACATTTTTTTTTGCATAGTCTACTAGTTTAATCACATTCTTAGATTTTCTTGTCAAAGCTAGCATATTTCATAATCTGAATTAATGTAATGCAAATCAGTAGTACAAATGCTTCAGTGCTTTTGACCAGGAATAGCCCTCCAAAATTTATAGAGAAAGAAAAACAGATTGGTCAAGTTTCCTATTATTTGTTTTAAATTTGGGGAGAAAACAAAAGAAGCAAGTTGTTTTGTTTTTTTCTGAAGAAGTAGCTCTAACTGACCATTTGGTCCAGAGAAGCTTAGCACTGGCAAAGCATGAATGACACAAGAGAAGGATTTGATTGGACTGAGAAAAAAATTGTATCATATATTGCATGTAATCTCTGCACAGGGCATATGAAACAGTTAATTAATTACATTAATTGTTATAGTTGCCTCAAAAGCATCTTCAACACTGTCTGACTGTTTGAGTTTGAAGTTCTTTTAGTACCTCTCTCTCACTAATAAGCTCATGCTCTCTTTACTCCCATAGCAACTGCATAGTCATAAAACTTTGAGAACTACAGTAGAAGCCTTCTAAAAAATAGTAGCCATTTGACTCTAGCTTTGAAATACCTTACAACTGGATCTTAGTTCAACTCTGTTCTCCTGGAATATACTCTTCAAAAATAAACACATAAATATTTCTTACATGTCCAAAACAATGGACTGTTAAATTTTACAATAGGTTCTTTGTGAAGTGTTACGTTTATTATTTCATTTACTGTGGAAATACTAATACAATGGCATACACAGCATGACTAGATAGTCTTTTCCTTCCCCACAATATTTTTTCAATATCTGCGTAAGTATCTCATGATTCCCAGTAGTGCTACACCATTGTTTTTCAGTCTCTTGTGTCCGTGACACATGTATCAAAAATACAATCATTGCATGATCCACTGATATGGCAAACTTCATGGAACTGAGCCAATATTATTAATATAGACAAAATAAGCAGTCTTACATCAAACCTTTATAAGCTGAACTCACGTATCAAAGAGGACAGTTTGTCCCTTGATGTTTATCTTTAACAAATCCCGAACTGTACTCTATGGTGATTTATATGTTTTATTATTTTTCACTGACTGAATTACTGAAAAGTGGAATGGAGAAAAAGAACTTAAGTTTTCAATAAAAAAAGGCTGCTGGTATTTCTTGTTTTGTTACCACATGCTCAGCTAACATAGGTAAAGGTAAATGTGTCCAGTTTATAATCCACTGTGGCCCATTGGGGCAGCACTATTTTTTTTAACCTCAGCAAGAGAAGGTGGTGATCTGGTTAGCACCATGCTCTGACTCAACTAAGAAAACAAAACAAAAAACATTAAGGCAAGTAAACTTGTTTAAGGGACATAGTAGCTTTTCTTGATAACAATTAAAATAATCCATGTCGTATATATGGGCTTTAAATGCTTTCAATAATTCATACCATGTCCATGTTGATACCATACATGAGCGTGGACACTTGGTTCCCCACCGTTAGTTGTCCCCCCCACACCCCTACAGTTTGTGCCACTGCTAGTTGTTCCCCGGGTATGCCTGTGCCACACACTTTCTGATGCATGGCAAGTTACCCCAGCTAGGGTAGGGGAGACTGGTGCCAGCACTGGGCTGGCACTAGCAATCTCGCCTAGGGTCCTAGGAGCCTCCTGGGGCTGCAGCAGTGGCGATCCTGCCACCCAAAGTCTGGCCAGCAGCTGGACTGTAGCTCCAGCTGGCCAGGTTCTGGTTTTGAGTGGTGTGCACTGTTAGTGCATATGCTGCTCTGCTTTTTTTTTGCATGGTATTTTTTTACTCCTGCATATCCAGGGGCCAGAAAAAAACAACCCATGCTGCTTGCAGAGCAGAAAACAGCTGAATGTGTGGAATGTGACACCACAGATGTGTTTGCAGGGCCACATACCGTATGGCCACACTCGTCTGGATGAGGCTGTAATATTTGACCTGAAAACACATTGTGTAATAAGCACCATATTGTTCTTTATTGTGTATGGGTTTGGATTTCCATTATAGGGGTTTGTTTGAATAAGAACGAATTATGCATCATCTACCATATTATTCTGATTATAAGTTGATCCTGTATATGTTGGACCTACATTTTCAGGTTCTATTTCAGGGGAAAAAAAACATTTTTTCCTCATGTGTAAGTCAATGCCAATATATAGACTAGTAGTTAAGGAACTGTCCCAAGAAGCGAACTCAATTCCAACAGTTCACCCCTGTCCAGAGGGCACTTTAACCTCTATTTACTGCTTGGTAACCACTAAGCCATGGCACAGAATGCCTTCCAACCCTGCTCTTCAAGTTGGCACATTATACTCTATATTTAATATTATGGGCTAAAATGGATAGACAGCAATGGAATAGTTTCTGCCTCACTGGGGGGCATGGACAAGAGTCAAAACTCAGGGCTCCCTGTCTTTCTAGGCAACATTCATCTCACTAAGTCACCCTCCCTCTGGTTTTTTCTCCTCCTGGGGCCATATTTCTTCCTCTTCTGACTGCTCAGAGAGCTTCAAAAGGCATTTACTTAACCAGGTTGTCTAGTGGTCAGAGCCCTCTTCTGGGCCACACAACATTTAGGTTCAGACACCTTTGGGTGACAAAGGTCTAAAGCCTGGGCTTCCTTCTGTGGACATGAGCCCTTTCCACTAAACTGTAGGCGTAAACAGTTGGAAAGCTGTAACCAGAGCTATGAATGTGTCCACTTACTTAAACATCAGGCAAGAATTGTTATGTGGAATCTAAACTGTACATGCGCACCAAAAATTGCAGTAAGGTGGCTGCTTATGAGCCAGAAAGATGCATAAAGGTGAAATAGAATTTAGCCTTTAATATCCTGAAATGCATTAGGAAGAAGTAATACCCTCTGCTGGTTTTCTAAGGTTTCTTTACTATGCAACTCTTTAAATTTAAGCTACTGTAAATTCATGTTTTTGTTATTCCTGAAATTTCTTTTCTTGTACTTATCTCAGTTTGTTAGCAAGACTCAGAATGCTCTTTTCCTGTATCACCTCATTATGACTTCTTTTCCTTAATCTGCAAGTCTCAAATTAACTTGACAAAGATGTTTTACATATATTTTAAACTAAATGTGAAGTATTCCCTCATGCCCATGAGGCATTTGGAAAGTTGATAAGTTCTGTTTTCAAGGACGCTTTAAATGAGGTTATTAAAATTCAATGTTCTGCATATTCTGATGGAGGAGAATAAAGGTTTGTCCCTGACAACATGGGACATAGGTCAATTCAGAAAAGTTTCTCAATCACCTTATTCATGTCCACTACATTTTATATGCCAGTCTTTTTAAAATCCGGGAGGATGGGGGGATATTTTCAGGTTCAACAAAAAAATTGCAGAAGCCTAGTTCTTGTGCAAAAGTTAAAAAAAAAAGCAAGCAAAAAGAAAAGCAGCCATCTGTTGTTTGTGTTACATGGATTTCGCAACTGTCATTTCCATAGTGCATGCCATTTCATCTTCACAGCAATATCACTGAAACACCCACAGAGACAAAATCACAAATATTTTGAACATACCATACAAAATGTTATTTTTCTAATTAATATTTGACAAAGGCACTCTGAGAACTTGTCTATAGGTTACTTTTGAATTGTGACATCAGACCTTTAAAAGGAGGTGCTATGTAAAAATACATAGAAAGAGACAGAAACAAAGAACTAGTATAATCTTTTTTACATTTGAAAAGCATATCAGATCTACAATCATTAATGAGTATTACTTTATTGACCACCTCTCACTGAGAGGATCTCAAAGTGCTTGTAAAATGACAAACCAAAAAAAAAAAAAAATTCAGTTACTTTAAGCACTGAAATGTCTAATTCTCTGGGTAAAGGGTAGCAACTCCCAGGTTCTGTCTTGGAAGATGCTAATCCTTGAACTTGGACTGAAGTAAACACTGAGGTGATAAGAATTGAGGGCACTTAGCACATTTTAGGATTTAACTACAGCACAACTACAAACTACAGTGTTGTTTTGTTGTCCCTGAATCCAGCATCAAACCTACAGGGTCATTATTATGTAACCACTGAAATTACTCTGGAAAAATAGTAGGACAAAGGGTGGAGTCTTTCAGGCAAAACGAATGTTTTTTTCCCAGGGAAACACAGAAAATAAGACGTGTCTCACTAACTGCACTGTCACATGGGACTAAGCTGTATATCAAACAGCTCTCAGACTAGCAGCGATATCAAACTTCTGCTGCAGTCAGTAGGAATCATTCCATTGATTTTATTAGGAAGTGGACTACGTTTAAGGAGGAAACATTCTGAGGAGTCGTACAGAACTAAAGTGAGGTTATGACATATAGATACACACACATGCACACGCATATACAATTGCCTATGTGTGCATATGTGTGCATGTGTATACAAAAAACACTGTAACCACTAATGTATAAGCCCAAGAACAGCCTATGTCTTGGCCTGGAGTAAAATAAAGTTGGTGGTCTCAGTAGCAGTCCCTTGAGTGGGAGTCCATCACAAAACCATCACCCTTAATTTAATACAATTGACAGTTTCTGCTCAGGAGAGGCAGAAGAATGAGTTTCCATGGATACTGAAATACTGCTCTTCTCCAGAGAGGATGATTCTTCTAAGTAAGAACAGAGAGCATGGGCTGAACAATATACAGAGCTCTCACTGCCATTGACTACCCAACACTTATATACTATGATCAGACAGCAGAATTAGCAACTTAATAATTTTTAACAAGCAAATACAAAAAATAAAAAGGAATATAATATGAAATCCCTTTTAAAAGTATGAGTATTCTACCAGATTGAAGAGGAGTGGGGGGAAGGATTTCATATTGATTTGATTTATCAGACTTGCCACCTCTACTTAGTGCTTTCCTAATGGGGTGAACATGGTGCTTGACCTATTTGCTGGAATTAACCAGGACTCCAGGAGACCATATGGATTGCCAGATGGCCTGCTATAATTTAATGCCATTTATTCTAAGTATGAAGTAAGTGATAAACATAATTAACATTCTTTTAGCTCCTTTTATTAGTTCTTTTTTTTCAGACATTGAAAGTAAGTTAATACCTTGTTACTGAGACACAGATGCCAGCTAATTACTGCAAGAGGCTGCAGCCTGTAAAGCAAGGAGCCTCTCCATAGATTCCAGCTTATTCAATGACCCCAATGCAATGATTAATAGGTTGAATGCTAAATTGTAATGAGTATGACAGATCTTAGATGCTTTTCAGGTTACCTTAATTAGCAGAATGATGAACACACCGAACCAGTAACATTTTAGATGTACCTACTGCACTTCATAGTAAGCAATGTACCTTGTATCTTATAGTTGTCATCTTATTTCACATCACAATATATCAACTGCTAAGAAATTAAACATAGCTATATGTTCAGGTAGTAGAATGATAAAATGATTTCCTTCTAAAATGTTTTCTAATCATTATTTCATAAACTCCTAATAAATTACCTATTTTTAGAAAGTGGTTATACAGCAGGTGTGGGTTCAAAGCATATTTATAGTAGGTAAGGTTGCCTATTGCTATCATTTTAAAACTGTATTTCCATGAAAAGATATCACAATACTTGTGCAGAGTTTTCTTTGCTAACAATATTTAGTGATGTAAAGGTCAGTGTACATTACAATTATTCTGTAACCTCTCATTTTGATGTACGGATAAAATTAGGACAGTGTTACTCTTTTAGCCAAAAAAAGACTAACTAAAATAAGCATTATCATTAAATTATTTGTATTTGTTCATATCATAATTGAGCACTCACACTGCTGAATAGCTATAAGTAGCTAATAATAATAAAGGGATACATTTTGGGATTATGAAATTGATGGTGTAAATTAAATGTTGATCAGAGATTAAAAACTTAATTAATGTTTCAGGAGAAACTCTCCCTAAACATTGTTGCTGTGATCAAAGGGGCAATTTAAAACAGACTCTGTGCTCCTAGGAGGCCCTACACAGAAGGTACAGCTCATGCAGGGGGAAAGCAAAATTAGCTTTGAAACACCTTTACACCTCCCAGATTCTTCACAGTCAGGGTGCCAGTACAAGAGCCTCCCCAACTGAGTGTTCAGCAGTACAAACCAATATTGCCACTTCATTTCCTGCCCTACCACTGCCCTTCAACATAGCAGGGGGCTCTGAGGTACAGTGATAAAAAAAGGTAGGCCTGGTACCCCAATCTTACACTGTTGCTGTACTATGGAAATTTTTTTCCAGGATTACTGCATCTCCTTTTAACCTCTCTGTCCTTTTGAACTGATTGATGCCGACATCAGAAATCTGCCTGAGTCTGAACCACACCTATTTTTATGGCAATAGCATAGCAAGAGTCAAAATCTTATTGGACATTGATATAGGTAACAAAAGTATCCACTGACACTGGTAAGAATAAAACATGTTTTGAGACTAGTATAAGGATAGAAACTTACTGGTCAAAATGAAAGAGGTCATGTGAAGTTTATAAAACCTGATGTTTCTATATCATATTTTTATACAGATGGCACTTGTGACTGAAGGAAATATCTTCAATAATCCTTAATTGTGTGTCTTGGGGTGTCAAACTTACTTTGTGGCTTGGGCTAGATATGGGCCTCAGGGCTTCTTGCAGGCTGGATTTGGACCAGGGCACAAAGAAGATTCTGTGGTGGTGGAAGATCTGAACAGGAACAAGAGCAAGCTCCAGCTCTGGAATGGAGGACATGGTGGCATCTGCTCAAGCTCTGCTCCAGCTCTGACTCCAGCCTGGGACATGTACCAGGGGCTAGTGGACAGTTAGGTAGGGCTGCAGCAGTGGCCGTTGGTGAAGCAGCTGGGGAATAAGTCTGGTTGTGTCAGCTCTCACTTGTCTTCCTACTGCTGAATGCTGTTCAGTGGCTTCCCCAGCTGAGCTCAGGGTTCCTCTTAACCTAAGGAATACTCTGAACCCATGTGTCCCACTTTCAAAGTAACTGTTTCCACTACTAGACTAGTATATAAAAAGCAGATTACCCTTCCTCCTGATTGCATTTTTATAATGAGTGAAGTTTACTCTGTTCTTGGTAAGGAACAGGAGCACGTACAGGAGAGGAATCCAAATAGAAAGAGTTGTTTTCATTGAAGCCCTGACAGAAATACTAAAACCTCTCCAGAGTTTAGGCACCTGTTTACTGACAATATGTGTCTTCTGGGTCACTCATCTCAGCTGCCTACTTCTGATGTTATACTAAATATATAGCGGGTGAGATGCTTACCCTGAGATTTTCGATTCTATTCGGTTAGCCAGGAGCCTAAAAGTCAGACATCATAGTGCCTAATTAGGGGCCTCCTAAGTGGTGCTTTGATTTTGACTTCTTCTAACCCTAACAGTACTTATTCGGCTAAGGAAAGCCAAAAATATGGTTGTCTGGGAATTTTATTTGTGCACTAGTAATTTTATCCCCAAAGCAAGGAAAGACAGGTACCTGCAGGGTATCAAGGACTTGCTCTCCTATGATAATGCAGTACTGTTTTTCAGTATAAGAGTGGAATAATCATAAGATTCCACCTGAGACACATAAGAACAAAAGGTCTAATGGCTGAAAGGAAAGTCAAACAGGGAATAGATGTACACCTAATCCCACAGCTATGTCACTATCTTAATAACTTTCTAAATTTAGGCTTAACCAAGTAATATATGATATTAGAATTCCCAAGAGGACCTAAGCTCAATTCTCATTAGAGTGAGTGGAAGCCAAGAGAAAAGCTGGGTTATAGTTCAATGAATATTAAACATTTTGAAAAATGCTGTCATCCCAAGACTATCTGTGAATTTAGATCAACTATACCAAATAGTTTTAACTAAAAAGAAAGCAACTGGAAATTGGATTTCCTGAATTTTGGTGGTGCCATTCTTTTATTCACTGCCCAGTGGTTAAAGCACTCAGAATGTGAAATATCCTCAATTCTGTGAGGATTTGGATCTGCATAGCTCATTTCTCAAGTAAAGTCCCCACCGTCTGACAACAGCCTATTTTCCAATTGGTTGCTCCCAGTCTCTCCTGTTGACACTGTTCAAATTTGTATAAATAATTAAACATTCAGTAGTGTAGGACCTAGAATGCAGGTGTCTCATTGCTCAGGTGAATGTTCTAATCACCAGGCTAGACAGAAATTCTCACTCTCTCTTTCAATGACTTTTTAAATATTTCATACAAGTGAAACAGCTCCACAGAGGGACTAATAAAAATGCAAATGCAAATACTCAGTGGCCAGGGGAAAAGGCTGGGTTCAATATTGGACTTAGGTACAAACAAGCTAAGTGCTGATTGACTAACTTGCCCCTGGAGTAGAATTCAGAATGCAGTTAGGCGTCTATACAATGCAAACACCGGGCACCTCAAAACAGCCACCCCTAAAAATAAATAAATAAATAAATAAAGATGAGTAGGACCCAGCTGAGAGCTAGTCAAGAGGAAATGTTTCAGTCTGTATTGTTTCTTATATTTCACCCCTCTGTGGAACCTAACAGAGGGCTACTAGGATCCAGAGCCCATAATCTTTTTGTAAGGCTAGATGTCTCCAACTCTTTTAAAGAACTAAGCAGGACTCCCCTATTTCTTTTTAAAACAGAAGAGGACATATTGTTGTTCACCTTTTATACAATGGCCCAGAGAATTTGAGACCAGTTTTAATGCTTCCTCAACCTGAGGGAGGACAAACCACACCCCACACCTCCCAGCAGTGTCCTAACCACTAAAGGATGGTGACACTGTGCCAGAGTGGAAACAAGACTGTAAGATCCATGGAGCTACAGATGGAGGCAACTGTTTAATGAATGCCATAATTACTAGACCACAATGATATTTGTTCTCTCTTACCATGCAAATCTTGTATTCTTTGGTGCATGTTGGCATAGCTTTGGTAAAAGGGCTACAGTATATACAACTCCCTACTTGTCTCAGCCTGGTGGTTAGATCCCTCTCTTGGGAGACAAAGTTTGAGTCCTCTAATCTCTCGGCAGTTCACTGAATCCAGGTTTCCCATATCCTTGCTGAGTGTCCAGCCCACTGAGTTATATAAAGGATAAGCAGCAGACCTAGTCTAAAAGGAAGTGACAAAAAATGTACTTTCTGATGGGCTTGATCCTGAGGGTGTGTGTTACCCATGCTTCAAAAACACTTAATGGATTCAGCCCCTCAGGGGTCTTAGGGAAGAATTTTATTTTACTTTATATGCCTAAATGGCAGTCATGCAGCCATGTTAACTGTTGTTTTTGGCATTTATGCATTATTTATCATTCAGTTCTGCACATACTGCCCGCTACTACACATTACATACATTATGCAATTAACTGATTAATCTCACAATAAATTTGACTGGCCACATGGGCAAAGTAAGACTTACCACACATGGAAAGTAACTATCAAGCAATTAACTAGTTAATCATGCAAGAAATTTAGACCAGCCACACATACAAAGTAATTATCACACTATAAAAAGGACTATCCCACTATAAAAAGAGCTAACCAGCTACAAAGTTAGTGCTTGAAAATGTGTAACAACTCTATATAGATGGTTTCTATCCACCTTTAATTTGAATGAGGCACCCACATACCCACTGAATATGCTCAGTAGGGCCTCACTCTGGCTAGCCAGATATGTGGTGTCTTGTACTTGCCCAGATACCCATGTACGGTTGGGTAAAATTGTAGCTGGGTAAAAACCCATGGCTAGCAGGTTTTAGATGGAGTAGGAAAAGGAGGTATCTTATGTTTTAGATCAGTAGCCTAAGGCAGGAAATGAGACCCCCAAATTCTAGCCCCACCTCCATTACGTTTGAAACTCTATTATTTCCTTCTGGCAGAATTCTCACCACTGGAAAACTGGATAGGCATTACTTAGTCCTAACCTGACCAGCCATGAGTCCTGGAGCTGACATAAGTAAATAAATTAATCAAATCATTATTTTTATTCATTAGACCTTCTGTGTTTCTATTTTCTTTTCTTATATAAAGTGACAAAATTAGAAGTTTTTCAATCTTTGTAAGCACTTTTATCCTTAGTTTATTCTGCAATTTATGTCAGATTTTGTACAGATTTTCTCCCTTCATTTCTGACCTTAAATGATTAAATCAATATTTCTTCGGTTCCAGGTTTTACAATTTAAGACCATACAAAACCTGAAAAAGCTGTAATGTTTATAAGTTTCTCAAGTTCCTTACCTCCTGCATACATGACAGCCAACATAATTGATGATATCCAAGCTATTTCACTGTATGATGTGTGGAAGATTTCCTGAATCTCCTTGAAGAACACTGTGATGGCTTTTGGGAATGCATAGGAAAATCCAATGGAGATAAAGGCCCCAAAGACAACCACCCAGCCCCATTCTCCATCTGGGGGTGTACACTGTGGTGCTGTTGTTGCAGGTGGCATTTTCAAGCTTTGTCTGTTTTCCAACTAAGCTATAAAATGAAAAGCAGAAAAAAATACAGGTTTTTAATTTAGTACATTGCCTGTAGTAAGTAATAACAGACTTCAAAAATAAATAGAATGTAGTATAAAGCACAATCATAATAACAAAACCGTAGAATTAATGGGAAGTCACAACATCAATGCTTAGGTTTAAAAAAAAACTCACCCGCAAAAAATTAACAATAGTGACTTGGAGAATCACATTGGGTATGTTATAACTGTTACAGATCACTGATCCCGGTCACTGAGGGTTGTATGTTGTAATTAATCACTTATGGGAAAGTGACATTTTGGACTGTGCATGAATTGACATAGCTTTATTGTCTTCAGGAATGATCTACCATTTAAATGCTAGCACAGGTAAAAACAATACCAAAAACTAAAACTTTCCCTTAAAGCAAATGTAATATATATATATATATATATATATATATATAAAAAAAAAATATATATATATATAAAAAAAAATATATATATATATGTAAATGCCATTGTATTAATATCTACTCAAAATTCACAAGTTTCTGAGTGAACTGGTTAATAGCTGCTAATAAATTACAATTTCCCAAATTTTCAGTTTTATTATGTGAGAATCTTTGAAACAGAAGGTTCTGGATTAAGATTTAAATTTGCCGTTTCTCTGTTTCTCAGAAAAAAGAAATATTATGACCTCATGCTATGCATTTATTTCTAAATTTTCAACCTCTAAATTAGCTGTTCAAGTGTGTACAAATGTAAACTGTAATAAAACAGGTTTTCTGTGAGGTGAACACCATCGAGTATAATTGTAATATTTTGCTCTGCCCACATATGCAGAATGAGGTTAGTATAGGCTTCTGGTAGGTGGCACAGTCATAAAAATCCAAATTTACTGCTAGCATAGGGGGAAAAAAATCTCAGTGTTTTAACAGTTGGCCTTTAAATGATGATTTGCTATAAAAAAAAGTTTTCAGAATTTATGTCTTGCAGAGACACCACTTCCTTCTCTCTTTATGGAACAAATGAGAGGTGCTAATGCTACAGAGCCCAAAAATTCACAGACAGATCACATCAAAATCCACTGGATCTTAGCTAATCAAGGTAGATATTTAGCTCTTTACCCTGGTGTCTTAATGGCTAGCTGCGTTCTGTATAGACATCAACTGATGACTGTGAAAAATATGTTGCAGTTTTCCAGTCCTGCCCAATGTAGTGTCCTCCAGCTCTACACATTGCATTTGTAATCAAATGTATTCATCTCTATGCATTTCCAGATCATATGAGAGCAACCAGCTCTGCCCTCCCCTTCTGTGATTGTTTAGATATCTCACCATTTGGAAAGCTGAATTGGTCCCCTCCCATGCCAGCACTCAGGAGTCATGGACCCATGATTACATGTAGGTTTCTGTAATGCCTAAGATTGTAAGTAAGCCTTCATGTGATTTTTTTCCCCATGTAACTTATGGACTGTTCAGATGTCTCATTGAAAATTGTATTAGCAGTGGCAGTGATATGATTGCCTTTAATAAAAACTAAAATATGAACTGTGTCAGCTTAAATTAATCTCTCAGGAGTGTAATTTGAGTACTCTCATAGCAAAGGACATGTAGTACTGTATATAGTGTACATCAGAAAACTAGCACAGGGTTGCCTTTAAGGTTATCTATCACCAATCAAGCCCATATATAAAGTCCCTGCTCTCTGATTCTCTACTTCACTGAAGCTGATTGTCAACATCACCTTTATAACAGCAGAAAACTATGGGGCTAAATCAAGCAAAACCACATTTGGCTTCTATGCAAGCTTGGAAAAGCCCCGACAAATTGGCTTTTGCATCACATCAGACAGCCCTACTTCTGGCAGGAATAGGTATCTATTGTATATATACAGGACATAAATCCTTTTATACATACGCTCAAGAAGAATCCTCAGTCCTTGTTCTAATACTTGGAAAAAATAAAGACTCTAGACAATAGAATGCTATTCTGGTTTCAGTTTTCCAGTTAAGACTGGACTTTCACAAAATACTTAAACCTTAATTAGGACACAAAGCACTTATATAGGTTTCCCTCTATGCAGGTTCTGTATGTGCAAATTTGCTCTTATGCAATGACTCTTTTTATTCCAAAAATTCATTGTATGCAAGGTAAATTCACTCTTATGCAATTGATATCGTGGAAGCTTGCAGTCAGCTGCTTTGTGCAGTGTATTATGGGAGTGACACAAACCAAAATATAGTCTCCTATGTGGATCTGCGCTCCTCTCCCATTGCCTGTGACGTGTTTCTGTAGTTGTCACCCCCATTATGGAAACATTCACCACCACCCTGTGCTTGTCTGTACTGTCTGCTGTTGGTGAGTACCAAAATTGTCTTGTAAAAGTAGTAGAAATGGATCTGGGTTTAGTACTGTTGAGGTCTTGGAACATATCCCTATTTGTTACATTGTAAAGTGGGTTCCCTTTAAGTGAATTTGAGTTATGCACCAGTTTTCAGGAACACACGTACAGCATAAACTGAGAGAAACCTCAGAATCTCAAAAACACTGTTTCTCCTGGTCCTCCAAAATTCATAGCAACTAACTTATTCCCTTATAAGCATCAAGAAACAAACATAAACTACCATGAAATACATTACTTCATGCCTCTCAGTAGACCACTTGGACAAGTACAGACATTCAAAAAACCCAAGGCTGAATCTATTCAATCTTTGCAGGCTAGTTTAAGTTGCATAGATTGCACTGATAAATGCATGAATGCACATTCACTTTTGGTTATGAAAATGCAACCACATTTCTGAAGTGACCCAGGCCAGAAACTGGGGAGGAGGACTGCTAGAGCATGCCTCCCTGCTGGGCTGGAACAGACAGCTTGGGACACAGCTAACTCACTCATTCTGCGAAGAGGGGAGTAGTGAGGGAGGTGCAAAGCATCTTGGGATGCTGGGGGACTGTGAGTTAACTTGAATCTGGAGGGGATCTGGGACAGAAATTCAATAAACGGATTTAACCTAAATCACTTAAGTCTGATACTACATCCATCCAGGATGTAGCAGTTCATTTTAAATCCATTCTGACCATTTTGAAAGTGGTTTATGTGCACTGAACTTATATTGTATTCTAGATTTGAACCAATTTCCAATCACTTACACTGATTTATGTGTAATTTCTGACCCTACCTCTTGAGCGTATACTACAGGATAGCTTTAGAAAACTTTACCACTGCAGATAGATTAACTTGTTTTGTTGCAATACTGTTAGCTCAGATCCTATAAAACCACATGAAAATGTTTAGACATGACCTTGTTTTTTTCATATTTCATCAGTTTGAATATAAAATGCTTCATGTTCGTGTACCTGCATTTTTATCCCTATTAAAATTTTACTGATGCTGCCTAAACAACATTACAGGCTTAGGATCAAAGCGTAACCGTTTCAAGTGATTTTATGATTGGGAAAGTCTTCTTTTCATAACAATAAAATATGTCTCTTAGAAGATACTGAGTAAAAATAGTTTTTTTAAATCAACAGAAATAGAAACCCCCAGGGAATAGCACCATGCCCTTGTCTTCTCCACCAAGAACAGGACTGTATTTGCCTTCTCCCCTGCAAGAGCCTCTGAGTGAACCAAAGGTGAGCCTCTGAGTGAACCAAAGGTGAACTGGGTGAAATGATCCACTCAGCTACTGAGCATCCTACTCAGCTACTGCTGCATGGCCTACTAGATAATTAGCCTGTAGCAGTCTCATAATAGAAAAAGTATGTGTGCCTATGCCAGATTCTGTAATGTGACAGATATGTGTCTGGCCCATTGTAACTCACCACTCCTACTGGTTCTACAAGAACAAGTAATAGTATCTACTCTGCTCTGATATCACTTTACAACCCTGAGGGGGGAAAAAAAAACCAACCTTGTCAATTTTATCTCCAGTTAATAAGAGAAGACGAGGGAGAAAAATCCATATTTGCACTCTGGGAAGGAACAAAATCAATCATTTTGGCAGAAATATTCAGGTAATGTGCTTATCCCAACATCCCAAAAAATCTCCTACACCTTTCTGGAAGCTAAAAGCTGCAAGTTTATCTTTTAAAACTTTCCCTTCATCTCTCTGAGGCCAAACTCCTCCCAGAGGCATCTGGACACAACAGTGCCTTCAAAGATGGGCTGTGAATAACTGGTATGTAAGTGTTTGTAACCACTGGAGCCAGCGCATAGTCAAGGTCGCAGTCTGTTAGAAGTCAATAAATGCTATATGAAAATGTGGCTGACTGGAGAAGAGGATGAGGAATCATAGAAAAAATAATTCTCATGCTTTCTAAGCGTGTTTTTAAAAGTATGCAGGATAAAGGGAAGAAGCAAGAACATGAAAAGCAAGCATGTGTTTGCCAAAGCCTGCTTTCCACCCAAAGTGTGTGCTGCCGGAATAGTATAAAGGGACCTTACTGTAAATAAAGATCACACTCTGTGTATCTAATCAGAGTCATGTGGATTTCTATCAGACACACAGAGCTAGAAAGTGTGAACAGCTCATAGCTTTACTTCTGCAAGAGATGTAATGGGTGAAAAATGCTGCCTGCCATCCAGACAGGAAAGAAATAGGGGAATAGTGGCTACAGCCACACCTGAGTGGATCCATCAATCTCAATTCCCCCATAAGACTGTCAGCTACAGAGAAGTTGGTCAGCCTTGCCATGCCCTGAATCAGGTTGTACAGGAAGAGTCTGTCCTCAAAGCTCCTTCTAGTTCCCCCCAAAATCCCATTTACTCTGGCAGTGCACAAGGGGCACAGCTTGCCATAATGGGGGAAGCACATATTAGGTAACAAATCAATGGGAAGGAAACACAATGGGCAAATAGATTAAAAATATCACTTCTTACATACCGATATATTTATTACCTAGATCACATTTTTCTGACTAGAATCTAATTTCCAGACAATTAGAAAACCAGTTGGGCAAATGAAAACCATACATAGAGATGGCTTTAGATGCAGAATGTAAGTGTCAATGAATGTCACATCTGGAGGAAAGACAGAAAGCTACAGCTCCAAGGTCAAAGTAAGAACAACTACCACAAACAAATAATGTGTCTTGATACCATGCACTGCAGATTTCAGTCAATCACGATCAGCCTGTTTTGACTGCTCTTCTCCCAATGCTTCATTAATATTCTGGAGTTGCCAAGTGCCAAAATCAACCTTCAGTACAATAGCTTGTCAAAAAAAAATCCTGAAAAGGTTTATGTCTTTCTCATGTTTACAGGGAGACTGCTTTTATGGTGAGTTGTAGTTTTGATTTCCTGTGAATGTAACCGTAAATCATTTTTTCTCTGCTTGCATCTTTCTTGCCCTCAATATGTCATATAACCACTTGACTCTGCAGCTATTCATCTATGGAGTATAGAATTTGGGACAAAAAAGGCTGTTCTTAATTAAGATAGAATAGCATTAATACTTGGCACATGTATAATGCATTCCAAACCTGCAGGATAAGCCAAGGACCATAAAGAGCTTATAAATATAAATGAATTAAGCCTCTTAATACCCCTGTGAATCCATTAAGCATTATTATCCCCTTTCACAGATGAGGAAACTAATATAAGATGGGGTTAAATAACTTGCCCAAGTCTCAAAATAATTCAGTGCCAGAGCTCAGATAATACCGTTGTTTAAGTTAACTGTGAGTTAAAAGTAGGACTTTTAAAACACCTAACTACCTCAAGAGTACAACTCAAATTCATTTGTACAGGGATCTGCTTCACAGCCTGTTTATAGACTTGCATTCTACGTGAGAAAGAAATTTGAATTATAGTGATTTGAATACTCTAATAGTATGCTTAAATCCTAAACAAAGGTGTCACATTATTACAAATGAAATCAGAAGTCTGTTGGTTGTGCTGCCCCCCCCCAAATGATTACAAACATTCTGCAATATATAAAAATGTATAAAAGATGCAGAAATTACATTTCGTTTTCTTTTAGAGGGCTATGAGCAATACATTGTTTAGACTTTTTGTGGTATATAGTTATAGAGGAGTCACCGTGTGCTGTTGTTGCACATACCAGTTCTATTACTTCTACAAGTTACTTCATGATGACTTTTCAGTAGTTTTAGAATTTTTTTTGTTAGGGGAAGAGATGAGGAAATGTAGGGGGATGAGAAACGGTTGCAAATAGGAAAAATGCTCTTTACCATCTTTGCTTTGTTATAATCTATTATTCTTGCAAAAAGGTGCTTCTAAAGCACTAATCATTGGTATTTTGGTTATGATTCCTTAGAAAATTGCCTGCATGCTGGTTGACCAATTCTGTTCCAGTACTGGCAAACAGTGCAAATAAAACAAATTATACTAAGAAAATAACAAGACTCCACTAATTTCTACACCAGTGGCTAACAATAGGTAAGAGACCACATTCTATGTAACATTATTGCACTCACTTGTGTTATCTAATACTAAAGCAGTTCTGCATTTTAGTGGTTAAGACAGCGACAGCAAGGAAGACTCAAAAGTCTTACTAAAGGCATCTGAGGTTAAACAAAACAAAAGAAGACAGAATTTTTTTTAAAGAGAATTGTCCTATATATTTACTTTTATTTTATACATACACACACACACGCGCGCACACACATCAATTGGTGTGCTGTTTATTGGTGGTGCAATATTAGTATGTGCAATATAATTGGTTTGCTGTTTATTTTACATATTATATATGTATATATTTTACATATTATATATACTATGTAAAATAAACAGCAAACCAATTATGTTGCATATAAACAGCAAACCAATTATAAATACATTGTATATATATTAAACAGCACACCAATTATATGCAACATACCACGGACACACATTATATGCTTTGTTATACAATGAATTTTGTATTATGCTGCTTATCCTGCTGTAGCAATAACTATATAAATATGTCCTGGCAAACACTATGCTTAAATAACACCTCCTGACCCATCCAAAGCATAGTATTCTAACAGTCTGCAGCTCACCCCATCTATAAATGAAGGGAAAAAAGAAGAGTTTTCTAGGTAGCCCTCCAGAATGTTATCAGAGCCAGGTTCACATATGCCAGCTAGGGCTGTGCAAAGCTTCAGTCACTGATTCAATTCGGAGGAGATTCAGCGCAATTCAGCGGCTGAATCTCCGAATCAAATCAGGAGACCCATTCTCTCCAAATCGGATTGGAAGCCTCCAATTTGATTCGGATAGATTCAATGACTCAGCCATAGGCACAGGTTTATATGTTTTTTCTACATACCTCAAGGCACCAGGCGTGGCTTGTGAACGCTGACACTGTGGGGCAGATGGAGTGTCCCACTGGAGTGCAGGGGGATCCCCTGCATGCTCGGTGGAGGACCCGGAAGTGGACCAGAAGTACTTCCAGTCCACCATGGAGCATGTGGGGGACACCCCCCCCACTGAGTCAGCAGCTGGTGCCCCCTGGATCTGGGGGGGTATCCAGGGTCCCCCCATGGCTGATTGCCAAGCCGGGGGGGACTCGGGGCAGGGGAGCCCCCCACATGCTCAGCGGCAGACCCAGAAGTAAACCAGAAGTAATTCTGGTTGACTTCCGGGTCCACTGCTGAGCACACAGCACCCCCCCACCCACCCCGTACTCCTGTGGGACACTCCATCCACCCCATCATCTCAGCGGTTCATGAGCTGTGCCTAGTACCTCAAGGTACATAGAAAAAACATATAAAGCTGTGTCTATGACTGAATCGCTGATTCTCTGAATCAGAATCAAATCTTCAGGTTCAAATTCAGCCGAATCAAATAGGGACACCAATCTGAATCAGCGAATTGAATCAGTGTCCCCTAAATAAGGCCGAATCCAAATCCGAATCAAATACTGTCCATTTCGCACACCCCTAATGCCAACCCAGAGAGGAAGAAGGGGGTGGGAAGGGGGCTAGGGGAATGGGCAAAGGGAAAAAGTCCCAAACCAATAAAAGCTTCTGTTTGGGGAATTTATGGACTTGATGTGGGGAAGAAGTGCTGGTCCTCAGAATAGCAATCATTGAGTGAAAGGAAGAATCCAATTCAGTGAGGTATACAAGGATAATTAAAGGTGCAAATGCTTTGTGATATTGGGAATATTGAATCCATATTCAATATACATTAAAAGTCAAGATGTTCAATTAATATTAAGCAAAATTCATCTTTGTTCAGAGAACCAAGGTAAAGTGAATATTTCACTTCATTCTCCATTTAAAACATCAAAATTTTATATTCTCCATTTAAGATCTTAGAATTGGGGTTTACCTGACTCTGATGTCAGGCCTAGACTTGATTAGGACACTCAGCACAATATTGAAATCCACTGAAGTATATGGGCAAATGTCAATCAAATGCCGTTCACTCAACTGTAAACCCTCTGATTCAGTTAAGCTTTTAATCTCAAGTTTAATGTTAAGTACATGGTTTAATTACTTCACTGTTTGCCAAGCTCATAAACACAGGCTTAAGTACTTTACTGAACTAGGAACTAAATTTGAAGTGGAAATCAGTGGAAATGGAAATCAGTTTTGTGACACCACTGTTACCACGTCTGCATGAGGCTGACTAAACAGTAGCTCATTACTAATGTGCAGTAACATTGCACAGCACAAAGCGTGATGCAATGCTAATGCATAGTAATAGCGAGCTACTCTACATAAGTAATGAGCTACTGTACACTCAGTGTCACCAAGAAGCTGTGCAGGGATGCTACTGTGCACTAATGCCAGTTAATGCACAGTCATTTAGTACTTGTGTATGCATCATCTCATATAGACTCAGTCTGTGAGATCAAATTCTGGTCATGAAAATCATCCCTAAAGTAATGTAAAAGCATTATTGAAAACATATATATTTGCTGGACTGCTATATCTTGCTGAGTATCCAAATCTTATAGGAGAAAAGGGATTTCTTAGGAGACATCTTGGTCTTTTTACAGGGATCTGTTTTATAGCAGTATTTCATGATTCTTTTCAGGATTAATATCAAAGTAATAGTACATCTGCATGGCATGTTACAACACTATAGCTAGACATTTTGTAACATGTATCAAGCAGTGTCACCCACATAATGGAAAGAAGATTTAGATTTAAATTCAGGTCCCAATGAAGCCAGTGGGAGCTTTGTCACAGACTACAGTAAGGCCAGGATTTCACAGCTAGTGTTAAATTAAATGTGAAAAGAGAACAGAGGGCATACAAATGGACAGTTTCTGAAAAACAAAAAGTGGAAAAAGGTAAATCACTGACAAACATTAAGCAAGGATGGCAAAGAATAAAAGTGCTGTCACCATTCATTCAGTCAGAGTTCAGATGACTAAAAGCATAATTTATCTTTATTAATTTAATTATATTCTGTTGGGTTTTCTTTTCACTCTACTTCATATGCAAGTAGCGTCATGTTCTTCCAGTATTTGCACCGAAGAAACTTTGAAAATTATTTATCACAAGTTAATCATGAATAAACTTAGCTGAATTTTGGCCACACATTTTTACATAACTCATAAAAAGAGATTAACTTGTCAGGAAAAGAGCTTGATGATTTTCAGTTAAAATCTATAATCTTTGCTTACCATGAACTGGAAAATTCTCAAGTATTAGATACTGAATTGAGCAGATCATGTCTCAAGAATGACCTTTTTTTGGGTAGATCTATAAAATGTATGGTTTCACCTACCCTTTCATTTTCACATTACATTCAGGATTATGGCCACATTCTGCTAAGTGGATCTCCACAACTAGATATGAAGGCCATAAATTACTTGCAATACTGATTTAATTCAGAAAAGTCAGCACATAGAATGTTATGGACTTAAAAATTGATATCCTAACTAAATTGGATTTCATGTATCCAAATGAAATGTTTATTTTTAAATTGGAAATGTCAGTGGTCAGGTTTGAAGAATTAATCCATTTTAACAAGTTGATCAAATCCATCTCAAAATTTGCCAGACTCTGGAATAATTCAAACTAATCAAGCTTTCCACAAAACTTGCTTAAATAGGATCAGCTAACCCCACTCTTTACAGTTCAAACTCTTGGCTGTCTGAATTGCAAAAATTCTGATCTACGTATAAGTCTATTTCTAATCTTTCCTACCATTCTTTAAATACCATTCTGGTATTATTCCAGCATCATTAACTATGATAGCTGGAGTCTTGAAAACTCACTGAGCTAATTTAAACTTAATATTTTAACTCTTCACAAACTTGTTTTGAAGCATGCATACTGCTCATCTTTTTGTATTATTACCAGACTACGCTTCTTGAGATGCGATTGACTTGCTAGAACAAAAAATACCCAAGATTATTGAAGTGACTTAAAATAGTTTTTGAAAAAATTATTTATACCCTTGGAATAATGTGGGAGTTGTTTTTTGGGGAGAGGTAGGTGTTGCAGCATTATATAGTGAAAGAACTAAAGTTTCAAGTCAGCATTAATAAAATATATCACCTGTCCATGCCACCTATATGCTGTTTGAAAAATGTATAACAAAGTCTTTACAAAGCAGATAATTTTCCACTATCAGTCATTTCAATATTTTCTCAATATTGAGGCATTTGCAAAATTATGGATAAAAGAGAATATTACTTTCACCTATAGCACCAGCAAAGAATAGTTTTCCTAAAAGAGAACTTTCATGTTTCAAACTTATTTTTATATATAAATCTGTAATTTTAAAAGTCCAATGTTTACTTAAAAAACACATGTTCATACATATCAATTTAATATTTTTCTTATAAAGCAGCAATAGATTCCACCCCTGATCCCAGACACAGGGTGTGTCTACACGTGTGCTTTAATGCGCAGTATCCTATTTTACTGTGCATTAAAGCATCATGTAAGAAATCATGCAATTACGCTAATATGCAGTAAATTAGGCTACTGCACATTAAGTGCCACTTAAAAACTATGCACATTCATTACTGTACATTAAGTCAATTTAATGTGCATGTCCTTACTATCTCACACTGGAGGTACTAAATTTAATGCACATTAGAAAAAGCATCTTAATGCACATGTAGATCTGCCCATATTATAGTAAATCTCCCTAAAAATTATAGCATTTATTTTATGCTTTCACTAGCAATACTGAGATTAAAATCCAGCCCATCATCTCTCATTTCTATTTTTTATTAAACAATGATGCATGAATAAACTATCTGTATGTTTTCCCTCTGAAAGACAATGATAGAAAGTAAAATCTATATTGGACACATAGGTGCCAAAATGAGACTTAGTTGAAATGTAGTTGCCTATATTCCAAAAAGCAATCTAGATTAACCTCAATCCAGTGGCCACAAAACGTATTAGGCACCTATATTAATTCAGTGGTTACACTTTGGACTGAAAGATTTCTTAGGCATATAAAATGTGCTTCTGCACCTGCTCATAAGTGATCCTGTCTAAGCACATAGGCAAAGAGTTCCTTTCTATGCCCGGTTGCAATCCAGATTAAGAACTACATCTGCATCCGAAGGCATTTGTCTCCCTGCTCATTCATTATTTTCCTCTTGTAGTTAATGCAATAGATATTACTATGTAATGTTTAAATGTCTATTACTCATGTTATGTAATAGGAGGTACAGTGAACTAGATTCTCTCTCTTAGGACATGACTGGATTCAAATTATAGGTCAAAGCTATAAGATAACCACAAAACTACAAACACTTAAACAGTTGTCATTTCTGAATCTTTCTACTGGTTTGCAAACATTTAGTGATTTGGAGGAAAAAAATCCTTTATTTGCAATATAATGGGGGAGGTGGGAGTGGGAATCAGTAGAACTGGTAAAAATGTTTAAATATGTAGAATGTTTTAAATGAAGTCATCAGAAAACCTAAAAACATTAAGGAAGAAACAATAAATGAATTGAAAGTAATACAAAATTATAGGGAAAAAAGATCATCAGTATGTACAAACCATCAAAAACTTACCATCAGGAAAGCCATCTTAAAAATAAATTACTTAAAATTTTCTACAAAGGAAGAGCAATATTACACAGTCTAAAGAGAACAGAATTCAGACGGTATTGATCAGAAAAAAATGAACCAGGTAGCATAGCTATCATAAGATCAGACAGATATAACAGAGTGAGCCATTTATTTATATGACAATTAAAATCGTGTAAATAACTTGACTTGAAAACCTAATACAAATCTGCTAAAAAAGTATAAATATGTTGTTCTGTTTCCAGTGAAAATATGACCACTGAGTTCCTAAAACAGAGAAGTCTGTATTTTGCTTAACTGAGAGATATAGAAAACTTACAATAATATAAATAATACAGCATATTCCTGCAAATATAGTACAGAGACATATTTTACTATCTGTCTTGACTGATACCAGGGAAGGTGGGAAATATTCCAAAAAAGAAGAAATACATATGACAGCTGAACTGATGTGACCTCACAAAATAATTGGAAGAGTGGTAAAATGCCAAAACATTTTATTATAGTAGTGGGAAATGGTTGGTTCACTTATAACATTTTCTTATTATGGTAACAAGCTAATATAACACCTGCCATTTTATTAATCTTTTGTCTGGCCAAGTCAGTATCTCCAATCACCTAATAACTGCACTATAGACTTGTTGACTATTATATCTAGCCCATAAATATATTTTTTCTTTGCATATATGCTTCGATATTTCTTAACTGAGTTATGTTGAATGTAAAATAACTACTTTTATTTATATGGTGTGTTACCTGGAACTGACAGCTAAAGAGATGGACACTTAAGTACAAAAATAGTGTTTGTTTGTCCAGTCTGAGCCATGACAATAAAATAATTCATTTGAAGTGTGTGCCAAAACTAATAAAATAAGGACACTGACAAGGTTATAATCATAAAAAGTTACAAGGAAGGAAAAACATATGATTGTGTTTGTCTTCCAAAGAGGATGTTTAATTCTAATGTACTATGTACTTTGTCCAAGCGTTAGTAAGTTGACCCCACAATGTATATACAAACTAACTTTAAAGAACAAGATAGGTTAAATCAAATACTGTGTACTTTGCAGCTATTGTAAAAAACTAGACCTGGGGAGATCAAAAACCTCCTTTTTCTGTAGAGGAGGAAGTTTTTACTAACAGAAGACCCATTTTTCTATGAGCATATAATGTGGCTGTATCTTTCAGAGAGAGTTCTAACAGTTCTAACGGTTTTACAGACAAGGTAATAAGCTGCTTCCTTATGATAAACTCTAAACTTTGTTATAGAATATCCAAAGATTATGTAAAAAAAACAATATCAGTGTACATTTTTAAAAATTCTGTAATATGCTAAATCCTCAGGAAATGCAGGGAAAGAGCTGTGTACAATGTTAAGGTCATAATCTTTGTCTAAAGCAGCTACTGAAGAGTTGGTGACCTTGGCTGAGTATATATGAAGGATGACCAACCTCAAAAGGATAAAAGAGATGTTACATAATTTTGTACTGAAGTCTCTTCCAGGTCATCTTGATATACTGAACATATTAAATCCTTAAGCTCCGGTGTTGCAGAATCTCAATTTAATTCCATATTTTTATGAAAGGCAACCATATCATATTCCTTTATGTATCAATATTAAAACAAGTTTATCCAAAGGACTGCTCAAACAACTACATGTTTCCACTGGTGTCTCATTCAAGCAAAATACTGTTAAGGACCGTTCTGGAAAGAATACAGAATAAGAGAGAGATTACAACAAAGCAAGAAAGATTTTGAAAGGGCAAAGGGATAGGAAAACAGATGATGCATTTGTGAACTGTGATGGAGAAAGGATGAGAGTTTAGACAAGCTTTGTATCTGTTTTGTCAACTTCCATATAGCTTTCATTTCAGTGGGGGACATGCTTGAGATGTGTTTCTCACCACATGTGATTGCTGCATAAACTATATAGAAGACAGAAACCCACAGTCAGGAGTCCTGGACTGGATTGACAGAATGCTTCAAAGTACGGAGAGCACTTTGAGGCTTAATTCTGTCTCTGTCACTCTTCAAAATCTATCAGTTGATCACACACAAAGAACAAGTGGCAGTTGCAGGGGGTCTGAGAGTCAGAGGCAGAAGGCTAGTAATTTGTTCAATACAAATGATATCATGTTGACTATTACTATCCTATGAGCCCTCAAAGACCTAGTCAGAAATTAGTTATGGCAAGAAAAGACATGGCATCATGGTTAACATTCCTGATGACTACACTGGAAAAATAACTGAAGAAGTTATTTGACACAGTTGACACAGATGAAGGGCCCTTAAAGCAAGTCTCAAATTTTACATATTTGGGTGCAATCTTTATAGAAGACAATAAATCCATAAATGAAGTCAGAAATGGGTTAGGTAAAGCTTACACAATGGTTGAGAGTTTGAAAGTGATATGAATGAGTAGACAGATGACTAATAAAAGAAAACATTCATACGGATGACAACAACATGCAGGTGGATGCTTTCGAAGAAGAGAAAATTACAAGCCTTTGCAATGATGTGCTAAGGAAGGATACTGAATGTTTCCTGGAGCCCAAAAAAGATCCAAGAAACGGGTGCTCTATAACTTGGAACCAAGTCTGAATTGAGGCAAATGGTGAAAAAGGCACATTCTGAGAACACAAGGAAGGAGTCTAGAAAAGGTTATAATAGGAACTGGTATGTCAAGAAAGAGAGGCATCAAAGGAAGACATGGTACAACAACAAAAAATTGGACTGGATTACATACAAACTCAGTAGCAAGCCTGGCAACAAATAGAGCCAAGTTGAGAGCTAAACCCTTTTGACAAGGATGACATCTGATTAATTATCTGAATCCCCTTCCTTACCCATGAAATAACCCTCTCATTATCTCTAGTTGGTCTAATAAAAGATATCACCTCTACCATGAGTCCTGATTCCTCTCATTATGAGGTACTTTTACTGGGCATAGCAGCCTTTGGTGATCAAATTAAATCTTCTCTCCTTAAAGTTTACAGTGAAACCACAGTCAGTATTCTCCTTACAATTATTTTTCTATAGCTTTTTAGTTAGAGTTCATACAACCTCATAGCTTGTTATGAATATGATAATGTTCTTTGGAACAAGCAGACAAAAGGAGACCTCTTTACCTCACACATACGTCCTGACATGCATTTGTCTTTAACTGGCATTCTAACTTAAAAAGCAAAATTGTGCATTGAAGTTCTGAGGAGGAGCAGCCTGCTAATTATGTGAAACCTACTCATTACTGTAGTAGTCCTTTTTAGCTAATAAATTGCCTCTTTTTGGCAGAATATAAACATGAACAGGGCATAATATTAGTTCATTACACAAAAATGGCCTGGTTACTCTGAAATAACTTCCACAATCTGCAGTAAAACCCTATCATCTGTTAATCTGTTACCATACTAATCATCAGATTACTTTATTCCTCTCAAACCTTCTTTGTTAATAAGCAAAACACAAACAAAAATAAAGAGGCTTTTGTTGCAGGTGTCAGTATTCACTTTTCTGTATCATCAAAGGAAAAACTTTGCACTGAAGATTATTTTTCTGTCAAGTGCAATTGCATGTAGAAAAACAAGTTCACTACTGTTTCTAATTGTTGAAATATCTAGATCAAAACAATCAGTATCCTCAGAAAACCAACACAATAGCTGTAATATAAACTGAAATACATTTTGTTTGATCATGTATCGTAAACTTGAAGGGAATAGAAATAAAATTATAATATTTGCATGCTTCCAATTAGTAAAAGGGCATGGTGAAAATACTTTCACAAGAGACTAAGTAAATCATGTTTACCTGGAAGCTTAATAAATCAAAAGTAAACTCTATTGAATGTAGGACATTGAGAGCATCAATCTGTACAATGACTCTGTTGTCACTTTCAGGATAGAAGTTTAATCAGTTCAGAAGCAAGAAGTCATGAGTCATGCTTTTCCAAAGTGACACATAGATACATGTACAGAGTACTATCATAGATTTCTTTATAATTTCTACTGAAGGTCAACCTACACACAAAAACAAGATATTATCAGAATTTTAATACATGAAGTTGTGCATAATGTGTAAAAAGTTGTACATTATACGTATACATTCACACACACACACTGTTATGTATATCAAACAGTAAAACAAAGATGTTTATAATAGAAGGCTTTTTGCATCAGAAAGGCTCCTGAGAATACAATGCAATGTAATATATACAATAAAATGCCTGTATTCACAACTGGAAAGCATTATAATCCACTGAAGACTGCTCTTTCAAACCACAAGGCAATAATCATTTTCTTTATATACCCAAATCCCAATTTTAGTATACACATATATTAAATATAACCTTTAAAATATATATATCTGCCTTAAAGCTACTAAAACCTTAAACTGTAATAACTTCAAATTTTAATAGAATGTATGGGCACTTCCTTTCCTACATACATTTCAGTGAAGGGGTCTGTCCATGAGCACTCACTGCTGGTTTGGAGCCTTAGGACCCATTTTAGGGTTATATCACTTTCCCAGTAAGTAGCCTGGCACTAGCTGAATTAGAAGCTACTATCTTAGAAAGGTGTAATAATGTCAACATTTATTCCCAGTTCATTTCTGCCTTGAAAAACTTGTCTTTCCAGATGTTCACAAATATATATGTACAGACATACATACATACACACCCCCCCCATATGTGTGTGTGTGTGTATATATATATATATATACACCCCCCCCCACACACATATATACAGTAAAAGCTTTATTATGCAGAATAAGTGGAGTAAGGGGGGTGCCAGTTATCTAAAAATTCTGGTTATCTGAGAGTTATACCTTTCTTTCGATCTATTTTCTTTTATCTGTGCATGGGATAAGGATGGGCTGCGGGTGAGGGCTGGGATGTGCCTCCTGAAGCCTCGCTGGTGCTGTTTTGAAAGCGGTGAGGAGTAGTGCAGTGCCATGTGCATCCCAGACAATGAGGCAGGCCAGTCCCAGTGCCACTGCCGCCTGCCTGGAGTGCAGCACAGCCACCCCTGCCAGGAAGAACCCAGCACTACCCTGGCCCCGCCCACAGCGGCAGCCTACCCTGCCCCACGCAGATCTACTGAATTCCGGTTAATAGAGTATTCATTAGTAAAATTCCAGTTAACGCAGCTTTTACTGTATACACACCCCCACACACTTGTACCATTTTCATTTTCCTTCCCTTTCTTGGGACAACGTCCAGCCTTCCCTCCCTCCCCACACTGCAAAGAAGAAAAACAAAACAGAACTAGAAAAGCACTATGTCATAGAAGTCAGAGGTGAAGAGGGCCATCTACAATGGATCCACCTCTTTGCTATAATTTTTAGAGCATGTAAAGTGGCATAAGTATCACTTGATACAGATTTTAGATGCTATTGCCACCTTCTAAGGTTGATGAAATTTATCTGATGTCTATCTAATGCAGAGAGACAGAAGTAGAAGCAGAAGCAGACACCTTGACTGAGCCACAATGAAAACTGCCAGCCTTTGCTCCCAAGTCCACACATCTTTCCCTTTGGGCTCCCTCATGATTGATTCAGCTTCACCAGGGGAGTGCTTTTGGTTCTGTCTACCCCATAGCTTGGTGACAGGACACTTTACTGAGAAATGCGAGAGATCAAGTAAAACCCTGAGGAGAGCCTAGAACCTTGGCCTTACACTTCCAGTAAGTATGGAGGATGGGGGTGGCCTTAATCATCACTCTCTAGTTGTGCTTCCTTTCCTCTAACTATAGATTTGGGAGCTTACATGGAATCATGCACTTTTCCAGGTGCATGAAGACTGTAGCAGTGTGGCTGCAGTGGATCCCTTCTGAGTATGCTCAGAAAGGTGGATCTAGCTGGGCAGGTGGTAATGGGAGCTAAAAGCCATATAAGTGAAAATAAGTGCCACTTACAGATGTAAGTTTAGATGGCAAAATAGCACTTAGGTGCCTAAGGGTGAAATAGGATTTATGCTTGTACATCTTCCAGACTAAGAAGACACTAAATTGTTTCCACAAAACACCTTTTCTTACCCTTTCCTGGTTACTGTCTCTAAAGTCCACACAAGTTTTAGATGGCTATACCCTGTATAGAAGGGATTGGGTGGACAAAAGGTTGGGGGTGTAGCTCTCTATGTCAAGGAAAACTATGCATCCCTGCAAGCTGACACTGAAGCCCAGGGTGGATGACTGGAGACCCTGTGGGTTAAAATCTGTGGGGAACACAGCACAGGGGATGCAATGGTGGGGTCTACTGCAGACCTCCTGCCCTGGACCAAGAGCTTGACCAGTTCACCAGGGAACTGGCTGAGTCCGCACACTCCTGGTGCATGGTTGTCATGGGAGAGTTCAACTACACAGACATCTTATGGGAAGAGTGCTCAGCCAGATCTGAGCAGTTGCAAAACTTTCTCTCATGCATGGATGACCTCTATCTGATGCAGGAAGTCTACGGGCTGACGAGAGGTAAAGTGCTGCTCGACCTGGTTCTAGCAACGGGGGACGACCTTACCAGCGACCTAACAATAGAAGGGAAGCTGGGTGACAGTGACCACGAGCTGATCACCTTCACCATCTGCCGTAAAGCTGGCAAGTCAGTCAGCAATACAGAAGTCCTCGACTTCAGGAAAACCGACTTGCCTAGACTTCATGAAAGTTCCACGTGAGAAGCGAGAGCAGGGCAGTCTGTCACAAACAGTTCCATGAGCTGATAGCAAAGACAACCCTGGAAGCATATGAAGGCCTACTACTGCACATCGTGAATTTACAAACCATAGCATTTATAGATCCGCATCTATGAGTCTGGGGTGAATACTGCATATCTTGGGTGTTTGAAATCCATAAAAACAACCACTAGACAACTAGTAATGAAGAAATAAATTCCGATTTAGGATTTTCTTTTTCCTATTAAGAACAATAATAGAAGTATCTGCGGAGAATTGTACAAGGTGGGTTTTCTTGTCTGAAATAAGGTGCTACATACATAAGAAAGCATCTCCATCTTCTATTGTTTCTAGATCAAACCAGAACTGGCTGGTCACCTGATCTGGGTGAATTTAAATAAACCTTAAAATGTTGTTGCAATCAGACACATTAAAATGCTTTACCTGATTCTAATCATTCTTATATTTTACTACACTGACCTGGATTTACACTAGCATATGTGGGAGGAATATTTCATATACACTGTAGTGTACTGTACTACATTACACTACACTACAGTGTATGATCCATAGTCTGGGCACTGTATTGTAATACAGTCTCATCCACTGCTACCATAGACTGTTGCTCAGAATAGGACCTTTTCAAATTCTGGAAACTATGCTGATTATAATATGCACAGCTGCCCCCATAGAGCTGCTGGTAGATTTGGGTAGCTGGATGGTTTTGGGAGAATGAGAGTGCTTGCTTAGAAAGGGGAAAGGATCTAAACTAAGAAAACAGAAGGGGTAGTTCTGAAACTGGACTGCAGGCCAGATCCAACCTCTTTGCTTGCCAGTTCCAGCCCACATCTCTTAGGTTGCTGAGCCCTGTTCCAAGAGGTGAGTTTCAAAGATTAGATGGAGATATGCTCTAAGTCAGGGGTTGGCAACCTTTTACTATGAGCCACCCCTTGCAAACTAGCTGGTGCTGCTGGCTGCCCTCTCCTGCTACACCCCACTTGTTTCTGTTTTGTGTAGCAGGATTAACCTCCCTCCCATACAGACTCCTCTAAAAGATGTGGTGAGGGATAATTTAGAGTGCCTAATTCAGTGAGCAAAGGCTGCAGTGTAGGAGAAGAAAGCATTGGATCGCAGGGATCCTTCCACAAGAGCCAAAAGAAAGAAGGTAACCTAGCTGCTAGTAAAATACAGACCAGATTACAGGCCAGATCCAACCCTTTCACAAATCGGTTCCAGCCCACATCCCATAGGTTGATGATCCCTATTCTAAGCTGTACAGAGGTTCCTAGGAAATAGAAGTAACTTCTCTACCTGGGTAGGAGAGATATGAGCTTGAGACCCCCTCTAAATGTTTTGGGTATTGCACAATTAACTGGTTAACTGTGCAGTTACCTGGAGATGAGTTACACATGCAAAATAGCTATCACATAATAAAGCTCCAACCAGCTATAAAGTTAGACTTTGAAAATATGTACTAACTTTATAGCTGGTCACCGTCAAGCTTTAATTTACACATGTAGCAGGTCTCCCCTCCTGTTCGGAGCCCCGTCTCAGACGCGAGGGTGAGCCATGCGCAGTGAAAACCCCGAAGTCCTAGAGATTACAGCTGCCAAACTCCCTAGGGCTCAGGGGTATGTAAAACCCCCAGAACCTGCTCTAACAGTAAGAAAAACACTACCTTAGATCAACGTTTGAGTTAGATTGCATTTTGTAAAGCACTGCATATTTACAGCACTATAAACATGTATATATTAAAGTAACTCCTACTATGAGAACATGTTTCTGCGCTGCTTTACTGGGCCACCTCAGCTAGAGGAACTTTATATTACAAAACAACATCTTTATGTGCAGGTGGTAGCTTTGAATAAATGTAATTTGTTGTATGTTTAAATTTACCATGTGCATTCTGGGTAGGTTTTTTACTAGTTCCTGCATAAACATACAAGCTGAGTGAGTATGTGCAAAAGGTCTGGCTGAACCTTCCCCTTTTATGAGTCTGCTGGGATGAAGGGAAAATGAGACAGGTTACAATGGGGTAGGCAATTATTTCGGGCTGCTTAACTAGTTTTGGTTAGCTGTCGAGGGCCACAAGAGTAGCCTGTGCCTTTGACAGGTACCCCACCCCCCTAGTCATCATTTTGGAATCAGAAGTCTGCCCCTAGCCCCCTGACCTTGCCACCAGAAGTCTCTTCTCTTACCCTCGAATGTACTTTTTGGAAAGGGGGTTTGCCATCTTGGAACCAGGAAAACCCCCCAAATATTTACTAAAAATCAACATCTACAATAACATATTTTAATTTTATTTAAAAATATATTTTTGTCCAGATTTGTGTTTGTGTTGCATTTATAGAGGTGATTGCACAATAGCTCAAAATGAAGTCTTACTCTTGTATATTGAGAGGGGTGGGGTGTGGGGTTTGTGGGGCACTGTGGATGTATGTGTGTGGGTATGTAAGTGGATGTGTGTGGTGTTTGTGGGGAGTGTGGGTAAGGGCTTTATGGGAGGAAGTAGGTGTGTGCGGGTGTGTGTATATATGGGGTATGGGGATGGGGAGTTTGTGGGGGGGTGTTTGCGGGAATGTGTGGGTGTATGTGTGGGTTGTTATGGAGTTTATAGAGTTCTGTTGGTTTGTGGTGGTAGTGGGCTGTGTAGAGGCGGAGAGTGGTTGGGGGCATGGGTGTAGGGTGTGTGTGGGGCGGTGTGGGTGCATGTGTATGCTGGGGTGCCCCCCCAAACATGCCCCCCAATTGCATACAACCCCTGCCTTCAGCAGCAGCAGTAGGCAGAGCCCTCCAGCAGCGCATAGTCCCGGTGAGCCCCAGGATGGCATATGGCTGGGTCATCGGCTCCATCGTGTGTGCTGCCAGGGGGAGCCTTGCATGATGAAGCCAGCAGTGCAGATCATGGGGCTCAGCCAGGGTGGCAAGGAGAGGGGCAGAACTAGCCCGACTCTACAGTGTGGAGCTCCCTGCCATTCTCTATGAGTTGTGTGCAGCAATGAGCAGGGTAGGCCATCAGATCCATCATGCAGGGCTTCCCCCAGAGATGCACGGCTCAGCCAGAGAACCTGAGAACTGCATGTGATTCCCACATGAGGGAGCCAGGCAGACCCTGTGCAGCTCAGGCTCCATGCTCCTGCCTCCCTGCTCTGGGTCTTCCCCAGCCCTGGCTCTGGGGCACTGGTGCAGGCCCTGTTCTTCCACTGCTGCTACTTTGCTCCCATCTGCTGCCGCCATTCCCCCCACCACACCACCATTTCAATGCCACTCCTCCCCTGCCACTTCCCTACCTTCCCCTCCCACCTGCCACCCCGCTTCCTTCCACCCACCTGCCAACCACCGCTATCTCACCATTGCTGCCTGCCATGACCACCACCACTTCCCTTATCCACCACCCGCTGCTGCTTCCCTACCTGCAGTGCCAAGGTTAGTGCCATCCCACAGGCAAGAGTGGGAGCGCAGGAGTGAGCGGGGCTTGGCCCCATGTGAGCACAGTAGGGGAAGCTTGGATCTTCGCTAGATTCATTTTATTGGTAGGCAGCCACCAGCAGGCCAAATGAAAATCATGTGGCAGGCCAGATGCAGTTTGCAGGCGATATTTTGCCCGCTCCTAGGTTATGGAGAGCCCTTCTACACACCCAGCTTTTCCAAACAAATTCTTGAGTACAAAGAGCTGTTTTCCTCTCACATGTGACTGAGGTATAGTAAGGGCCTGTCAGAACATAAAATGACTGCAAGGGTGCATGCACAGAGAAGTGCATTCCATATTCATCACACTGTTCAGCTCTAGGGGCATAATTCTGGAGGCTGTAGCTTGCTGCCATTAAGCTTCTTAACTGTTCTATGTATAAATTACCCTGTATGCTGAAAAGTGTATGTTTAAATTCCTTGTTTTTTTATTTCAATATGTGTGGGTGTGTGTATTGTTCAGTATATGCATAGAATGTATAATATCTAGTACAAATATAACTGTTATTATTAGCTATAACAGCAACCTATAATATTAACGTGAGATAATTACTAGAAATGTGCTCAATCTTCCATGTGCTCAAGGAAAATAAGTCTTACTTTCTCCTAAGCAATTTCCTATACAGAATGTATAGACTATGCATTTGTATCTACGTTCATATTTAGTTGAATTAAAGGATTCCAGAAAGCATTTACATTAGAATATTCTTATCTAATATCAGTAAAGTCAAATTCTACACTCATTTATAGTATTTGTGCAGTTATACCATGTCAATATGGTTGCACTGGGAACAGAATATGGCTTTTTAAAGTTATTCAATTTATACAAATATGCATAAACAGAAGCATTTCCAAAGTGTTGGTAAAGCACTTTGAGGAAAAATGTAACTAGTATGTACATATATGTGTCATATTAACCTATTTAGAGTGGTATGCTAATTTGAAAGCTTATATATAAAAATAGATGTAACAATTTGGCTTTTGTCTTGGGCCTTTACCATGCTTTTAGCCTTCAGTTATAGCTGTTAACATTTGACTTTTTTGTGAAAAAAAAACAACACTATAAGCCAGTTGTTGGCAACATTTTCTGGCAGCCACCCGGAATGACCCAGCTTGAGTCCAAAGTAGGTTGGCACTAGGACCCAGCTGCCATCATCACTGCTAGCTGGATCCAGTAGGGCTGTGCAAAATTTCGCCAGCTATTTCATTTTGATGCTTTTTTGATCATTTTGAGCTGGAAACAGTGAAATCGAAATGAAACAAAAGGCTTTGAAACAGCCTCGAAACAAAATGAGGCCATTTCGAGTTTCAAAGCTCAAGCTGGGCTTACCTGCAGGGAAACAGGGCGAGCTCACCCATGGGTTCATGGTCACTGACTATGGCGCCGATATGGTCAAGGCAATCTGTGATGCCAAATTTGTTGGCATTCGCTGCACACAAATTCCACCTCATTGTCAGGGGCACCTTGGAGGGGGACTGGGCTGCTGGTGACGGCGCCAGTACCACCAGGAAGCTCATTTCCAAATGCAGGAAGGTGGCAGGCTACTTCCACCAGAGCATCTAGGGGGACAAGATCCTGAGGGACAAACACACAGAACTGGACATCCCGCAGCACAAAATCATGCAGGATGTGGAGACTCGGTGGAACGTCACATACCTGATGCTTGAAAGGCTGGTGGAGCAACAGAAGGCCATCCATGATATGGCCTTGCTTGGGGAGATTGGGATCTTAACAGAGCTGAGTGGGATATCATCTCCCAGATCTTGGTGGTCCTCAAGCCCTTCTTAGCACCTCAGCGCTGACAATGCCCTGCTTAGCCAGGTGATCCCTGTAGTGAGGGAACTTCAGAACGAAATGGAGAGCTTCTAGGCGAATCAATGTTCCTCGCTGGGCCAAGCCTCTGTCACCAGACATACAAGCACTAGTGAGTTGGCTGAAGGAGGGCATCAGGAAACGGCTTGATCCTTTGGAGTCCAGCAAAGTCCACATGCTGACTGCCATTTGTGACCCGAGGGTGAAGGGCAACATATGCAGCAGCCAAACCCTGAATCAATGGACAGAGGTGCTGGTGAAGACAGTCAGGGAGGCAGAATAGCGGAGGTGGGGGGGCGCGCAAGAGGGGGATCCACTGTCCCATGCTAGCATGTCATCCACCAGCCAGTCTCCACCACAGGCACTGGCAATGTGGGCCAAGGGCATGGCTTCTATGGCAGGGTCCAGAGCCACCAGACCCCACCATCAGGCAGGTAGCACTCAGGCCTCAGTGGCTCCTTATCTCACCAAGAACGTGGAGCCACTGGTGTGTGACCCCTTGGTCTACGGGGCAAGCCACAGCCAGATGTGGCTGGATCTGGCCACAATTGCCCGCAAACATCTGTCCTGTCCACTGACCAGTGTTCTGAGCAAGAGGGTATTCACCATTGCTGGGGATATAGTGACACCCCATTGTAGCTGTTTCGATTCTGCTTTGGTGGAGCAGATAGTGTTCCTGAAGGTGAACCTCCTGCTGCTGGGGTTCCCCAAGCTCCAGGAGTGAATGCCACCCTCCTCCCTCCATCCACACCTATTTCTTTTTTTCATTTTTTTAAAAGCCATTTAATGCCCCGCTCTCAGAGCTGGAGGGGGCACTCACTGCATCACCAGCCAGCAGTGGAAGAACATGGAGGAACAAAAATGGAGGTATGATCTGGATCTATGGGGAAGAAGAAGGCCTCAGGTTCTGGGCATGACCACTCTAACTGCACTCTGCCAGGGTTGGCGAGGCCTGGTGGGACTTCTGGCAGCATGCCAGCCCCACGAAATGCCAGGAACGAGGATCCCACTGGTGAAAAGCAGATAGGAGGTTCCAGAACTTCCAGCTACCACATGCACACACACAGTCCTGACCGGGGAAAGCCCAGACCCATCACATCTTTCATAGGCCTAAGGCTTGCTGGCTGCAGTAGAGTTGTGAGGCTTCAGGTAGGCTCAGCTTAGTTGCCTGGGGTTTTGGGTTAAAAACCTTTTCTCAGACTGAGTAAGCACCTGCAGTTGGTGTGTGTGTGTGCTGTTCCTGGATGGAAGGAATAGGAAAGAAGCCAGAGCCTTCATCAGCCACCTAGATAGTAGGTACAGTAACTCATGAACTCAATATAGTGGAATTCTGATACACTACAACCTGCCAGACATCTGACTCCCCAGGTACCTCTGCACTTTTACCTGCACTGCTACATCCCTCTTACTCCCACACCCCAGCCTGTCCCTCACCCCCGATGCCTCCATTTCCATTTTCACTGACTGGCTTTCTTGTCTGCATTGCATGCCAGCCTCTGGCTTCTTTACTATTCCTTCCATCCAGGAACAGCATACACACACACACACCAACTGCAGGTGCTTCCTCAGCCTGACAAAGGGTTTTTCAACCCAAAAGCTTGCTAAGATATATTTCTGTAACTAACTATTCAGTTGGTCTGCTAAAACATACCACATTATATTGACTCAAAGGAAAGGACCTTGTCCACCAGTGCCATGTCCTTAGACCAACACCCCTAGCACCTGACCGGAAGGACGCAGGGCCCTGAGTACATCTAAACCCCAGGGCTGGGGCTGGCAGGGAGAGTTATCTGGCAGCTGCTGGAGAAGAAGCTCCTGCAGGAAAGGAAAGAAAGGCTCTGTGACAGCAGCCTGAGATGCTCTTGATGCTACTGTGCTGCTTACTAAGTTATTACCTGTTGTCACTTAAAGTGGTAACCAGTCTGAAGCTCTAGGGGAGTAGAAGGCCTCACTGGGGCACACTACCATGTCATATAGAGACCCTAGTGCCAGTGAGGGCATGCCTTAACACACACACACACTGCCACCCATGTCACGAGTTTTGCTTGTCAGCAGCCTGAGGTGCAGTTTCCCAGAAAGCCCTGACCTATCTCCTTGAAACTTGGCAAGCTTCATGGCCTCAGCAGGGGCTATTATGCCTGCAGTTTCCACCCTGCTGTGCCTTGACACACATGTGACACAAGTTTTGCTTGTCGGCAGCTTGAGGTGCAGTTTTCCAGAAGCCGCTGCGCCTATCTCCTTGAAACTTGGCAGGCTTTGGCCTCAGCAGGTGCTACCATCCCTGCAGTTTTCACCCTGATGCACCTTAACATACACACATGAAATGAGTTTTGCTTTCAAGACTTTAAGGAGCAATCTCCCTGAGACCCCTGCACCTATCTCCTTGAACCTTGGCAGGCTTCTTGGCCTCAGAAGAGGCTACCATCCATGCATGTTCAATCTAAATCAGACAAGAAATGACAAAATTACAGGCAGTTTTGTGTTACCCCATTATTGCCTATGGGCAAAACATCGAAACAGCATCAAAACACCAAAAGAGTTTTGCCAAGATGAAATGGAACAGCAGTTTCAAAATGAAATGAAACTTGAAATGAAACACTGTCCCATGAAAACAGAACAGTGCTGTCTTGCACAGCCCTAGGATCCAGCGGCTCCACTGGCTGAATCTGGCGTATAGGCTGTAGGCTCCCAACCCCTGCTATAAATGAACAAACAAAAAAACCCAGCAGTCACATAACTGAAGTAGCATGTCTTTTCCACAGTCAGCTCTGTAAGACACAAAAGCAAACAGAGAAAACAAAGCACACAGATCATCTGAGACATGTAGGATAAAGATAAGTGCATCATAGATGTTCTTGAGATTTTGATGGGCTCAAGGGGAAACCGACAGATGTATTCTGTGTAAAACTCTATGGTGACCATATAAACCTTCTACCAACCAGTCCCACACTTTTTCAAACCCTTTAAATCACTCACTGAATTTTATTTAACATGTCTCTAATATGAAGCAGAAGCATTTCAATGTTCATTATAGTAGACAAATTGCTTAATAAAGTTAATCAAAAATCACTAGGCTTCCTAAAAAAGCATAACGGAAATGTAATTATCTGCTGGTTAACATGATTTGGAAGGAAAAACATCCTCTCTTGTAAATACATTTTAACCACTGTTGAAAAACCTAAGAAAGAGGAATAGGGTTTGATAAACTTCTTATGCATAGCAATCATGTAAGGGACAAAAAATCATACACATCGATAAATGTACCTTAGAAGCAATAATGCTTTTCACTTGGACTAGTCTGTATGATTGTACTGATGCTTCCTCTATAGACAAAAGGATAATTTACCTGAATTTACCCATATTTACCTGAATCTAAGATGACTCTGAATTTAAGACAACCCCCCAAGAATTAGACTTTATACAGAGGAAATTTATATATTTCTTATAATTTCCCATGTCTAAAATCTAAGCACTGAAGGATCATCTTTAATTCATACTCTCACTTGTGCAGCAGGGACAGCATTGGCAGGGGGTTAGGCAATAAGTATGGAGACGCAGTGGGGGGCACGTGGTGTGGAGACAGAGAGCTTCCCCAGCCACCTCTTGTCCACCCCACTGCCTGCCTCCCTTGTGCCTGTTCCCCCACTGCCTCTTCCCCTCATGGCCTTGGCTCCCCACCCTCACTTCACTTCATCTCTTCACCCTTGCTTTTGTCCCCATGACTCCTTCCCTCCTACAGCCTCTGCCCAGCCTCTTGCTGTTTATCCTTGCTTGGACTAGCAGGGTCTGTCCACTCCAACCTGGAGTACAGAGCATAGCTCCAGCCTGGCCTGGTAGCAGTGGCATGGCCCTATACTTGATTCCAAAAGAGGAAAAAATGGGGGTGGGGAGGAATCTCATCTTGGAATTGAGAAAATATGGTATATTTCAATAGCATGCAGAATATCTAAAAGCTTTTCTGTGCAACTGCACCTTACTAAAAGAAAGCCAATCAAAATGTTGATTGCTGAGCTCTAACTTACCATGCATCCTTGCTCTGATGTGAAACAAAGCAATATTTTTCTTCCATATGCTATCAAGTAACAGCAAAATGACTGAAAAGTCATTCAACCATTCAAACTAAAGAGGAAAAAAGATGATTTGGGGCAGCTTTGTGCCATAGAAGCGACACAAAGTGCCACAGTACAGTCACACTGGGCCTTTGTCTTACTAGCTACAAAGAAACGCGTATGTCATCAAGGCACAATTATTGTCTCCCCCCACAAAAATTATGTCTTTTTATACAATTATCATCTTAAGTTTTGTTTTTAAAGATTTTTTATGGGACATTGCTCAGTAGGAAACAATTATTAATGACTATATTGACTAACTGTTGAAAGATGTTTTGCTTTCTTAGCTGTTCAAACAGATAAGCAGCAGAGTTGCATATAGTATCTAAGCAGCACACAGTCATTAAGGTGATTATTCTGTAATATCCCTGCAAGGTAGGGAAGTGGGAAAATGAGTAAATGAACCCATGAGATTTTCCCAAGGTTACCTGGAAATTGAACCCAGATATACTGAAGCCATGACTAGACCCCCAGAGCAAGAAATCAGGCAATGGGTTTAGAAAACTTAAACAATTTTAATTAAATCTCAGAGAGAAAAAAACAAACTTCTTAACTATAAGAGTAGTAGAACGATGGAACATGGTGCCCAGAGAAACAGTAGGATCTCCTTCCTTGGAGGTTTTCAAAAAGAGACTGACAGACATCTCTCTGGAATGATCCATCTATGGAGGAGTTTGAACCAAGTGACCTTTAACATCATTGTCTTTGATTCTTATCTACTGAAACATACTTTTTTTTCCCAAATGAAGGCAAACCTCACTTAATGCTATTTCACTTAGCACTGTTTCGCTATAAAGCTCATTTTACATTCATACCTGATTCCACTTAATGCTTAGCAAGTTTGATTATAATGCTCACATGCATTGAGCAGGAAACGTACACTACTGCCACAACACATCAGCAACATGCAGGCTTGTTGTGCAATATAGCTCGCCCGAGCCCAGGCTAGGCATGGCAGGACAATAACTTGTGCTATGACTCATGCTGGGGGAGCCCAGATGCCAAACCATGCTCCCGCTGCCCAGAGTGACTGCGACTGCGGCTGTGATCACCCTCTCATCCTGCCCACGGCCCGTCATGGAGGGGACCAACAGCACCACCTCCACGGCCCAGGTCCAGGTGTGTGACAACTGGATAGTAAATGCACATGTAGACAAGCCCTCTGTATAATTTTAGCCAAGTCACTTGTGCCCAAATCCAATCTAGAACTTAAACAGGTACAAACACTCCATTTAGCAAAGCACTCAGGCTTAAGAGCTTTCCATAACGGGGCCTTTGCATTACTCCTCTGTAAAGTGGAATAATAGAATTTCTCCACCTCACAGGGGCACAGCTCAAAGAAATTCATTGTCTGAAATACTACTGCAACCACCAAATCATGAAAGTTACGTGGGCATGGCCTACAGCCTGCTGGCTAAAGTTCAAGCTAGACAAGGCTGAAGTGATGACAATGGGCTGGGTGGAAACCCCAGGAGTAGATGTCAGAGGTAGTGTCAATCCATTTGGTTGAGGGGTTATGTCTGTTATTAGTTATTAGGGTTTATAATTTAGAAGCGATTTCAGATCCCTAGCTGCTGTTTGACAATCCTATTGCAGCAAAAGCATGTTGTCCTTTATCATCTGCCGCTGGCTAAGTTGAGGCTTTTTGGTTCAGTTGTGTCTCTATCCATTGTCTTTGTCACCTTAAGATGAAGTGATTGCAGTGATAAAACATTCCTTAGACACTGAAATTGATGATAAATGCAACAGTTGGCTTAAGGATTTAAGCATCTTGATGGGATGATGTAACACCAGTGTTCTAGCATCCACACTGGTTTCCACTAGTCTCTTGGTGAATGCTGAGGTTTCAATTACCACTAAAAGGCAGGGCTGTGAGAAACAGCACCATTTCATTTCAACTTCTGTTTCACCGTTTCAACAGGACAGCGTTTCATTTTGAGTTTCGTTTTGTTTCAAAACCACTGTTCCAATTTTGTTTCGTCGAAACTGTTTCACTGTTTCGACGTTTCGCCTGTAGACTATAATGGGGAAGCACAAAACTATCTATAACTTTGTTAGTTCTTGCCTGATTCAGATGAAACTTGCAGGAATGTTAGCCCCTTCTGAGGCCATGGAGCCTGCCACAGTTCAAGGAGATAGGTCAAGGGTTACTGGGAAACTGCACCTCAAGCTGCTGACAAGTAAAACTCATGTCACGTGTGTTAAGGCACAGCAGGGTAAAAACTGCAGGCATGGTAGCTGCTGCTGAGGCCATGAGGCCTACCATTTTTCAAGAAGATAGGTCCAGGGGTTTCTGGGAAACCGTACCTCAGGCTGCTGACAAGCAAAACTTGTAACATGTGTTACACTGTGTGTGTTTTAAGAAGCAGTGCAGTGAAAACTGCAGACACGGTAGCCCCTGCTGAGGCCATGAAGCCTGCCAGCTTTCAAGGTGATAGATGCCAGGGTTTCTGGGAAACTGCACCTCAGGCTGCTGACAAGCAAAACTTGTGACATGAGTGACAGAAGCAGGCCAGTTCAAACAATGCTGCCTTTTATGCTGTTTTTCCTGCCCTCCCCCAAAGCACTGGGATTGGAAGGGAAGGATGAGTCACTGGCCAGCTACACAGTCAATATGAAAGCAATCCTTCCCACATCACCCCCCCCCTTACTTTCTGTTTCCCTGCAGATAAGAGCAGCTTGAGCTTCAAAATTTGAAATGTGTAGAAACTTTTGAAACATTTTGACTGGCCTCGTTTTGTTTCAAGGTTGTTTTGAAGCCCTTCATTTGATTTCGATTTTGCTGTTTTGAACTCAAAACGAGTCAAAACAGCGTCGAAACGAAACAGCCGGCAAAATTTTGCACAGCCCTACTAAAAATTCATAAGTAACTTGGCACCAACCCTATAAAGGGATTAACAGTAAAAAGCCGTAAGTGTTCTGACATCAACTCTCACTTGTGCCCTACTGCAACAGCTATGAACAAGCAAGATCCTACTCAGAAATAGCCCAAATCCATGTCTTCTTAGGCATTCTACAAAAGTTACTTATTTGAATTTTTCGAGGATGCTGACAGGATGCACCTCACAGTGGTGAAGGAAAAAAGGTTTCTTTCAGTCACTGGCAGAGAAAAATTCCTGCTGAGCTGATTATTTTTAATCCTGCTGAAATTTAATGATGTTAATGATGTGTAAGGGTGCTTATAGTCTTGGAATGGTATATATTTCATTATTATTTAAATCTAAATGAAAAAGAATACAGAGCTAATTACTTATATTCTAATTATCTAGCAACTATAACGTAACTAGTTCCTTGAACAAAGTTTTAAAGCTACGTTGTTATTGTTTTATTTCTGAATTTTTCAGGCCAGTTTCTGGTTGGTGGTTTATCTTTCACAGTTTCCATTGTGCCAGTAAATGAAAATGTTATTTTTATATAATATTAATAGGTCACTAAAAGCTAAATCCATTAAAAATTAGGTGTGACAGAATAGAATTCACTGTGTTAAACACACTGATAGAGATGCGTTTAAGCTAGCCAACAGGAAACACTGAGATGGTGGCATGCGTTTAAAATCTTGCCTCTCTCCAGACTTAAGACAACTTATTTAGGGCTTCAGGGAGGTACCTCTTTCTGAATGACTATTCCCAACACTGAACCTTCTCCTGGAGTTCGGTGTCCAAACCCTCTCTTGCAAAACCCAGGAAGACTCCAATCTTTTTGTTAAAAAAGGATAGGTGTGCAGTGTACCTGTTTATCCAATAGCTCAGCAGTGAAAGCACTTGTCCAATATACAAAGGTGCACTGCCTCACAGACATAATTAGGAAGTTTTTTGCCCTGGCCAGTGGTAACGGCAATGGAAGCAGTACTAGCAGCAACCTAGCTGCTAGTACCATTCTAATACTCCTTCTAAATCAGCATGTGGAGCAGGGACCCTGCTCACTCACCCCTAATTGCATTACTGCCCTACACTGCTGAAGGTGAACAAAGTTCCCACTCTCAAGTAACTTAAGAGCGACATTTCATTCCCTTCCTGGTTATCTAAATGGTCATTTTTTGGTTGTCTACAAGACATTTTTGGAACGTACACACAGATGGGAATTCTATTTTTGGCTGCATGGCCCTACATGCACAGACAGAGCATGTGCAGTAGCACCTGGGCAAATATCCCCACCCTTTGTAGACACACAATAGTCTTAGACACCAAAACCTGAAGAGGCAGCTGGGTGATTTCATGGGCAGATCGCAGGGCTGGATGCCATTTTCAAGGGCTAAGCATGGGGGTGGTCGCACCTCTGATTGGTCAAGGGGCTCCAGCAGTCCCAACGCTCCCTAAAGACTGCCAGATGGCTTCAAACCACAGCGTAATTACCCTGATTAAACCCGGGCAAACCATTAATCTACATGCTATTAAGCATAGATTAATGGCTTACCCAGTTTTAATCAAGGCAATTAAGCCACAGTTTCAGGCCATCCCCAAGTGGGTCCCATGCTTTTGGTGGGCTCACTGAAAAAAAAAAAAAATTAACCGGCAAAAAGAGAAATGTGCATAGGAAGCCCTGCAGTCTTGGAGCATGGGGAAGGGAAGGCCACAGGGAGGAGAGGGGAGACGGAGAAGGGGGATAGGGTGGAGCTGCTCACAGCAGCCCATTTTCGGTATGTGCCATGTATCTGGTATCTATTTTTGGTCAAAGCCTAATTTTGTAGGTGTGATCAGAGAGTGCCTGCTAAATTGGGCTAGTCCCTAGACATAATATAGTTTCATAGTTTCTAGGGTCAGAAGGGACCTGAATAGATCATCTAGTCCGACCCCCTGCCATGGCAGGAAGGAGTACTGGGGTCAAACGACCCCAGCAAGGTGTACATCTAACGTCCTCTTAAAGACCCCCAGGGTAGGAGCCAGCACCACTTCTCTTGGAAGCTGGTTCCAGATCCTAGCCGCCTTGAACGTGAAGTAGCGCCTCCTGATGTCTAGTCTGAATCTACCCTCTGCCAACTTGTGACCATTATTCTTGGTTACTCCTGGCAGTGCTCAGGGGAACAGGGACTTCCCCAATCCTTGCTGATCCCCCCCTAACTAGTTTGTAGCACTAGATCCCCCCCTTAGCCTTCTCTTGTGGAGGCTGAACAGGTTCAGGTCCCGTAGCCTCTCCTCATAAGGCCTTTCCTGCTGTCCCCTGATCATGCGAGTGGCCCTCCTCTGGACCTTCTCCAAGTTGTCCACATCCCTCTTGAAGTGCGGCGCTCAGAATTGGACGCAGTACTCCAGCTGCAGCCTGACCAGTGCCGCATAGAGGGGGAGGATCACCTCCTTGGACCTGCTCGAGATGCATCTGTGGATGCATGACAAGGTACAGTTGGCCTTCCTGACTGCATCCCCACATTGCCGGCCCATGTTCATCTTGGAGTCAATGATGACTCCAAGATCCTTTTCCCCCTCTGTATTGAGAAGAAAGGAGTTTCCCAGCCTGTAGGTATGGTGCCAGTTGTTCCTCCCCATGTGCATCACTTTGTACTTGTCAGTGTTGAATCCCATCCTATTCTCATCCGCCCACCCCTGTAACCTGTCTAGACCTGAATGCAGCCTATTCCTCCCTTCTAGCATGCCCACATCCCCCCACATCTTAATGTCATCAGCAAATTTGAACTGGGTGCTTTTTACCCCCTCGTCCAAGTCACTGATGAAGATATTGAACAGTGCAGGCGCAAGGACCGAGCCCTGCAGAACCCCACTGCCCACATCCCTCCAGGCCGAAAGTGACCCATCCACCACCATTCTCTGGATGCGGCTCTCCAGCCAGTTGGCGACCCATTTGACTGTGTGGGTGTTGACACCACAATCCCCCAGTTTCTTAATAAGAACGGGGTGAGAGACAGTGTTAAAGGCTTTCCAAAAGTCCAGGAAGACTATGTCCACTGCTACCCCTGCATCTAATGATTTGGTGATCTGAATATAGAAGGCCACCAGGTTGGTCTGAGAGGACCTGCCTCTAATGAATCCGTGTTGGTTGCCCCTAAGCATAATCTCCACTGCTGGCCCCTCGTAGACATGTGACAGAATAATTTTCTCAAAAAGCTTGCCCAGGATCGAAGTAACACTAACTGGCCTATAGTTTCCTGGGTCTTCCTTCTTCCCCTTTTTGAAGATGGGAACCACAATGGCCCTCTTTCAGTCCTCTGGCACCACACCAGAGCACCACGAGTGCTCGTAAAGCTGTGCCAGGGGTCCTGCAATGACCTCAGCCAATTCCTTTAGTACTCTAGGGTGAAGATCATCTGGACCGGCTGACTTGAATACATCCAGTCCTTCCAGAAGTTCCCTGACTAGTTTCTCACTAACCCTTGGCCCAGTGTGCCTCCCCTGGGGCCTGAGGGGGGCCCAGCAGGGGGGTGACTGTTCCAGTCCCTGCTTAGGAAAATGGAGGCAAAGAAATCATTAAATGTGTTGGCTGTGTCGTCTGGTGTGATGACCAAATTTCCTAGCTTATCCTGCAGGGGCCCCACATTACCGGAACCTTCTTTTTACCCCCTATGTATTTAAAGAAGAATTTATTGACATGAATCTGGAAAGCTAGTCCCAGTTCCATCTCTGCCTTGGCCTTCCTGACTGCCTCCCTACATCCCCGAGCAACTGCAGTGTAGTCATCCCTGGTGATGGCCCCTCCTTTCCATTGGGTGTACGCCTCCATTTTAGCTAGGAGACATTCCCAGATGCTTTTGGTGAGCCATGGGGGCTTGTGTGCCCTCCTGCTCCCTGGCAGAGCAGTGCTTAGTTTTCAAATCCTAACTGGGATTAGATGTGAATTAGACACTAAACTGCTCATCCCTACCAAAACTGCGACACTTCAGGGGATGTCCAGATGCCACACCTGTGAAGTCTGGGGAAAATGTATGCACCTCTGGACTATAGATACTTCCTTGGTTAGAGAGAAGCCTATATGGGGTTTTGAGGGTTGCATTTGGCATTGAAGTGCCTAGGCCTCTTTATGGCTGGCTCTAACCCCATTGTTTTAAATTAAAGGGGTGAGAAGAGCTATCCAAACTAATACTTACTATGTACAGTGTTCCCTTATGCTTTGCAAAACTGGATAGAAACTCTAATTGCAAATGCACTATCTACAAAGCAAACATCACCATATTTTCTAGAGCTATGAAAAGTTTTAGGAAGCAAAAATTATATACATATGCACATAAGCATACACCTCTATTATCTTTGTTTGGGGCATTGAAATAATTCACTGATGAGATAGACTATCATAGATTTTATTTTCCATTAGCTATTTTTTCTCCAGTAGCTTTCAGTGATGGATACCTGAGTCCAGTTTCCCAATGGCAATTCTTAAACATTTATTATTTCTGTCCTTGAAACTGACTGTTGCACAATCCAATGTCAAAATCTATCTAATCTATCTGCATTTTTAACATGCTTATCTCTGTGATACTGTACCTGAGCCATGTACAACGATTAAAAAGCCATAGTAAGGCTGCCTGCAGGTAGTCAGTAAATTCTACTTTATTTTGAGGTTTGTTATTTAATAGGGTTTCATTGGGCTGATAGAGTGAAAGAAGAAAGGCTAGCCACTGAACAAAACTTTGCAAAAAGTATTATTTTAAAGACTTGATTTGAAAAAAGAAAGATGTATTATACTCATTTTTCCAGACAGATGCAATAAAATCTAAATGTAAAAATAGGGTGTCAGTTTCATAGCTGTTTCATGCCAAGTGCCTGAAAAGTTAAACTATAAAATTGACCTAATACTACTGAAAACTGAGGCTCTACTGATCTTCTACCGAAATCAACAGACTTAAGATTGAGACTGAAACTATCCAAAGGAAAACTTCTTAATAGGTGTGTTTACCAGAAAACTTATTTTCTTCATACTTGGCCCAGTATGACGTTTTCAAGATTTATGTGTGTGGAAACTCTGAAGGGGAAACAACAACAAAAAAGGAGTCCAAAAACAGAGCACTATCATTATTTCAGATTGGAAACAAATTGCAATGACCAGCATCTCAAATGACTGAAATACGTTTGCCAGATTTTACAAAAAATATTCTCCTTTGCTTCAGATAAATCTGGCAATTTACCATCTAATCAAATTTCAAAAGGGAAATGGAATGTAGCCCAGTTATAAAATGCAGCCTTGACTGAAAGCTATAGTCTCTGTTACATTTCTAAATTAAGGAACCAGGAGCTCTGCATTGTATTGTGACTGCAGTGAATTAGGTCTTTACCAGACCAGCATGAAAAGCCAGTTTAAATGTCCAAGATTTTCTACCAATAATATCTAGTACATCAAAATACCTCAAACTACTGATGTAAAACACAGAAATAGCTCAGTTGTTCTCAACTGCTACAGGGGACAGGGTGGTTTCTGAAAGCAAGTCAACAATGCATTCATGGCAAACACAGGAGTACCACCAAGAAGCATACTCAGCACATGCTAGGGCCCAACTTGCTGTGGTTGTAAACACATACCAAGACACATACTTCAGATACAGTGCTAAGCCATGGGCAGACATTATATTTAAAGTGAAAAAATATGTCTTTTTAGCACAGCAAGAAGTGAGGATACAGCCATTTGAGTAGTTTATTGCAGAAAAAATGTGGCAGCTCCATGCTGAAATGTTAGTGACTTCCCACATGGAACACCTGCAGTTATGTATAGTGCCATCAGGCGTGGCTTAATTCTCCAGTTTTGTTCCTGCTCTCTCTCTCTCTGACATACCCTCCCCCTCTCTCTCTCTCTCACACACACACACACACCCACCCACCCTTGTGATGCCAAACTCTATTGCCTCAGGGAGGGAAACTGGGCTTGCAATGTGGACTTGCTGCTTAGCCCCATCTTTCTTGGTGTACAAGATAAAATTTTTCCTGCCAAATAATCATGGCAGGAGTCCTCCCGTCTTGCCAAGTATATCTGTTCCTGTCAGGTCACCCTCTCTGGAGTACCAGTACTCTGGCTTCGCACTCTCAGCATGGGAAGAAGGGGGAAAAAAGAAAGATTGCCTAATGGCTGTGGTTTCCTAGACAACCAGCCAATTGGTGCTTTCCTCTGCACTTTGTTGTCCTTGGGAACCTCTGCAAATGGGGGCCATGTAAAGCATTCTGGGATGACTGCACAGCTGCCCCCCTGGTTGCAGAGCACTGGCAGTACCTACTCTTGCCATGCTTTGTGGCACTCTGGATGACTGGGCAGCTGAATGGCTGTGTGTGTATTTCACATTATACTGCTGTAGCATTAACATTTTTCTGATAATTCTGAATCCTTCAAATGAACACCTGTCCATACCCTAAGGACACTGCTGGGTATGTTCCCAGTGCCGTGCTAAACCAGCTGCATGGCCTAGTTTCCAGGCTTTGGCTGGCTGCAAGTGGGTGAAGCCTGCTTTTTTGGTGTTGCATCTGTGCTCCTCATAGGAACAGTGTAGGCATGCTCTAAAGTAGCCAAGAGTCAAGGCCCAAATAAAAAAAGGGCTCTATAAAATCAGAGACAGTGATATTTTTGCTGAAGTGGCATTGTGCATTGCACTGCCTAGCTTAGGGAAGCACAGAAAAAAAGTATTCTGCACTAGCAAAGTGATATGTTTAACTGTTCAGTGTATATATCTGCCTGTTAAAAGGAATAGTAAAGAGCAGAAAAGATTAAGCTTATTTTAGTGTCAAAGCATGATATGCTAATAGTGAAAAAAAACCTTAGAAATGTTATAGCCAGCCATACAGACAAGCATATATTTCACTAACTCAACAGAATGCTCTGTGCATAAATATTTCTTGAAGCCTCAATCGTATTTTGTCATTCACTTAGTCAATAGCACGTCACACACTTCTCCATGAAACTATGTCCTTTATAATTCCAGTAGTTTAATATCTAGGCTAGTACTTTCAAAGATACAGCTGGCAGACTCAGCTAAGGATTGAGATAAAATATCTGACACCATAGCTAAACAAGGTCACCTCAGTCTCCTTGTGACTAGAGCTTTGGTTCACCCTCACTGGCCCTGCATGCAGCTATGTTCCGTGTTAAACCATGCAAGGGTGTAGGGAGAGTTGTTATGCAAGCAAATGTAGGCTGATTCATGTTAAATCAACTATACCCCTTGCAGTTAAGTAATCAACTTTTCCACTTCAACGATTTTTGCTTCTCACCCATTTCACAGAACTTCTGGCTTTCTTTTGTGTTTTGTTCTTGATTTTGTTCTGTTTTACTCACTCAAAAAAAGCTAATTCTATCTTTTCAGCAAAAAAGTGGAACTAGGATAATTCCTTTGTTAGAATACAATATAAGACAGTTGCACATTTTTAAACCATTCATGGCTTGTTCTCCACACAGAAACAGAAATCTGTGACAACCAGAAATCCTTAAAAACTTTAACAGTTCAAAAGCAATACTGTTCTGAAGGTCTGAAGGAACAATACGTATATTATTCATTATTCATGAAGCTGAAAGGGGAACTAGTATATATAACATAGGATCTCAGTATAAAGTCTAAATTAGTCTCTTAATTATTTTTTTTACAGTTCTGATAGAAGGTATGTGGGTGTAAATAAGGTACAGAGAAGGCAATCCCTTACTTTTTCTATTCTTTATTTCTTCGTCAAACTGAGAAGGTCAAAATGCCATATTGTTTCTGGAAAAGAAGTGGAGCATATAACTATTTTTAATGAAGAAATAATGCAACCAATTGGAAAAGGGAATAATAATTTGTTGTTTCTTGTATAGGGTTTCATGACCAAGGAATTTTACAGAAACAGGGCTTTTATGCTCTTGTAGAGATAAGATCCTTAAAAAATTTTAAGGAGTACCTAATGTCATCGACATTCCCTGCCACTGCTTTCCAAACTCTTGGACAAGCATTCACAGAGCCTGGCTTAGGTTTAGATGGCTTATTTAAGCTGCCTAAACCTAAACAGGGAACAGCACATGGAGGCATGGTCCACTCGAGGGCAAAGTAGGGCTGGCAGGATCAAGCAGGCCGACAGGTTTGGGAAGGGTTGCTGGGTCAAGGGGGATTGCTGGGTCAAGGGGGGAGTCAGTGAATCCACAGGGGGGCTGCCCAGTCTGGGAATGGATAGTCAGTTAGGGTCAAGGGAGTAAGAACAACATAACAGCTGTGGTGAGAGGCTGGGCTTTCCTAGCTCAGGGCTGTGCTATGAAAGTGAACAGCCATTCACTAGACTGGGTTAACTGTTGCTAGGCCGGGTTAACCCTTTATCAATTTAAAGTTAATTTACCTCTGAGGTTAGCTAACTTTAGATGGGGTGGACTGGTTTTAGGGCAACTTATACCCTGTGAACACCTGCATGCCAGGTCATTTAGCTAGACCTTGGTTAGGTATGTTAGGTTAGGTATGTTAGCTCAAACTAAATGCAATGCTTGTATGTAGCCTGAGAGTTGTGATCCCTCATTGTACAGTGAATTTTTCTGTTTCCTGGGGAAAAAAGGCTGTTTTATGGCCTTGCTCTTTCAAAACTTTCCTTTTACAACAGTGAATATTGCTTAACAGTAACACAGATAAACACTATTGTAAGTACTTCAGGGAGCAGAAAAAGGTAGAAGAAAAATCAGCAACAAAAAAGTGATTTTATTTTACAGCAACTACCCAACTGCTTGTTGGATAAGAGTAGGCAAGAAGGACAAAATCATTTTTTAACAACTTCTTAAAGGCTCTGCACAATTTCCTCCAAATCTTTCCTCCCACTAATACATTTAAAGTGGACAAGATTCTAAATGTATTATAATTCGTGTTTTTATGCTTAATATCAAGCTATGCAAAACTATTAATCTATCCCTTTGATGGAAGTTTAAGCAATTGAATATGAAGGTATTCTTTAATTTTCTTTTACTTACTTCTCTCTCACTGAGCAAAGTTATATGAACTGTTAATGTTAATATTAGTGTAGCTAAAGAAGCAGAGGTAGACTGACTTAAGTGAATGAACAATTGCTTAAATAATGGATAGTTGGAGAAAACCAGATTAATTTCAGATCCTAAAACAGGGAAAGCATGAGGAAAAAGAAAAATGAGGATATGTCCTCAGCCTGATCCTGTTCAATGTGTTTATTAACAATTTGGATGCTGGCGAAGAAAGCTTGAGCAAATTTGTGAATGACATGAAACTGGGAAGGACTGTGAACAAGTTGGAAGATGTGAGTGCAATTCAGAAGGATCTCAACAGACTGGAAAGTTGAGGTAGAGCTAACAGGATGAAGTTCAATGTAGACAAATGCAAGGAGCTATACCTCGGAAGGAATAATCAGAAACACAAATATAAAATGGGGGACACCTAGCCTGATGGCAGTTCCATAGAAAATAACTTGGGAGTCTTGGTAGAACACAGACTGATTATAAGTCTGCAGTGTGATGCAATGACACAAAAGGTGAATGTGGTTTTGGATCAATGGAAGCAATAGGTGCAAGACACAAGAGATGATAGTGCCTCTCTACTCTACACTAATTAGCCCCGTATGGAATACTGTGTGCCGTTCTGGATTCCACATTTTAAAAGGGACAAGGAAATGTTAGAGATTGTTGCCCACCTCTGTACTAAGATGATCAAGGGCTTGGAAGCCAAGTAATATGAGGAGAGGCTGAAGAAGCTAGGCACATTCAGCCTGTAAAGAAGGCGCTTAAGATGGATATGATAACAGTCTTCAAATACTTGAAGGTCTGTCATAAAGAAGAGGGAAAGCACCTTTTCTGTCTTGATGCAGAGAGGATGCAGATCAATGGCTTGAAGTTGCAGCAAAGTAAATTTAGAGCTGTGTGCTGCTTTTCGCTGTGCCAACAACTGGAGACAGGGGGGTGGGAGAATGGAGCCCTCTTGCCGCATGGGCCTGGCTCAGCCTGACCCTCCCCCAAGACCCAAGCTAGCGAGCTGGGGTGGGGAGCATTGTGTGGTGTGGGGCTCTGTACCCTCAACCCTCCTGCCCAAGCATACTGACAACTGCAGCTAGACAGGGCTGCCCAGTCCGGCCATTCGCTGCACTGGAAAATGGGGGTAGGGAGGGGGAATGGAATCCCATGCCACTTGGGCATGCCCCAGTCCCCCCAAGACCCAAGCCAGCATGCTTGGGGGAGCCCGTGTGACAGCAGGGCTTCATACCCCCACCTCTCTCCTCTCAGTCACTGCTGACAGCTACCTAACACAGACTAACACAGACTGGAATAGAGACGTGTCTATTTAATGTTGGTACTGACCACAGAGCCCCCCTCCTGACTTATGACTATGTGTTACTAGGATATAAACAATAAATAATAAATAATTTGAGGTAAGTTGGTTTTGTTTCTTGCAGTATCCTTATGTGATGAGATGTAAGGCTTATTTAGAAGATATAAATAAATGCAAAATTTACAAGGAATCATTCTTTCAAAGATATTTCGAAAGCCAGAATTAACCTAAAGTTCTATTCTTGGAATTAACTGCCATTTTTAATTTTTTTTTTTTTAAATTCAGTAACCTTAACAAAGAAAAACAATCAGTTCTAAATAACATTGTGTAACCTCCAAAGAAATGAATATTCAGCTATCTGAAAAAAAAACACATGCTTTTATGAGAACATTAAGACAAAATATTACTTTTGCCAACAGAATTAAAGAAGAATACCTGAACACTGGCTATACCCAGTGTATTCAGCTAAAATTACAAAAATGACCAAATTTTTTATTAAAATTAAATATTTACCCTGACATACATTTTCAAGTTTATGGTACAATCCAATGCCCATGTACACTGCAGCAAAGCTTCCATTTACTTAAACTCAGGCAGGATCAGGTACTTTTTTTACATTAGCCATGTCAAGGAAATTATTTTTTTGCACATAACTTTTTGCAAGGCTCAAATTAACAGTACAAATATAGTAAAATTGAATCAGCTGACTTAACAGCAATGACGTTGAGTATTTTGCAATTAAAGGCTCTTTCCTTTAACCTGAAATGATCAGCTTTTAAAAAATTTTGGAAGCTCATTTAAATCTCACATACGTTGTGTAAAATTTTATGAAATATAGCATCACAATGAGACAACCCTCAGTGGCAAACATTTGGAACAAAGCCAAAAAGAATACAAAACAAAACAAAACAAAAAAACAGCTATGGCCCAGTTTTATTTCACCTCCACTCTTTGGAAATAATCCCATATCTTACAAAGCTGCCTTCTAAAATTAAACTGCAAAAAACTTTGCTACTACTTAAAATGAGTGATTAATGGTCCATAAAAACTGACAAGGAAGTAAATTTATGTTAGAAGAATAACTGGCTGAACTACCGTCAGCTAACTATAACTAGATAAGTGAAGCATGTCATGTGATACTATGTCAAAGCTTAAGTACAATTTTCCTACTTGCATTCAGGTGATATGCATGTGACAAATTCAACTTTAGGTTTCCAACAACAGACATATTGTTATTATAGCAACTGGATGGGGTTATAAAGCTAACTTGTGAAAGTCAGAGAAAACAAATTACAGTATAAGGCAAGACTTAGTTTCATAGTTTCATAGTTTCTAGGGTCGGAAGGGACCTGAGTAGATCATCTAGTCCAATCCCTTGCCATGGCAGGAAATAATACTGGGGTCAAACAACCCCAGCAAGATGTTCATTTAACCTCCTCTTAAACACCCCCAGGGTAGGAGCCAGCACCACTTCTCTTGGAAGCTGGTTCCAGACCCTAGCCACCCTGACTGTGAAGTAGCGCCTCCTGATATCTAACCTAAACCTGCCCTCTGCCAGCTTGTGACCATTATTCCTGGTCACTCCTGGCGGTGCTCAGGGGAACAGTGACTCCCCCAATGCCTGCTGATCCCCCCTGACTAGTTTATAACAGGCCACAAGATCCCCCCTCAGCCTTCTCTTGTGGAGGCTGAACAGGTTCAGGTCCCGTAGCCTCTCCTCATAGGGCCTGCCCTGCTGCCCCTTGATCATACAAGTGGCCCTCCTCTGGACCCTCTCCATGCTGTCAACATCCCTCTTGAAGTGCGGCGCCCAGAACTGGACACAGTACTCCAGCTGCGGCCTGACCAGTGCCGCATAGAGGGGGAGGATCACCTCTTTGGACCTGCTCGAGATGCATCTGTGGATGCATGCCAAGGTGCGGTTGGCCTTCCTGACTGCCTCCCCACACTGCCGGCCCACGTTCATCTTGGAGTCAGTGATGATCCCCAGATCCCTTTCCGCCTCCGTGCTGACAAGAGGGGAGTTCCCTAACCTGTAGGTATGGTGCCGGTTGTTCCTGCCAAGGTGCATCACCTTGCACTTGTCTGTGTTGAAACCCATCCTATTCTCGTCCGCCCACCCTTGAAACCTGTCTAGGTCTGATTGTAGCCTGTTGCATCCTTCCAATGTGCCCACGTCCCCCCACATCTTAGTGTCATTAGCAAACTTGAACAGGGTTGAGAAGGACCCATCCACTACCACCCTCTGGGTGCGGCCCACTAGCCAGTTGGTGACCCATTTGACTGTGTGGGTGTCTACACCACAGCCCCCCAGTTCTTTAATGAGACCGGGGTGAGAGACAGTGTCGAAAGCCTTCCGGAAGTCCAGGAAGACTATATCCACTGCTACCCCTGCATCTAATGATCTGGTGATCTGATCGTAAAAGGCCACCAGGTTGGTCTGACAGGACCTGCCACTGATGAACCCATGTTGGTTGCCCCTAAGCATGCAGTCCCCTGCTGGCCTCTCCTGGATGTGTGCCAGCATAATTTTCTTGAACAGCTTGCCTAGGATCGAGGTAAGACTAACCGGCCTATAGTTTCCCGGGTCCTCCCTCCTGCCTTTTTTGAAGATGGGGACTACGTTGGCCCTCTTCCAGTCCTCTGGTACGTCACCAGAGTACCATGAGTGCTCGTAAAGTTGTGCCAGGGGACTTGCAATGACCTCGGCCAGTTCCTTTAGAACTCTAGGGTGGAGATCATCCGGGCCGGTTGACTTGAATACGTCCAACCCCTCCAGAAGCTCCCTAACTAAATCCTCGCTAACCTGTGGCCCAGGTGTGCCTCCCCTGGGGCCTGAGGGGGGCCCAGCAGGGAGGTGGCTGTTCTGGTCCCTACTTAGGAAGACGGAGGCAAAGAAATCGTTAAACATGTTAGCTTTGCCATCTGGTGTGATGACCAAGTTTCCCATGGCGTCCTGCAAGGGCCCCACATTACCTGGGACCTTCTGGCCAGCACTAGGTCCAACAAGGCGTCCCCCCTGGTGGGGCTGTGCACCTCCTGGGTTAGATGGAGGTCCTGCACTCTGGCCAAGAACCTACGTGAGCAGTCAGACCTGGCTGACTGCTCTTCCCAGCAGATGTCTGGGAAGTTCAGGTCCCCCATGACTACCACATCCTTAGCCTTCACTACCTCTGTGAGCTGACCCAAGAATTCCTGGTCAAGCTCTTCTCCCTGGTTGGGAGGTCTGTAGTAGACTCCCACCGTTAAGTCCCTTTTCCCTCGACTGCCTTGTACTCTAACCCAAAGCACTTCAGAGTGCCCCTCCCCTGACTCTTTGCTAATTAACGAGGATGTGTATTCCTCCTTAATATGGAGCGCCACGCCCCCACCTCTCTTTCCTATCCTGTCCCTCCTGTAAAGCCTATAGCCCTTGACATTGACCACCCAATCATGTGTTTCGTCCCACCACGTTTCTGTAATCCCCACTATGTCCTTTCTGTAATCCCCACTATGTAATATGTAATACGCTATCTATTTTATCATACTTGTGGCAGAAGCAATGCAACCAAGATAGAGAGGGAAGATGAAATGAAGTTATATGCAAAGAGGGAGGAAAATTAACAGCTCTTTGGTAGATGTCTGTGACACAGGGAGAAGCCTGGAAACAAGTTTGATTATTATTGCCCCAGGTGGAAAAAAATCTTGATTTAGCTGCAAACTGAAATTATTGAATCAACAGAGAGAAACTGAGGCACACTTCTCTTTATATGAAGCAAGAGTTATAGTACCCTTCAAGGATTTCTTTTTCTTTCTTTTAAAGATCTTCCTTCCTTCTCTATAGAATGTGCCCGACTATTATTCTTTATATTAGGCTACAGCACAGATTTTTAACTATTCTCTCTAGATCTAATTTGTGAACTGGCTGATAGGATAGTTGTGATGGCTTAGGAACCTACAACTTTTGTGTTGGGGCTGTACTTTGTGACATTAACCATAGTCATATGTGGAGCCTGGGAGAGACTTGTCTCTAATTTTCCCTCAAGCTAGGTGTTCTGCTGTGCAATACAGCATGGTGCCACTCTAGTAAACCAGCAGCCCAAGGTATAGTTAGATTACATATGGATGGCACCATTTTCATCAAAGTTTATATCTATTGCTTGAATTACTGTAACTTTTAATTTTGAAGCTAATTACGTTTTTTGCCATATTAACATGTCACAAATTGACTCTGCTTTGTCAGTCTGCTTAACCAGCTTTGCAGAAGAAAACTGGGCCCCTGAGCCTAAAATTACATACTTGCTTGCCATTTTCATCTCTGAGTGCTATTGCACAAGTAATTTAGCCATACTATGGAGCCAGATGTTAGTACATACGGCTGATCTAAATCATTCCTACCAAGTCAGGAATGGATAACATGGGATCATTTTGAACAAATTCCATACTGATTAAGGGACAGAATACAATGCATCTCAGGTGAGAGATATAACATCCCACAGGCCCTTTAATTGACTGTAATTAACTCCTTATTGCTTCCTCACAACACAGCAGCCCTACATCAAGGGCTTAGAGCTCAGTTACTAAGTAAGATAAGGCTAAACTTAGCCATGTAGCCTCTTGATATACTGACAGGCTGTTAAAATGAGTCCCACAATAATATCTGTAGAGGCTTTTTTATTTTTGAAGAATTTATCTAGAAATCTACATTCTTATGCTTTATTATTTTTCCTCCATTAAAAATAAAAAACCTAACTTAAATTGGAGCTAAATGTGTGTATCAGTAATTTAAGTCAGTAATTTAAAGACAAAAGGGTTTCCTGGATTCTGTAATTATCCTCTAGAGTATTTTTACTTGCTGTGTAAATTCAGAGTTAAAGATAATCTTCAAAAAAAAAAAGAGAGAAAAAACAGAAATACACAACAAAGGTGCCCAAACAGCCTTAATTTCATCATACAGTGATGCCATTCAATGACCAGACAATTATGATTAATGAACAATAGTGCTGGTAGTTCTAGTTACAGTTAAAATAGCTAATTAGATTTTTTTAAAATTTCCCTCATGTTTCACTACATGTCAGGCTGCTGTGCAGCTGCATAAAGTGGGAAAGTTACTTGCAGGCACCATAAGATTGGCAAAATACAAGAGTTTATCCCATCAAATAGATCTCCCAGTCTAAAAGGTACCTGTTTTTAGGGATGGGTCTGAAAACTTTTTGAAGGGCTGGATGCACTGAATCTGCTCCCCACCTTTTAATCTTCCTTTAATACTTTAGACAAGATTTCTATAATTAGGCACCCGCATAGTCAAGTCTACCATGAACAGTTCTTGGAGCTGGCAAACACCGATCTCACCTTTCTTCTCTCCACCCAGCCAACCTCAGAAAGTTGTTTTATTAAGACTTCTTTTTGGTTGCCTGCTACTTGCAGAGTAACGTATTTCCTTCTCCATTCTTTGCAGGCACCTGTCATTTATATGACACTCCCATCATCTCGGATATTTTCGTAGTCTCCCTCTCTGCTCTCTGCTCACTGACACACACCAAGACCGTTTGATAGTACTTCCTGCCTCCCTTTCCCTTGTGTAATGCAATGACTGTGACATAAACCAAGGGAGCCTCCAAAGTCCACAGCAGTTCTTTGGTTTCTGCTTTCCTAATTCTTTATCTTGGCTAAAAATACTGGGCTATTCAACTCTTCCCTTATCCTCCTTACACTCAGGTCCTAAAACTGTAGATAAATCTTTTGGTCAAATGAATCCTGATTACATACTCTGGAAGGTGACCAGCTAGCAGCAATTGCTTGTGAATGGATTTCTTCTGCTGCAATTCTTTGCGTTACCCACTAGGTTCTAGTCACATTTCTCTCTCCAAATGTCAGCCATGAATACCAAAGTTATGCTGCTAATCCTCCATGCCTGTTTATTCCTGTAAAGACAAGTGCAATGTAAATATGAAAATCTAGCCCATGAATGTGTGCTGAATGCCCTGAGTGCCCAGGCTGTGGCAGAAACTATTTTACCATTATTTTACCTCTGTAAATTCACTTGTCCTCAATGCATTATTACCTGACTTCACAAATATGTTTTTGCAACTAATGCAATCCAGATAATTTTTGATGTCAGAAAATGATGAAACTTCAAAGGGCCCTGAAAACTGTCAGAGGGGTGGAGTGCTTATTTAACATTTCATGCAAACATCAGACAGGTGTCCTAAGGTTAGCTAATAAGTAACAAGATGGACAGTTCTCTTTTTTCTAAAGAGAACTGTGATAACATCAATATATTCTTGGAAGGGATACTGAATAGAACAATGATAGCAACTCTGTGAAACTGATATTTAAAGATCTATACTCATGTATTCCTGTTAACTTCTGTCAAAAATATAAAGGGATTGAATAAGAATATCAATATTGTTGATTTTTTTAATGGTTGCTGCCTCCCCTCTTAAGAAAAAAGTATTTCCATATTTTTTAACCTGCATTGATAAATGTAACATTTTCAAAATGTGGAAAGTGTCCAACTGGATTCCACAGGAAATTATCATGTTTTTGACAAATTAATTTTGTAAGAGTTGCATACAAAGCTTAAATAGCCACAAACCTGCTGGCATACCCCTGAAATATCTCTGATCCTTTGAAATGATCTGGAGTGAAAGCACAGGACCATAATTCATGGTAGCAGGGACAGGACTCATTCTGGTATTTTGTCAGTACAAGGAACTTTATGATCCAATGGAGTTCAGAACAGAAAGTAGGAGCTAGAGCTGTTAGTAGTATAAATTCTTTACAGCAGGGATTGCATCTAGCACATGGCTTAGACCTACTGGGTGTGTCTATACATGCGATTGATGCAGATTAAGGTTACTGAACAGTAATTTAAGGCACATTAACAAGAGCTTTTGCTTTCCCTCCGGCACTGAGAGCTGTGTTAGTAAAACCGTTACAAAACTATAAGAGTCAACCCTGGGGATGAACAATCACCCAGTAAAATGAATTATAATGTTACTGAGAGCCAATCAGAGAGCAGTCTCTGGGGCCTGATGGTAAGGCCAAAGTTATCATCCCCTGAGATAAAAAAGGTATCTAAGATATCCTACTTATACATCTATTTACAACAAAAGGTATTCACACTAAGCCCTACAAAGTGAATGCATCTACATATGCACATTTACGATGCAGTAACCAAAAATTGCTATCCAGTACAGACATGTCTACACATGTATGCCCATACTGTGCAGTACCTGTGGTGACAGTATTATCCTACAGCAAAGTTAATTAATGTACTGCACCTAATAGGGGCACACATGTAGATGATGATGTTTTTTCCAGCAAGCTAGTCAACACCACAGCCAAGTGCATGTGTAGAGTCACCCCTTGTGTAGGAAAGGGGAGAAGTAGAGAGAGGATGGGTATTATGAGGATGAATTTAAAAGTTGGGACAAAACAGTATCAGTGAAGAATAAGATAAGAAGTGGCACTTTTAAGAGAGAAGAGAATGCAAGATGAGAAACAATAGGTAAAAGAATAAGAAGAGTTACAGATATATAGGCAGGACATGTCTGTTGTTTGGTTAAAAGTATTTGCATGAAGAAAAGAGACTTTAAAATATCACACAGAATAAGAAGTTGTAGGAGATAACAACAACTTAAACTGAAATGTTAGAAACAGGAACTGCAAACTGGCAAAGTGGTTGCAAGTAGGGATGGCACTGAAGATAGTTAAATAGTAGGGTTGTGCGAAGCTTCAGTCCCTAATTCAATTCGGCAGAGATTTGGCCTGATTCAGTCGCCGAATCAGGAGACTCTTTAATCTCTCCAAACTGAATCAGAAACCACCAAATTGATTCAGAGAGATTCAGAAAGATTCAATGATTCAGACATAGACACAGCTTTAAATGTTTTTTTCTACAGTTAAAAAAAAATGTAGGTAGCTGGCGGCTCATGGATGCCACGATGCTAGGGCGCACGGAGCATCCCACAGGAGCGTGGGGGGCTCCCCAGAGCACTTGGCAGCAGACCCGGAAGTGGACCAGAAGCACTTCTGGGTCCACTGAGAAGCATGCAGGGTGCCCCCTGCTCCCTTCCCCCCCTGCTCAGCAACTGGTGCCTCCTGAGCCTGGGGGGGATGGCACCCACGGTCCCCCTGCAACCAATCGCTGAGCCGGTCCACTTCTGGTCCACTTCCAGGTTTGCTGTTGAGCATGCGGGGGGCTCCCTCCATGCTCCTATGGGACACGCTATCTGTTCCAGCATCATGAGGTATGAGCCATGCCTGGTACCTCAACATATATAGAAAAAACATTTAAAGCTGTGTCTATGGCCTAATCATTGATCCTCCAAATCAGCATCACATCTTCAGATTCAGATTCGGATGAATCAAATCAGGAAGAGGGATCCGAATCAACAAATCAAATCACTCTCCCTGTTTCAGGCTGAATTCGAATCCAAATCAAATATGGCCCATTTCAACACCCCCATTGAATAGTATAATGGAAAAATGAAAGGGGAGGAGGATTTATTGAGCAAAATGAGAAGTCCTGTTCTCATCATACTGAGCTGGAGCTGGCAGGTGAAACACAGGTTTAATTGTCACAAGGCTGTTGAAACTGCACATGAAAGAAAAAGATTAGTGGAAGATGTTGATTAGGATTTGTTTGTGTATACTTGCTACACAAACCTGCACACAGACTGAGATTGGATAATATAAATATAGTAATAGGAGTAAGGGTTGGTCGTGTAGGGAAGACAAGAAGGCATCAACAATGGTGACATCGAAGGTGTCCCTGAAAGTGGCTGGCAAATCAGGAGAACCCAGATGGAGTAGATAACGTCTAACAGAGCAGAGCGACAGATAATCTCACTGGGTTATAAATAGCAAAACAAAAGGAAAGGGGCGTGCAGAACCCAAAGTAGCAGTCAGGAGATATACAGCACTCCCCAAACATATTCTTCCCCCTTCCCCACTATCCTAGAAGCATTCAGAAGGTCTTGCACTGCCACTCCAAAGGGTCAAGACATAGTTTACAAGTAAGGAAAACGGGATCAGGGGGAAATGTATGCCATACAGTAATGAAGAAGATAGTTGCATTAATGTTCCACTTTACTCTACATTTGAAACATTGTTTTTTTATACCTGCGGTTGTGCCAACCAAAGACAACAAAGAACCCAAGAAAGTAAAAGGAAGACCAAGAAGCACTGCAGAAGTACAAATGTCCATCTGCTTCAAACCTTGACTCCTAGATTACTCCTGGAACTCAAATGCCAGAGTTGTTCTCTCTGAGATGAGAATTAAATGGATAAAAAGGGTCTTCTGTTCCTCTGCCCAAGTTTATATATACGAAGACTCAATATCGGCCTTCATAAATTTCACTTGTCAGATGTTCTCTGTGTTTTGTTCTTGTTTGTTTTTAATATGGGAAATTAACTATCTTGTAAAGGAAAAATAATTATTTTTCCCAAATGTAAAAGTTAATATTAAGTGAAAAGTATTTCTTTGAGTCAAATAATTGTAAACTTAATTAATATAAGTCCATACTGTATATTATAAAATGATAGTTAATGGATAAAAAGGTGGCCCAATCAGAAATTCATTAGAAAAATAAAAATGAACTGAAACTCCCAGTGATCAATCTCATACGTCCCAAAAGGGAGCAAAACTCTTCAATAACCTAGTGGATCAAGGTACAATGCTCCAGTGAATAATGCCCCCTTGATATTAAATATATGATTAAATATTAGATAAAGATTGAAGTGCTAAACACCTCAACAGAGTGACTTTTAGATATATAATATGAATTTTAGATATACAGAATCACGGCCTGGTAGGACTTAGCCTCTATTGTTCCCTTGTACAGCTACTGCACAAAGCAATGCTATTCTTACCAAGAGAGGCAGGCACTAGCACAGCTGGTATTCACAAGAAGGTAGCATATGCTGTATCCTCTCCCAGGTTGGCAGAGATTGCTGCTACAGCAAATGCTGTCTTTGGAGAATTCTGTATCTGTGTACATCTTTGCTGCAGTACAGCGCAGAGATACCTGTGTTAGTTTTAAATTAGTGTCAGAAGCAGTCTGAGTGGCAAAGAGTTACTGCAGACTAATGGTCAATTCTATATCAACTCTTAGATGTGCAAGTAGAAGCATGATCATATTCCACCTTGAGACCCTTAAAATTGTTAATACATACTTCTTCTCCTTCCTTGGTGCCTTTTTGTGACTCAGTCTTAAGGGCAACGTGACAGTGTGTCACAAAAGTAAATGTGCTAATAGATTTCCAGGGACTTGAATAGAGTGGAATAGAATCACACCTAAGCACCTAAGTCTACTTAAATATCCAATAGGAGGTATAATATCTGGCCTCTATTTACAGTACAGTCGCAACTTACGCGGGGGTTACGTTCCCAGGTCAGCATGTATAGTTGAAATCGTGTATAGCTGAAATCACCGGGCTCAGCGCCAAGCAACCGTTGCTGGTGGCGCCGCTGCCGCCAGGCCCAAACAAAGCAGCCAGTTGAGTGTGAGCCCCCCAGCCCTCCAAGCATGTGCAGGCAATACTACGCAGCGCCACGCAGCGCCACACTATGCGCCGTTTCCTGGCCGGCACCCAGTGGCCAGCCCCAGCAGCCGAGTGCATAAAGCCAAATTCACATAAGTTAAATACGCGTAAATTGCAACTGTACTGTACTCTAGTTACATTAGACAGGCAGAGCAATCCCTATGTAACAGACTGAATGAACCCCAATCTGACATCAGCTTCAAAAAAATACGCAGACCTATGCCAGAACACTTCCCTCTCCGGACAGTCCATCGCTGATCTGAGGGTGGCTGTTCTCAGGCAGCAAATCTTTAAAAAAAAATTTAAATGGGAAATTGGAGAACAAAAAAATCATCCATAGACCGGATTGTGTTAAGTATGATTTAAACAGGTACTATGGATTCTTAATCCATTACCTGGATTAGCTTTTGTGACTCCTTTTTGTCTTATGAGTTATTGCTTACATGTTTGCCTCTCACAACAGTAACCCCCCTCCATCTTCTCCCCTCTCTGCCCCTCCCTTTTGCTTTTTATTCCAATTTATCTCATCTTATACACAGCTTTGTGGACTTTCACAGCTATGATGCGAAAGCTTCATCCCACCAAAGTTTATGCTGTACATACACACACACACACACATACTTTGGCCAGTCTGCAAGGTGCAAATCTACTCTGGCTTCTACAGGTTTCCTTGCTTTATGCTGTACATGCGTTCCTGAAAAAACTGTGCATAACTCAAATTCACAAAAAGGGAACCCACTTTAGAATGTAAGAAATAGGGATAAATTCCAAGACCTCGACTGTGCTGACCCTCAGGCCCATTTCTACCACTCTTACAAGACAATTTTGGTATTCACCAACAGCAGACAGTACACACAAGCACACGGTGATAGTGAATGTTATCATAATGAGGGTGGCAACTACAGAAACCCGTCACAGAGAATGAGAGAGGATCATAGATCCACACAGGAGACTATATTTTGGTGTGTCACTCCCACAGTGCGCTGCACAAAGCAGCTGACTCCACCAAACCAATTGCATAAGAGTAAATTTACCTTGCATACAAAGAATTTATGGTATAAAAAGGATCATCGCATAAGAGCAAATTCACACATACAGAACCCGCATAAAGCGAGGGAAACCTGTACTTGACTTCAGAATAACACAGCCTATAGCTACATAAGATGCTGAATGCACAGCAGCTTGTTACTACTGTGCAATAGCATTACGTGGCACAAAGCGTTATGTGACACTACTGTGCAGTAGTAATGAGCTACTGTGCAGTCAGCATCATCAAAACGCTGTTCAGGGATGCTATTGCACAGTAACTCCAAATACTACAGTCACACACGGTATATATTTGTAGTTGTGTATGCAGGTACTAAATGACTGCACAGTAACAACTGCGCAGTCAGCATCTCATGTAGTCACAGCCACAGTTAACTATATCTCTCTTTACTTACTCTTTCAAGAAGTAGGGTAAATTAGTCTGTATGGAATTGCCTACTCACATCTAAATTGTTCTTGTTACTCAATCTCAACACAGTACTCATCTGAAGTATAGCCATACCCCAAGTCAATGCGGAAATCGCTGTCTAAACTCCAGTCCAGACATACACTAGTCCTTTGGTTATTAGTGATTTTTAAATTGGTTATCTATTCCTTTAAAAGTTTGGTGGATCCTATTTTTTGATCAGGTGTTTGAGGTGGAAATTAAATTACCTAATTCTTAAAATGCCTTTTTCATTTTAGGAGTTGGAAAATTACTGTTGACAGTGCACCATGATATTCCCTAGTTCTATGAATACAACTTCATAGTTGACAGCTTCTTCTGAGTATGTTGCTCTTGAAGGGAAAAGTATTTGACTTTTTAAACCACATGGTAGATACAAGTGTGTCACTAAAATATCACTTTGAATACTGATCTTAATCATTCCACATTTCTGATACAGTGGCTTTGACCATGAATTAGTTTCTGAAAAGTTGAAACTGTGTTCAGTGTTTATTATTGGGAGATATGTGTAATAAAAATATTTCTCTTGTATCTATTGTTTTAACTTTGTGTAGGTATCTAGAATTTGATTTTACTGCTTCTTATATATATCATTAAATAATCCATGAGAACCAAGAGGTAAAACTGATTTAAAAGTGCTATAAGCAAAAATAAAACTTGTGAAATCCTTTTGAGTTTCCAAGTAGAGAGAAATGAGTAGTTCAACCCCCTCCCCCCCCCCACCAGCCCCTTCTCAATGTTAAGGTATTTGGACCCAAACCCAGGGCTTTTGCTCATGTAAATTCATTCTGACTTCAGTAGTAATTTTCCCAGGAGAAAACCACTGTCTGGTTCTTTATTTAAAATAGTTATGCTGTAAATATGAATAGGATTACCTACACCAGTGAGGGCCAATCTTTTTAGTAGACTGTAACAGGGGCCTTTCCCAGAGCCAGTTAAAAGTTAGCCTGCCCACCTGTTTCTGGGCTAACCACTCACCTCTGTCTCCTGCCATGCCTTGATGGAAAATGATTAAGATATTAGCCAGGCAGGAAGCTGCCCATTTCTTGCCCCAGTGCAAGAGGGGGTTAGCTGCAGCTCCAAACCTTCCCTACACCTCAGCTCATGCTTCACATTCGTAATATCTCTGACCCCATACTAGACCCCATAACACTCTGGTCTGGACCCCAATTAGACCCCTTCTCATAGACCCCTTCTCATCAGGCGGCCTACTCTGTCCTCATTCTGGGCTGCTAAGCTCCCTGCACTCTTCCCCTTATTAGGTGTGCCCCATCCCCTGGGACCTTTGGCCAGACAGGCCGTGGCCTCATCTCCAAGGCCAGTTGGAACCACAGCCCCTCGGCTCTGGGTGTCCTTTGCTGTGGGTCCCTGGCCTTTTGACCCTTCTGGTCCTGGCCCCAGCAGTGACCAATCGCGAGCGTCTCAGGTCAGACTTCTGAGCAACTAGTCGACACTCTCTTACATGGGTCCACCTTCTCGGACCCACCCAGTTACCCACCCAGTTATGGGAGCTGGGATTATTAAGGCACCCCAACCCTCTTTTCACTGGGGTGGTAATTTGCCTGGCATTTCCTGGGGGTTCCCACGCCACCAGAAGGCCCACCAGGCCACCCATCTCCAGCAGGATACAGTTTTAAGTCATGTCCAGGACCTCCTCCAACCCCAAAGCCCCAGCTCCAAGCTGTTCCTGAGCCTCAGCTCTGCTAGCTGATGTCTCTTTCAGCAAACTGCTGCTTCACCCTATATATATCCTGGGTTTCAAAATGGCCACCATACTCAAGCACCAGGCTGCTGCCTGCTCCAGCCCTTCAAGCGGCAGGCACCAACAGTGCCCAGCCACATAGACGTAACACAAATTAGCCTCACACTCTCTCCAAATGCTACTAGAATTCCCTTCCCCTGCCTAATGCTGCTCTGCTTTCTGTTCCCTGCCCTGTGCTCCCTGCCCAATATGCTGCTCTTTTTTCTGCTTCCTGCCCTATTTGCCACTGTGCTGCTTGTTCCCTTCCCATCTAACGCATGCCATATACATAGGCTACAAGTGCTAGCTGTGGCACAGTGTTGCAAGTTGGCCACTCCTGACTCATAGCATGCTCCTCAATATAATATTTAAGCACTAACCTCTTACATTGATGGGCTTATGCCAGGACTTACATTGTAGGCTGCCAGCACCAACGTAAATGAAATGGTTCCTGCTTGCATATACGAATTATTATTATGAAAGTACAGGGAATTACAAAACAAGATTACAAAGAAGAACATTACTGAGTTGCTTTGTCTGGGGTATTAAGGAGTTGCATACAGAAAACTTGTAACAGTACTGTGCTGTAACTAGGCACTCTGGACATTTTATTTGTAGCTGAGCTTAAATCTTGTGAATTATGTACAGTTTTGTTTCCTCATGGAGACTCCAAAATGCTGGATTGGGGAAAGGGAGGAGACGAGGAGGATTCTTTACTTTTTCCACCTTTCTGAAGAGGTATTACATGGAAATACCTACAGGAGCAACTAAAACAGAAAGGAGTCTATTTTAAGGCCTATGCAAACACTGGAAAATGGAAAGAACTGTGACAATTCTCCCATAAATTAAAGCACCAGTACTGAAATAGGACACACATTGGCTACCTGTGGCACTGACAGAGGGGTCTACTGATCCCTGTGGGGCCCTGCTAAAGTATAAGAGTTGGGCCTACACTGTTAAATGTGTAATCAACTATTTGCTATATAGTTTCCATAACATTATCAGTTAGAAGAAGTTCCTGTAATTGTACCAATGGGCCTACTCATCTGAACAGTTAGGCATTGCATTTAGACACTTATCCATATACCTATTGTTTTAAGTTGAATGAGCCACCAAAGAGCATTTTTCTTAAGTATCTATATATAATATAGTCCATAAAAATCAATGGGTTATTCACTTAAGCAAATTATTAATAGGAAAAAGTATTTTCAGAATTGAGTCTTAAATGGAATTCAGTGAGCCAAGACAGTTCACCTACTTTGATCTCTCTGAGTTAACAGGAATAAAACTAGTGGCATACATCTTTTTCCCCTCCCAAAAAAATAAAGCAGATATGGCTCTAACTAGAAAGAGAAATAAAAAATGTTGAAAACAGTAAGCTATTTCTATATTTGTACTTTATCAGCATAACTACACACTGCCTTTTTCCTTTTTCTGATCTTTGTGTATTTAACCTTGTAACCTATGCTTAAAGGGACCCTCAACCTATAAATCATATTTCTGTCAGAACTTTGCTTTTCTTGCTATTGTTATCAGTAGCACTAAGGTCACAAAAAACAGAGGAGACAAAGGAAAGGCTTATTTTCCTCCAGCCCAACATGTGCTAGAGTACTATTCACAGTTACAATGGAACATAATCCCATCCTAGACTGTTTGTAATAAAAAAGGAAATATATATATATATATATATATATAAGATAGATTTTACACAAATACTTTTTATGTATTTTTGTAATTATGTAATACATTAAATAATTTTCCAATTCAATAAATACATTGGTTTTACTGTTCCTTACATAAAGTGTCCATCACTAGCTGTCAGTTTCCTGTAGCAATAATAAAAAAAATGTGATTGAAGAAGGAAGTGTGGAAGGAAGAGAGGGGTTGTGGTTTTCCAGATCTACTTGGTTATGGGTTCCACATCTAATTGTACAAGGTGAAAGGAAGTGTCTCCGTATAGGGTATTTTATTTGGTCAGTTTATGCATGAACCTAACTTCGTAACATTATTTGAGCCCCAAAATGACACCTTTGTACATGGTCTTCCTGGTATTTTTAACTGGGTACATACCTGTGTAGTAATGACATTTGGGAGAAATATTCACTGTTGTCTGTGCTTCAATTCTTTTCATATGAGGGTTACAACACCAGTAAATTCTCCTGTAATCTTTTGCTATGATTTTTATCACTGAACATATTTTTTCCTTAAATTAACTGCTATAGAAGGGTCATGCCTATGCAACTCAACAGAAAGATTATTTGGTGACAAATCACAGTAAGCACATGGACTGCCCTGTAGCGTATTTCATATCAACATTCTGCAAGAGTGTAGTTAAATGAACTCTGCAAGATTGTATTTAAAGAAAGACTTTCAACTTGAAAAACGATAATTTGGCAAAACTAAATAAAAACTCTGTTGGAAAAACATACCTCATCCTTACTACTTCTTTGTTTGCGCATGTGTGTGGAGGGGGATTCTCTTTCCCTTTTATTTGTATATTTTCTTGGGGTTTTTTCTCTTCTGCATTTATGTGTGATCCACAAAAATAAAGGGAGAGTGTATTGTCATCACAAGCATTTTAATACTGCATGATCATGGTTCATTATCATCATATACTAACAGAAAATCTCAATGAAAAGATTATAAAACAAATGGTTAAAGCATCAGTCAGTGATTATTTTATATTGTACACTTTCTCTCCTCATTTTTCCCTCTTCCTTTGACTCCTACTATGTAGGTCATGCATACTTCCTTTCCCATTGACTTTTGGGATTGACTATTTGTCCTCTTTCTTCATTTCCTTCACTTCCTAGCTGTTTGAGGCGACAGGATGGTAGCCTGGCAACTCAACCTGTGTGGCACTCTAAAAAGAACTTTGCATAAGGCACATTAAAGCTAAGGGAATATTAATTACCCATAGACTGCTAAGATTATGTGCAGCACTGAATGCTGGTTGTCCTAGAATGTTGCCTATATGACGATTTTGCATAACATCTCCAATATGACTGATATGCAGGAACACATTTAAGCTATATTTTCTGAGACCTGTATATAGGGAGTTGACTATTCTCAGCATGCAAAGATTGTAGCACACCAATCTGTGGACTACACTAGTCAACCAGACATCTACACAGGAATTAGGATTCCATTCAGTGCCTCCAATATGGACTAAAGAGTTCCCTAGGAACCTATACTTTAGCATCTTCGCATTCACAGAAGAAATCCAGTTTGAACACCTAAGTGGCTGACTTCCATTATAATGTAAATTTATACCCATTTAGGCTGACGATGGCCAAAACCCCCAGATACCCACTTCCTCAGTGAGGGCTTTAACCACCAAGCTATTTTGCAACAGTGAGCTCCATTACCCTCATGTAGGTGATGATCTTTCAAGTGAATGGAGCTGATTACACTCCGAAGGCATGAACCTTTGCACCTTTCTGCTCTGTGTTTCCTACTGCCAACCTTAGGTACCCCCAGGCTGTCTAAATGGTCCTTTACACAATTTACCTCTACCCATTTAATACTAACTCATTCATTGAAAGCGCCCAAATATAGGGATTGTAGGCATCTATCCCAGTCTTAACTGTATTGCTCTCCTGGACCTGGAAACCTAATATCTAAGTACTACAACACCTAACTGGACAGACTGATGATACCAGCCTGAATCTGACCCATAATCTCCATTACACAACATTTATGAAACTGACTCAGAGTACTGGTGAGAACTATTTGCTTGTCAAAAAATAGGACTTTTTGCTTTCTTTTATCTTCCTTCTCTTTTTTTTAATTCACTTTTTTTCATTTTTTCATTAAACTGTAGCTTTTTCATTAGTTACTTTATAAATTTGTATTTTTTAGCTAGATTTACTGGTAACATCAGTTCTATGAGCACCCTATTATGACAGATGACAGAGAGGCATACTCAAGAATTGAACAAAAATGAATGGAGGTGATCCCTGTTGAAATTACATACCTTTCTAATTTTATATTTTGCTGCATATAAGACCACTTTGTTACCTCCTATTGGTGTTCAGCTAGTGTAAGTCAGTATAGCTGTACTGACTTAAGAGATATTATGTCAATTTATATTACTTGAGGGTCAGCCTTTTATCCATGCATCTTGCTCTACTGATGTCACATGGAGCATTGCCAATGACTTCCAAGAATCCACCTTTTATTCTCTATTCTAACATGGTTTTAATAAAGATAACCCTAACAATCACTAAACTATCATCATGAAACAAACTCAGCAAAACTTTCACCTAAACTGTGTTAGAAAGACTGGTCTCAAAATTACTGGTGCATTAACTATTGCTAATTGTTTAATTACTTTCTACATGATGAATAAAGTTGTAAACTGCTGCCACACAAGCTTCACTCAAACCAGTCTATTAATTTTAAAGTGCTTACAGCTAAAATTAGTGATGGAGGGCAGTTTTGAGGTTGCAAAAGACTGGAGTAATTTACTGGTGTCACAGAAGCAGCCGCCCACATTATTTACTTTGAAGAAATCTATAACTTTAAAAAGCTTTGCACTGCAAAATGAACTGAATGTATTACTGCTCAGTGTTGTTGAATATCCTTCATTCTGTTGTTTCTGTCTGTAGTTACATACAGTGTGCTGTAGACATATTACAGTCTCCTTGATACCTTTTCTAAGATGATTCCCACAAGAAGCCCAATAAATAAGTAAAGTTTCTATTGCATTTTAATATACTTTCATGCTCATAAGGTGTACAGAATTAATCCTAAATTCTAGGTTTCATATCCATACGTTGCAACTAAAATCATTTACCTGCTGATGCAGCCCTATCAGTCTCCACCTCAATCTCTTACTTTCCCAATCACTTTTTCCACATTAATTGTAAGCTTCTTGTTGTTCCTTTCAAAGCTGTGCACAAGTGAATTTCTGCCTTGGTCTTGCTCTTTATCCCGCTTGTCTCATCCTCTTAATTCTATTTAATCAAATGCTCCTTTTGTATCCTTTGTTCTGCTTTTGCAACTTATTTGATAAGCTTGCTAATTCAGGAGCCCCTTTCTTAACTTTATGTCCCATGCTAATCACCCCACTTGAGTTTTTTCTCAAAAGATCTTTGAACACTTTATCTCCTCAGAAATATTAGCAAGATATACAAAGAAATATATCAGAAAGTGTCAAAAGGCATAATATTACCACTCAGTTATGTTACCCTTCCTTATAATGATTTAAAGTAGGAATCTTGCCCTCACATTTTCTTTAAATTGCCTAGTATCCCCTTGGCACTATAGAAGTAACTTAACATAAAACTTCAGTAGCAAGCATTCCCTGATATTTTCTGTAACATTGCCTTATACACATAAGTAGTCAGCTCACATATATTTATTTGGCAAATGGAATTACTTTTATCAAAAAGTAAAGCTAAAAAAATATAGCAGATGACACATTACCTTACAAAAAGGCTGCTGTCCAAGACAATAATTTGTTCTTGATAGTTAGAAAGACTTTACACAGTATGAGCTTTTAAAGACTCTTTGTAGTCCTGATTGGCTGGTAATAAACATGATGTTTGTATTGTTTCTGTTGTACAACCAATTGTCAAATGAACTGGAATCTGGAATTACTCAGGTGTGCAAGGTTCTGATGATTTTTTTAATACGTAGAACACTATTGCATATAACGTTCTTTAGTATATATATAGATTAATTTATATTTTCTCATAAAGCATCTTCATTTGCTGCACATTCTCCTTATCACCACTATCTGTAAAGAAGTATCTTGTATAAATGCTAATTCATGAGCAACAATTGTTTTAAAATCTAGAAAAAAAATCAGTCAAGAACCTAAAACGGATCTCCATATTTGGGAGCACCTCGAACACTCAGTTAATTGATAACTCAGCATGAGTTCTGCCTAGACAGATCTTGGTTATTGCATGCTCATAACATAAAAATGCAGCGGGAAATTACCACTGGATATTATTTTAGCTGACAAATCAGAAATGAGAAAATTAAACTATGCAGTAAACATCATATTCATAAGCTTATATACATGAAGCATACTGACAGTCCAACTACCATATGTTGCAATAATGCACTGCTATGTTTTTTTTCTTAATTTGAATGAAATTGTCCAGCAATTAACTATAAATATGCAATTAACTTAGACAGACTTTTTTAGCTTGAACCCTTCCCAGGCACAGTAAAATTCCACATTAGGTTTTATAGAGTAATTAGAGACATCTTTGTATTAATAAGCAATGTTGGCTGCCATATTCATTAAAAAAAAACAACATCGTGGATTCCATAGAGTTTACTTTTAAGCCGAAGGATTTTATTTTTATTTAGATTTGCAAAAGCTCACAGTTTGGATGTAGTTAATCAAATTATTTTAAATACACAGAAAAAATAAATGAATTTACAAAGACGCAAATTTCTAGCCAAGAATTAATCTAAACTTTTCACTCATTAGCCCCAGACAAAAATGAATTTGCTATTTTCACATAGTAACCTTGCTCTTTTGGTTGCAAAAAATACTTTTGTTTTTTAGTGTAAAATGTTTTTAAAATGAGGAGAAATGATCACAAGTTTTTATTGTCATAAGATCAGTGTCAAGGTTGTTTTTCACTGGTTCTCCCGTATATATGTTGACTCTGTATATAATACAATGACTAAGTGCTAGAAGGGATGAAATTGCATGTCCAAATGAAATGAAAAACAAATTTGTAGCCTTAGGTCCAGAAATGAATTGAAACCTACCCTTGTCCTAAATATTTGCTGTACAACTTATATTAAATCCTCTGAGATTTCACATTAAGTACTTAGAGTGGAGAATTTAGTTGATCTCTGAGACAGATTTTATAAGAAACCCGTTCCTATTTTATTCTGCCCAGCACTTTGTCAGTTTATGAGGTCAAAAGCTATTCTCACATTGAATTAAAACTAACAGAAAATACCACCATTAGTTACAATCACCATTTCTAAGACCAGTGACTATCATGCAAAACCAGCAGGATTTGTTGTGGGACTACTATAGGCAAACCCAATATGAATTTAAATAATAAGACTAGATTAATAATGAATAAACATTATCATTTAATTAATCTCTGTAATATCTGAAAGTTAAATTGGTATCAAAAATGGTCCCCTTGGGAGGAATAAAATGTACTGGAAGATAGTACAAAAGTGAAAAGATTCACTTTCAAAGAAGTAGACAGAACCATGTGGAAAGGTGATCATCATGGCTAGATATCGAAATTACACATAAACTGCTATAAGTGACTGGAAGCCAGTCTAAACCTGTAACAGAACAGAAGTTCAGTGCACATAGACCAGTTTAAAAATGGTGAAATCTAGTCTAAGATAGACCTGGATGAATGTAGTATCAGATTTTACTAGTTTAGGTTAGACTGGTTTAGCAAAACTTCTGTACCAGTTCCCCTCCCAATTCAACTTATGTCACTGTCCTCCCACATCCAAGGATCATTTGCAAGCCCTGCTATCCCCCTCCCCCATAGGGTGAGCAGGCTAGCCTCTGTCTCTCAGCTGAGGGTCGGGCCAGCCCAGCCCTGGGCTATCACAGCTGAGACAGCTGTACAAGGGTAATGAAGGCAAAAGCCCCCATTGCACAGCGCCCCCCGCACCAGCTGTGAAGACCCCAGCCTGGGAGGGGAGGGTTAGGGCTGAGGCCAGGGCCAGGGCTGGAGCTGGGGGTTCATTCCCGGGTTCATTCCCTTGTGCCTCTCCCCTAATGAGAGGCAGCAGCTCATGAGAAGGCAGGGCTGTAGAGAGACAAACCTAGCTGGCTAGCTGAGCTAGGAAGCCTCCCTGTTCATTCCTGCTCCCTTCACCCCCACCCAGTTTGGGCTGCCTGCTGGCTGAGCTGGGAGATGCAGCAGAGCAGACTGGCTGTGGTCCAGCAGAACAGATGGGGTGTGGTCCAACAGAGCCAAAGCCTCCATTCCCACCCTCCCCCTTTTGCTTCAAGAGGCCCAATCTTTCCATCTGCTGAGCACCAGCCCCCCATGCCACTGCTGGCCGGCACTCTGTCAGTTTATGAAGTCAAAAGCTATTCTCACATTGAATTAAATCTAACAGAAAATACCAACATCAGTTACAATCACCAGGCTGCCAGGTGTACCATAGCAACCCACTCTGGAATCCCAAGCCTGGGCAGGAAGGAGGGCCCATGGTGACAGGAGGGGATTGGGGGCATGTGCCTGGCAGGCAATCAGGGATGACAAACACTTGGCTGTGCTTGGCTGAGTTTCCAGCTTGCTGGGAAGTGTGCAAGAGTGTCCCCCACCTTCTGGCCTTGGCAAGTGCAGACACCTGCCTCCTTCACCCTACTGAAGGGCAAAGTATATTCCATTCACTCTCGATCCAGTCTACTTAGAGCTTAGAGAAATCCATGTAGATTTGATTGATTCTGCCCTGGGCTTTTTGAATATCTGTACTTAGCCCAAGTTACTGAAGAATGCAGAGTGGGGGGGGTGGGAATGATTGGTGATATAAGAACATAAAGAACACAGAAAACCTGTTCCTTTTTTTCTCTTCTGCCTGTTGATGAGCTGTTTCAAAGTGTTGAGGTCCCTCCCAAAGAGCCTTCCTCAGTTTTGGTCGGTCCTGGGCAAGGGTCTCCCAAGTGTTGATGTCGATGTTATGCCTATTCATGTTTGCCTTCAGGGTGTCTTTGAAGTGCTTTCTTTGCCATCCGCTACTTCGCTGACCTTCTTTCAGCTGTGAGAAAAAAATTCTCTTAGGAAGGCAGAAGTCAGGCATGTGAACAATATGACCTGTCCAGCAAAGTTGGTTTTGGATGATCATGACCTTAATGCTGTTGGAATTTCTTTGGCCAAGATGTTGATGTTTGTGCATCTATCCTCCCAGTTAATCTGAAGGATCTTGCAAAGGCACCACTGGTGGTACTTTTCCAAGCTCTTGAGATATCTTCTGTATGTAGTCCAAGTTTCTGAGCCATACAGCAGAGTTGGAATGACAAAGCTCGATAAACCAAGAGCTTCATTTCAGCAAAGATGTCATGATTTAAGAAGGGATTTGTTTCTCCATTTGGAGCAGGTTGGTAAAGGACTTGCATTTTCCCAATGTTTAGAGTTAAGCCAATGAATGCAGAGAGTCCTGCCTAACCCAAAGAGCATGCTGGGATGCTGGGGGAGTCTGGTTTATCAAAAACCAGCAAGGGGTCTGGGACAGACATTGCATAAACCAGTTTGAGCCAAATCAGTTAAGTCTGATACTACTTTCAACCAGATTTATTTCAAACCATTTTCAGCCATTTTCAAACTGGTTTATGTGCACTGAACATCTGTCCTGTTACAGGGTTAAACCAGTTTCTGATCACTTAAACCGGTTTATGTGTAATGTCTGTCCCTAGCCAAGAAGAGGTAATAGACTTTCTTTCACCTGAAGATTTCCACATCCACAAAAGGAAAACATGGAGAAAGAGAGTAAATGCATCCACTAGGCATAAGGATGATTCTGCAGAATCTACAGACTTCTTTAATAGCAATATTGTGATTAGGTCATTAAAAATGGGGCCAGAAAGAAGGTGGTCAGTCATGGGGAGGGAGGAACAGCCCAATTAGTTGAGCATCAGACATTAGAGAATGAAATGGGAATGAGGTTCGGGAGATCATAAAATCTTTAAGAGGTCAAAAAAGTTCCCAGAAAATATTCAGGCTTTTGGCTATTTACCGGAGCCTCTAATCTTTTAACAGCTTAGAATTCTCTATTCCAGTTATTTTCATCGAGATGTTATGAGATCCTTTTAAGGATGTTGCAAGGTATTGTGCAATGTTAGTACTGTTAGGTATGCTACCACCTACACGATTCACATAATAAGCCCAGAGACTTCAAATAAGAATCCATAGTGTCAAAAAACCTTCTGACTTGTTGAAACTTTGGTTGTTTTGCAACAAAAGAACTGCTCTATTATTTTTGTGTAGTCAAAAATAAGTCAAAGCTAAGAGCTAACATTTTCCAGGGGGTGCTGTTAATCTAAAAGGGTTAAGAACCACTGCTGTATTCCAATGAAGTTCACAAATTACTTGTGGTATTTCTTGTTGTTCCTAATTAATTTTCAGATACCTGTGTTCAAAGCTGACAGATTTCCTTTTATATTAAAATGAACTTAAAAGGAAACATTAAAATGTTTTCCCACTTTATCCTTCAGCTTCAGTTCAACTAAGGCATCAGCCTTGAAGAAATACATTTGCGCTGGTGTGGCAGCAACCACTGCATATACTATATAATTTCTATTCTGACCACCTGGTCATGAATAATTTGAGGAGAGCCACACACATGATCAGAGGTCAGGAAAACAGACCTTATTTTGAGAGGCCGAGAGCTATGGGACTCTTCAGCCTGGAAAAGTGCAGGCTCAAGGGTGATCTGGTGGCCACCTATAAGTTTATCAGGGATGCTCACCAGCATCTGGGGGAACAACTGTTCACCAGAGCGCCCCAAGGGATGACAAGATCAAATGGTCACAAACTCCGCCGCAACCAATTCAAGGCTGGACATAAGGAAGAACTTTACTGTCCGAGCCCCCAAGGTTTGCAATAGACTGCTGATGGAGCTGGTTGAAGCACCTACTTTGGACACCTTCAAGAGACATTTGGATGTTTAACTTGCTGAGATCCTATGACCCCTGCTGACTTCCTGCCCCAGGGGCAGGAGGCTGGACTCGAAGATGTCCCGAGGTCCCTTTCAGCCCTAATGTCTATGAAATCTATGAAGTTTTCTATCAGACTAAAAGTTTTCAGGCTTAGTCTTTGTCTTAAGAATTTTTTTCAAGTTAAAGAAAAAACAGTATGGCCACTTGGGTGTAACAACAAATGAAAACATGAATATTTTCTATTTTACAATTATTCTCATGAGCTTCTTTGAAACAGCATCCCAGCCAAAACGTCTGGGTGTAGAAACTTGAAATTTGGCATGGGATGACATTCTTTTGTGGTTTGCAGAACAAATTGATTGCAATTCATTTGCCTAAGCTATGAACCTTTGAAAAAATCACATGCTGTGCATGCTCAATTCATTTTTGCAGGATTTCATTTTGCTAGGCCTGTAAAATTTGCAACTTAGAAAAACTGCAATATGCAAATTTGTACATCTAATTTAGCTGGATAGCAGACAGTATATAGATGATGTTTGTAGGCTGGGTTTTACTAAATGTAAATCTTACAGTCAACTAGTTTTACTTATAAAAGTATTCTTGAAAAATGAGTTTTAATGTCAAATGCCATTCAGCAAAAGCATGAGAGGCAAGGATTTCTTATAGTGATATCTTTTATTGGACCAACTATGATTCTAGATTAAAGTTAGACAAGCTTTTGAATGCAAGGCATTCTTCCTCAGGTCAAGTTTTGCATTCCAAAACTTGTCTACTAGATAGATGGTGCAATAAAAGATATCACCTTAAGAAATCTTTGCCACTCGCACAATTTCTGTAACATCATGGTTAGTTACAATATCACTCTTACACTACCATTCCAGCGAAAAGAAATTTTGAACTCATTTACTAAGTTCACACCACTAACTTCTTACACAAATGACTGAAGCAGGCATCAATCAGAAATTGAAACAATAAGACGTGCCTTATGTAACTGCACAAATATGGAATACGTATAATGGGCTTCACACAGAATAAGGGCTTTTTGCAGGAGAGACCTGCAAACCATTTTCACAAGTTCGGGAATTCTCTAATGTATTTGTTCTATGAAAAGTGACATAATTCGTTAAATAAGATGGTTCTTTAGGAACTATTTAGCCAGTTCTAACACTTGGGAACTGTGTTGACTTAGACAACAACAAAGAAGCCAGAACTGAGAAATAAAACCTGCCAACAGGTGTGATGATATTCTCTCTACACATGTTTGCATGTTGTAGGAAAATAATTCAAATCTTCTGAATCTGAATTGAGGCTGGGTAGGATAGTAATACAGCCTTTCCTGGAAACATCCTTAATTTGAAATGTTTTCCATACATAGTCAAAAAAATGAGTGAAAACTAAGAACTGACATTTCCTGAGGGATGACTTGCAACTAACAGTTGGTGCTCTAAGTGTAAAAATATTGAAAACCAATGTTCTATGATCTTACAGAGACATTTAACTTTAAATAGCTCAGTGTTTTAAGTTTGTGAAAGAAAGCCAGAGATTTTCCAAACAAATTTGTTCAGGAAGATATTTTTAAAACAGTAGCAAGAACATTTTTAGACATTTTTAAAATGTGAAAACCTAATCATACAGAAGAATGTTTGGCAATTGAAGAAACGTACATTTTTTTGCCAGTATCTATATATGTATATATAGATGACAGGCACCAAATTTAACCTGTAATCCTTAAAGTGTGAGGCACAATTTTATATCCACTTTGACCACAGAAAAAGCTGTATTGCATGTAACATCCTCTTTCCAGCGCAGATTCATGATAACTGTTGGTTGTTCTTTCTATCAGGGATGGGCAGCTTTATTTTCATGGGCAAAGATCCATTCAAACCCTGCTTAAGTCTCCCAATCAGGGCAACGTCTTTTCTCCCCAGCATAATGTCTCTTGTGTTTTGGGATGCATCAGTCACTTCCAAGCTAGTTTGGGCGTGTTTGCACTGCAACCAAAGGTAGCAATGTAATCTAGCTAGCACAAGTAGCAATGACAGACACCCTAGCCTGTGCTGGCATCTATGCTGCCATGGCATTACTCCCATTGTCTCCTGGGCTAGTAAGATGAAAGCTAATGGGGAACATGACATCCCATAGTACAATTACATCTCTGATTGCAACAAATACACTGAACAGATCCCAGGGGTTTCAGGCAGCTTGAACTTTTGGATCCTCTACCCTAGAAGGCCATCACAAGGCTTGCAGAATGAATTCATATAAAGCTAAACTGACTCAAAATAAGAACAAAACATTCCTTAGTTCAGATTTCACTTCTAAGGCTCTACCATTTAGCTGTTCTTTCCTTCTCTGATCATTTTTTCTTACACCCAATGTGTCATGGAATATTCCCCAGGAGTAAGTAATCACTAATCCTTTGAAAGAAAAAGAAATACAAAACCAAAAAACCCTCCCATCTTAAATAAGCTACTCTCTGTTTAGGACAGGCAACAGTTATTCTGGATTCTCTTAGCAGAAAAGTAGCCCATTTGTCTACCCTGTAGGATCCAAATAAACAGGTTTAGCAGGTAGGAAAATAAACAGAGGGATTCCCTTCTGACAGGGTCAAAGGAACAGTTTGAAGTCACCCTTGGTGCCAAGTTCAACCAAATACAAAAGGGTTCCTTTCTCAGCAGGCTTCAGCTAAACAATTCAGACCCACCCTTTTAGGAACACAAATACAAACCATTCCCTTCTCAGTGGGATGACACAAATACACACACAAAGTTAATGAACCCAGCAGGGATCAACCAAACAATCCAAATTCTCCTCTGGAGAAGTGGAAATAACTAAGAGACCAACAATCTCAATACTTGGCTCCAAAAAAATCACAGTACTTTTTGTGCAGGTTGGAAGAATAGCTATTTCCTTCATTATAGGAGTTTCAACCATTCTATTGCTATTAAGTCCCAACTAAAGAAGCATCCTTACAAATACAGTGATAAATGTGGCCATAGTTAGGTAGTCTAACATTCCATAGCTAAGGTATAAAACATCTTCATTGTTCCTCTGGTGCAAGCTGTATACATTCCATCATAATCTCACTCTCTATTCTCCTTTTTCATCCTACCCTCTCTCTGTCCCTCAGTTTCATGATTCCCTCCATGTTTCTCCTATATGGAAAAGTGTTTCAATTTCTTGTGGAAAGTGTGTCCTAAGAACTTTTCTGTCCACAAAGTATGAGTAAATTAACTTTGTATGGGGACAATCCAAGGGAATCAATCTGAGTCATGATAAGTCAATCCATCTCAGCCATGGAGAAACAGTGAATATACTCCATTGTCATTACTATACTTTTACTAGCCTCCTACTCTGTGGATAATGGTGGTCAGTAGACCCAATCACTCAGACCTGCTCTTACTCCAATTCCTCTGTTTATCTACAGACAGGTTCCACCCAAACAGACCATGACTGTGCTACAAAGGTTGAAGACCCTATTTCACATGCTCTCTATAACCTTTCTCCACGCCTTACAAAAAATGGTACTTTTACAATTATATTGTAGCTGTGAAGGTCCAGGAACAATGCAAGAGGCAAGGATTTTTCAGGGTGATATCTTTCATTGGACCAGCTGTATTGTAGAAATAAAGTCAGACAGATTTTCAGACTGAAGAATGCTTTGCATGCAAAAGCTTGTTGAACTTTATCCCAATGATACAGTTGGTCCAATAATTTTATTGACAATAAAAGTTATCACCAGTATCAAGGCCAGTTGGGCCTTGCTGCTTAGCCCTGCCACTGGCTTCCCCATGGTCCTACTGCCCCTGGCTCCTGTCCTCTTTGGCAACAAGTCAGGGGCAGATAAATATTAATTTTCTAAATTTTTTAGGGGCTCCGCAGGCTGGATAGAAGGACCTGGCAGGACAGATCCAGCTCACGAACCATATTTTGCCCACCCCTGGTCAAGGGAGGTTAAGCCTTCCTCAGAAGCATTGGGTGTTAGCTATGACCAAGATTCGGGGCTTTGACTAGGGTGTTCCTGTTGGAACCAAAGCTTCAGGTTCCTGACTAGAGGGTCCTGCCCTTCTGCTCAGGGTCAGACTTGCTATACTTGGGGTCAGGAAGGAATTTTACCCCATGGTGAAACTGGTATGGACTGTAAGGGTTTTTGCCTTCCTCTGTACTGAGGGACAGGACTGTCTACCTTGGAACTCTTGAGTATATACTGTAACAACCTTTTATAGAAGCAGGACATTGGCTGCCATGGTTCTCCTGCCTTACCTGTGACAAGTTAGGGTGTCTGTGTAGTGGCAGTTGAGAGTTTGGATTACAGGGAGTTTAGACTGTGAATTATATAGGATGGCTTGGATAGGGATGATGCTACCTCAGTCAGGGAGTTGGACTAGAACGGTTCTCAGTCTTTTTTGTACCAGGACCCATATGTAAACATCAATGGCCAGTCCCAATTCAGTGCCCTCACTTCCAATCGGCTGCCCCCTACACCCAGACTCCAGCCCTGCAGTGTATGGGGTAGAGGGTGGGTGTGTGGGGCATGGGGCAGGGGAGCAAGCAGCCTCTTGCAGGCTGGAACTCTTCCAGCCTGCAAGGGAAGAGCCATAGTTTTCCGTATTTTTCCTCTTTAAAGGAGAATCCTTTTTTAAAGTTGGTGGATCCATTTCTAGATGTTCATGACCCTTTCATGTATTCTTGTGACCCACTTTTAGGTCGTGATCCACAAATTGGGAAATGCTGGACTAGATGACCTATGGAGGTCCATTCCAGCCCACTGCTCTAAGCTTCTATGTTTCTACATTAAATTCTCTCCTTATTCAAATATCTCATTGGAACATCCTTATTCTGTGAAAATATTTCAGTATAGTTCAACAGCTAGGCTCAGAGAAAGAAGAGAACATTATAAATATCTGCACTTCTTGAAAACAAGGCCCTCTAACTTTTGGACATGGTGGGGGGAGGGTAAAGGGGGTTGTAGATTTGAAATGACTGTCTCCTAGCTCAAGTGGCAAAGAAAAGTGCATGAGAAAAAACACAGGAAGTACTGAACTTATTTTATTTACTAAATGATTACTCCTGGTTTATTAGTACAAGAAAATTTCTAGGACACCTAACTTCCTAGTTTTATGTAAGCAATGGGCATGTCTACATGAGACACCTTAATGTGCAGTGGACTGTTTTACTGCACATTAGTGTGTCATGGCAAAAGCCATGCTAATGCGCAGTGGTACTAGTCTATTGCATACTGTGTTGCCAAAAAAGTTTGCCTTTATTACTGTGCATTAGCACAGCTACTGCACCTTTATCTAGTACTACACTTAATGCACAGTAGCAAAGGCAGATTAATGAACATGTAGACATGTCCAATGAATAGTAAATTTATGAGCTTTAGAGAAATATAGATGCTTCCTTGGTAATGAGGTAAGGCAGAAGAGTTTTGAAAACAGTTTGGGTTTTTTTTGAGGGGAAGGGGTTGCAGTATAACCTTTTCAAATATTTAGAAACATATACTATATTGCAGCAGCACAGGAACATAGCTGGATACCCTGGGCACAGGGGCAGCAGTGATTTCTGGTTGCCTCCATGAATTGCAATTGCAATCGCAATCACGTGGCTGCTGGCAGCAGCTGCTGTTTTTCCTGCAATTCAGTGCCTACTCTGGTTTCCCCATTCACCCTAGTTACATCACTGCTACACTCTAAGTGATATGGCTTCTTTCTGTAATTATAACTCCAATACCTCTGTAATGCATCATGTTTTTACCTTTTTCTTTTTTCAGCACTTCTTTCTCTTACTTACCTATGTTATCTTAAGTTGCTCTATTACTTCAGTGAGGGAAGGCTAGCTGCCCACATCCCACAATTCTGTATTCCCTCTTCCATTGCACTGTTTCCTTCCCTATATCTATTTTGTGTGGATATCTGCTCTTCATTCTATATTTTCTAAAGCATGTCTAAAGCATAAGAGACCATGTTTAGCCGATGTTCTTGTTATCCACCAGCTACAGGGTCGTAGGTCTAGAAGGGACTTCACAAGCTTACCTAGTCTAGCCCCCTGCTCAGGGCAGGATCATCTCTGACTAAAAACCATCCCAGACAAGTTTCAATCTGCTCTTGAAAATTTCCAATGATTGAGATTTCACAATTTTTCTGTGCAGTCTGCCCAGCCCCCAGCAAGAAAACCCCAGCTCCGTCTCCACCCAGCAGCTACAGCCCACCCATCACTGCACAGATCCAGGGGCAGATGCCCCCCACCCCCACCATCCCGGGGTGCAAGTAGCAGTGGGAGCTTCCCCCATCCCACGAGCCACGCCTCCGTCCCATGCCCCCCCGCCCCAGCTGGGCAGCGCCTGTCCCTGCCCCCTCCCTCACTGCAGGTAGCATTGATATACCCCCCATACCCATTCCCTCCCTCGCTTCCACCACTCCAGACTTACCACCTGATGGCAGTTGTATTGGAAGTTGGTATCAGCCAATATGCCTCCTTAAATATCGGCTATTGGTATTGGCCCCCAAAATCTCTATCAGTGCACCCCTAGAAATTTATCATGGTGGTAACAAGATTGAGTTTTAAAGTGCCTTTATGATTACAATTTTTACATTACCGTTCAAAGCAGATTTAAAGTCAAGTGAACATCAGAAAGTCAAGAACAGACCAAGTTTTCCTAGGGGAGTTTGTAAAAAATAATGTCTGCTACAAATATATAATGCTTTTCTCTCCTGGAACAAATGAGAATTATTCAGCTACGCATCATAAACCTGATTCTTCTGGGGAATAAGGGAGTCGGATACCATCATGGAAATTTTAAGGGCCAGGCCTTGTAAAAAAACAACAACTAGCTCCTAAAGACCATGAATTTATATTACAGGGGGCATGTCTACACCTGTGCATTTAATTTGCATTAGCCTAATTTAAGGCTATTCTAGCCTAAAGTTGATACCTGCATAAAAAATATCAAATTTATGCACAAATAGTTAAATCTCATTAGTGAACATATAGATGTGCTAATGCAAATTAATGCTGTGTGTGTCCGCTGACTTGGGACTAACTTCAGTCCAAGTCAGTCCACATACCCACATTAATGCACATTAACATGTGCACATGTTGATGCGCACCTAAATCACCTTAATTTGTATTCGGCTAATGCACATTAAGTTTAGGCACACATAAAAGCACATGTAGACATGCCCAATACGTACAAACATTATATTATGACTTAATGCAGTATATTATTGATTTTCTCATGACAATTTCAAAGGCTGTGTAAACACATTCAAAGAATCTGGAATAACAGAATCATCTAATCCTGGAAAATTAGGGTTGGAAGGGACGTCTGCCTCTCCTAAGTCATGTGCCCCAGCCCCAAACCATTTTTGTTGCCCTCTGCTGGACTCTCTCTAATTTGTCCATATCCCTTCTGTTGTGGGGGCCCAAAACTGGACACAGTATTACAGATGTGGTCTCAACAGTGCTGAGTAATCACTTCCCTCAATCTGCTGACAATGCTTCTACCAATGCAGCCTAGTACCAATTCTTCCAAGTATGTTCCCATGGTAGAAAACATTATTCAGAGCCATGCCTACAGACTTTTGAATGCTGAGGCCCTGAAGAGTGGAAAAGTTGCTGACATTGTAACTGTGGGGGGGGAATAGTTCTGTGCACACATCTCAATGTGCTCTGCAGGTTCCTTTAGCCTTCCTGGTATCAGATGGCAGCAGTGCATAGGGCAGCCCATGGTCAGCCTGTATTTCCTTGCAAGCCAGTATCAAGACTGTGATGGAGGAATGTTCTGCTCCCTGCTGGAACAGCAATGTCCAGTGAGCAACACACAGTCAGTCTTAGAGTGGGGAGACTAAGTGATCAGAAACCCATTCAAATCTGTAACACAACAGAAGCTCAGTGCACATAAACCACTTTCAAAATGGTCAAAACTAGGTTTAAGATAAACCTAAATGGATATAGTATCAGATTAACTGATTTAGATTAAATTAGTTTATTGAACTTCTGTCCCAGATTCCCTACAGATTCAAGTTAACTTACAGTCCCCCTGCATCCCAAGATGCTTTGCACCTCCCCTGCAAACCTCCCCTTCACAGGGTGGGGAGGCTAGCCGTAGCCCAAGCTGTTTGCTCCAGCCAGGCAGGAAGGCTTGCTCTAATGCCCTCTGGCTTCTGGCCTGGGCCACTACAGGCATGTGGCTGCATTTCTGGAATCAAAAGTGAATGTCTGCTCGCTTGCTTATCGGTTCAATCTATGCAGCTTAGACTAACCTGTTAAGATTCAACCTTGGGCTTCTTGACTGTTTGTACTTAGCCTTCATGGGCATTTTTACATGTGCTTTGGGGCGCAGCACCAGGTGCTTTAATTAGCAAGCAATGCTAATTAAAAGTGCCAGTGTGACACATGTATCAGCATCCCCAAGCATCGCCATGCTGAAAAAATGGGGGCAGGGCACTTCAAACTAAAACTCGTTGAATGTATTTTATTTCAAAGTGCCCCACCACCATTTTTGCAGTGCAGGGAAGCATGAGGACACTACACTGATTCATGCGACTCAGAAGTGGGTCAATTTCTGCACTGATAGAATCATAGAATCATAGAAGTAGGGTTGGAAGGGACCTTGTAGATCTTCATGTCCAATCCCCTGCTTGAGCAGGAGAAAAAAACTCCTCATTGGTGAGAATTTTAACTGAAAGAAGGAATTGATTTGAAAGCTGTATTTAGACCTTAGTGATTATAAGATAACCTGCTTATACAGGATTCAGTAAACATTGAAATTAAGGATCCCAATTTAAATACCAAATTAAGATTTGACAAGACAGTTATGGGACAGTGTGTTAAAGGAATAATTCATGTATGTGTTTGTGATAGGGCTGCTAATTTTTAAAAAAATCAATAAACAGTAAATCTTATTGCAGTCTTGTTAAAGTTAAATGCATATTTTGAACTCTAAATAGAAATTGCTGCTCAGACTTTTATAAATGTGATTAGCAATTTGCCTACAATAACTTAAGCTAAACTAACTGGCAACTGAAGTAAAGGAAAAAACAAGAAAATAACAAATTTCTCATCATCTTACTAACTAAAATTCATGACATTGGATGAGAACAATATGATTTATGTGGCTAAACTAGTTAAGCAACCCTAAAACCTATATTATTCAGAAGTAAAAGGTGTTTAGCTAGTTAAACAAGTATGTCTTGTTATATTAACAGCACTTCATGCTATTACATTAAGCAATGAGCACTATTATCTTTATGGTGGAGAAAAAAAACAGCAGGCAAAATTTATATTCTATTATGAATCAGAACTCGCGGCACAGATGATATCTTTTACTAGACCAACTAGATACTTGCAAAAAATATATTTATTTGCAAGCTTTAGGGCACATGCACCCTTCTTCAGTCACTGGAGAAAACATTATGACACGTTTGATTAAAAAAGATTGCCAGCATGTAGCACTGATTACTGTTTCTATAGTTAACAATTTGGTTGTGCTTTGTTATCAAATTCTATTTTTAGATTCTATAAATTATTTGATTTAAAATCCAAAAGCAAAAACCAAAAGCCCTTCTATGTGGAAGGGTACTTTTATCAGAAGAATAGCTGTATCCATCTATATGCATCCCTGTGTTTATGTGAAGCTCTGCAAAAGTGAGACATCCCCATTAACCACTCATATACAGTTGCAGGATCAAGCCTCTAGTAATTTTTATAGCTCTTTATAGTGCAATTGCTTTGCATATTTTTTTAATCTTTTTGCATGCACGCCTACAACTCAATACATCTTCAAATTCTAGAAAATATATCCATTATACAATTAGACACCTTTTTATTTTCTAAGATTGAATTATTCATATTTGAGAACTGTGTTATTCACTTATTCATTAACTTTCGTAAGCCAAAAATACAACCGAACCTAATGGTTTCTCAGGCTAGAATGGCTAAGGTACACCAGTTCTATAGCCAGTAGCTATAGAAAAAAAAAAGTGATGTGGTAAGTATCATATAATAAACTGCTGATTTCATTGATGAGAATTTTAACTGAAAGAAGGAATGGATTTGAAAGCTGTATTTAGACCTCAGTGATTATAAGATGATAACCTTCTTATCCAGGTTTCAGTAAATATAACTGCATTTATATATTCCTCAGCCCGAATGATCCATTTACAGCTGGGTTGACTGGAAGAGAGCTTTCATCATGAGTATGGAGTGAGGTTTACAATCCATATATCTGGATGCATGACAAAAAAGCCTTCACTGCTGTACCATTTTCTAATATCAATTTTAATATATTATCCATATTAATAAAGAAATGACAGATATCCTGCTTTACAAGATAACAGAGCTGACAGCAACACAAAAAACATGTGACTGGATGATGCAAGCAATCACCAATACACTAAACCCTGCAATGCCAGGAAGAAACTTAGACAGCTAACTAAGAATAAAGAAACAGATGAAACAGAAAATAACTAAAAAGCTTGCTTTACTGAAAATGTGTTCTACTTTCAAGGGTAGGTCCAGGGGATACAGTGGTGCAGTTACACCTCTCTTTGGCTGTGTTCATGTGCCCACTGAGCATGTCCACACAGCCAAAAGGCAGTGTGGCCCCATTCCTTTGCCCCGTTCCTGGGTCCACTATTGGCTACCATTCTATATTTGCTAACTTGAAAGTGTTTTATCTAGGAAATCCTTACAAATAATAAATATTTTCTACAGACTGCTGCTCACTCAGTCTTCCACCTCTTATTTTTGTCCTGTAAGGATACATTTCCTCTTTAGTCTAATCAAAAAACTTCATTGTTAGGATGAAAAAAGCAGAATGGAAAAAAGAAGGTAAACTTAAATCCTTGCAAAGATAAGACAAGGCGGATCAAACATAAATACAGGGTACTAAAGTGAAGTAACATTTTTGTAATAGAGATATCTTATAGGTGGGGTTACCCTGACAGCCATTGTTTTATTGTGGTTTGCTGTATGGCAGTAACAGGAATAGAGCTAAGTGCACACTTGGGGCAGAATTCAAATCAGCTCTTAATAGAATTCAGAGGACTAGGGAGGACTATTCTGCAGTTGCTTGGGGATGTAGGAGGGTAGTTAGGAAGGCCAAGGCAGAGATAGAACTGGGGCTAGCTTCCCAGATTAAGGACAATAAGAAGTCCTTTTTTAAATACATAGGGGACAAAAAGAAGGTTCCGGGTAATGTGGGGCCCTTGCAGGACGCGTGGGGAAATTTGGTCGTCACACCTGAAGGCAAAGCTAACATGTTTAACGATTTCTTTGCCTCCATCTTCCTAAGTAGGGACCAGAACAGTCACCTCTCTGCTGGGCCCCCCTCGGGCCCCGGGGGAGGCACACCTGGGCCAAGGGTTAGCGAGAATTTAGTTAGGGAGCTTCATATTCAAGTCAGCCGGTCCAGATGATCTCCATCCTAGAGTTCTAAAGGAACTGGCCGAGGTCATTACAAGACCTCTGGCACGGCTTTACGAGCACTCGTGGTGCTCAGGAGTGGTGCCAGAGGACTGGAAGAGGGCCAATGTGGTTCCCATCTTCAAAAAAGGGAGGAAGGAGGACCCAGGAAACTATAGGCCAGTTAGTCTTACCTCGATCCTAGGCAAGCTGTTCGAGAAAATTATTCTGGCACACATCCAGGAGGGGCCAGCAGGGGACTGCATGCTTAGGGGCAACCAGCACGTGTTCATCAGTGGCAGGTCCTGTCAGACCAACCTAATGGCCTTTTACGATCAGATCACCAGATCATTAGATGCAGGGGTAGCAGTGGACATAGTCTTCCTGGACTTCTGGAAGGCTTGTGACACTGTCTCTCACCCTGTTCTCATTAAGAAAATGGGGGGCTGTGGTGTAGACACCCACACAGTCAAATGGGTCGCCAAGTGGCTGGAGGGCCGCACCCAAAGGGTGGTAGTGGATGGGTCCTTCTCAACCCGGAAGGACGTGGGCAGTGGGGTTCCGCAGGGCTCGGTCCTCGGGCCCACACTGTTCAACTTCTTCATCAGTGATTTGGATGAGGGGGTAAAAAGCACCCTGTTCAAATTTGCTGATGACACTAAGATGTGGGGGGACATGGGCACACTAGAAGGAAGCAACAGGCTGCAATCAGACCTAGACAGGTTACAAGGGTGGGCGGATGAGAATAGGATGGGATTCAACACAGAGAAGTACAAGGTGATGCACCTTGGGAGAAACAACCGGCACCATACCTACAGGTTGGGGAACTCCCCTCTTGTCAGCACGGAGGCAGAAAAGGATCTTGGAGTCATACTTGACTCCAAGATGAACATGGGCCGGCATTGTGGAGAGGCAGGTAGGCAGACCAACCGCACCTTGTCATGCATCCACAGATGCATCTCGAGCAGGTCCAAGGAGGTGATCCTCGCCCTGTATGCGGCACTGGTCCGGCCACAGTTGGAGTACTGCGTCCAGTTCTGGGCGCCACACTTCAAGAGGGATGTGGACAGCATGGAGAGGGTCCAGAGGAGGGCCACTCGCATGATCAGGGCACAGCAGGGCAGGACCTGTGAGGACAGGCTATGGGACCTGAACCTGTTCAGCCTCCAAAAGAGAAGGCTGAAGGGGGATCTTGTGGCCTGTTATAAACTAGTCAGGGGGCATAAGCAGGCATTGGGGGAGTCACTGTTCCCCCAAGCACTGCCAGGAGTGACCAGGAATAATGGTCACAAGCTAGCAGAGGGTAGGTTTAGGTTAGGTATCAGGAGGCGCTTCTTCACGGTCAGGGCGGCTAGGGTCTGGAACCAACTTCCAAGAGAAGTGGTGCAGGCTCCTACCCTCGGGGTTTTTAAGAGGGGGTTAGATGAATACCTTGCTGGGGTCATTTGACCGCAGTACTCTTTCCTGCCATGGCAGGGGGTCGGACTAGATGATCTGCTCAGGTCCCTTCCGACCCTAGAAACTATGAAACTATGAAATCAACTCTTTAGCCACCTAAGTTCTGAAGAACAATTCAAACTTGCCCAGTAGCAGTGACCATAGCTTTTGTTAAATACAACATTTTGAACTTCAGAGTTCCCTCAGAATGGATATCTATTTCCCTTGGATTGTCTGACAGGTTTTTAAATTGCATAAGTGGCATTTTGGTATGAATGTTCAGGTAGGAATTCTGTTTCCCAAATTTATAACCTTATACATGTAGATGACTACATACATGTATAATTCAGTACAGGTCCTAGAAATAAAATGGAGGAGGATCCTCCCATGTTTTAGCCCCCAGGTACTGACTGGTTAGAGCAGAGATGGGCAAAATGGCAAATCAGGCCGAGGGGCAGACTCAAGTTGCCAGCAACCCCTGCCCACATCACTGTGGCCAGTTTCCACGGAGAAGCCAGTGGTGGCAGGGCCATGACAGCGTGGGGGCCAGGGTTTCCATGGAGACTGGCCCCAGCAGCACTGACAGGGTGCACGGCAGAGTGGGGAGTTGCTCCTCTGCTAGGCCTGGGATCTTGCAATGTTGACAGCGTGTTCTGGAGCCGGGGCATGGGCAGCAGATCAGGGCTCTGCCCTGGCTCCAGACCATGTTGTCACTCCTGCAAGATCCCAGCCCCAGAGCAGGTCCCCATCCAGATGCACATCCTGCTGATGCTGCTGGGGCTGGTATCCATGGAAGCCCTGGTCTCATGCTGTCATAGCTCCGCCACTGCTGGGATCTCCATGGAAACTGGCAGCAGTAATGCGTGCAGGGGGCTGCTGGGAAATGAAATCCACCCCTAAGTCTCAACACTACGAATTTCTAAGCATGCTCAGAAACAAATCACATGGAGCACTTTGGTATGCCTACATCCCCAGAGTAGCCTCTACTGGTAGATGAAAAAAAACCCACCCTACCTCAAACCGACTGGAGGTCAGACACAGTGGTAAGGTTCACTTTTGTCCAATGGTTAATCCTGTTCCTAGAGTAAAGACATGGGTTGTCATTCTTATCCTGAAGGGGTCAGAAAAAATCATCTCCACTTTCCAGAAACATACTCTAACTACTCTAAACACAGACTAAGAGTGTTCTGCATCCTTCCCTGGATGTTTAGAATTTTTAAAAAAATCTGAAACAACTTGTCTGGCACTATTAATTTAAAAATCACAAATTGTAAAAGAACATGTTTCTTTAACACTGTTACTATTAACATGTATTACCAGGAGAAATAAAATAACAATTTCCTTTTACAATTATGCTCTCTATTTACTTTTGGCATATCTTTCAACATGGCAATGAAAAAATCAATGAAATCCTTTTTATTTTGTTCTTAGTCATTTCCATTCAAACCTTTTAGTGCTGTAATATCTATGTTTGTTAACTGTGTCTTTTTTAATTCAGAAAACAAGTGGCTGAGCCTGGAAGCCATAATCAGCCGTTCCATTGGAGTTAATGTCAGAGACAATTTGGTCTTTCATCAACTGACTCCTTTGTGTCTGCAGGGTACTACTGTAAGGGCTTCTAAATAATGACTGAGTTCTTATACTGTCCACATGCCACTAAACATATATCCCAAAAGTGAATTAAAAAAATCTCTCCGTAGGAAAACAATTGCTTCTACTTTTATACATAAAGTGCTACTATTTTCTTGGGATTGATTCTGTTTGTTTCTATTACAAGGTGATACTATCCCATAATCACTGAAAGTTCTATATTGACACAAAATAGCTCAAGCCTCAGTGACAGAAAGATGCCAAGGGCCAGACTAGTTTGAAACAACAAAAAGACTTCCTCCTAGCTTGTGAGGGTCATAAGGAGCTCTAACTTCTTGAAAAAGTAGTATCGATCTGGGACAGGACATAGTCATGGCATGTAGGGGTTCTGCAAAGCTAGCTACTTGTTAAGTAGCCTGTGCTTTCAAAAACTTCAAAGACCTTTGATCATAATTTACAGGAGGCCCACCTAGTAGAAAACATATCTGTAGCACATCAGGCCCCTGGGTTATAATACTATCTCACAGATCTTCTCTTCAGGTTGCAAATGTTCAGGCTGGTAGATGGAAAGGGTATATAAACAACTTTGTACAAGTGTGGGTGAATCTAGTCCACTGAATATTAAACACACTGCTGCTGTTATCATTCATTGGAATTGAGTGTATGCAAACAGCACAGGGTGCTATTTTCTGCCTGTTCTGTAATGGTAGACTGTATCTATACTTTTCTTAGATTCATAAACAGTGGCATGAAGTAAAATCTTGTCAAGTTATGTCTCCAGGGTGAAGTCACTATGCCTATCATGCTGTGCTTCTCTGGCAGGCTGCACCCTAAACAGAAAGTAGTGTAGCTACATTCATGTGGTGCTTTGGATGGGCTAATTAGTACGTTTGAGTGACATAGCCAATTAGGCCTCCCCAAGTTAATTAGCCTGCCTGTGGTGCTGCACAGATGTAGCTACAATTGTTCTGGATTACAAGGCAGCACATGAAGAGTAGCATGGAGTATGTGAGGATACCAGTGCTGAGCACAGTAAACTTACCATGTAGAGATGGTTTATTTGTATTAGTCAAAGCATGCAATTTATACTGTTACCAGGGCCACCGTTTCTGATTGGGGTGCACCCATGCATGCAATAAACCACATACAAATTTAATAATAAACTAAGTTCTGGTTGAATTCTGTTCTCTAATGCTACCTGATTTTTTAGCTATTTATTTATTCATTAGTTGTATTCACCACTCTATCCAAAGAAGGCTTAGGGCAGCTTACAGTAAAGTATCAAAGTAGTGGAACTACCATCAAACCCATCACTCATGATCACAAAGTTAATCCAATTAAGAAAAGCTTTACATGATGAAAAGTGCCAGGATAAAGCACAAACATTTCTCTCGTCTCTTAAATGTTGCACTTTCTTTCAAAATAGTCTATTTTTATTTACTGTAATGATATCAACTATTTTATGAAAACAGTTATTACCAGACACCTAATAAGGATTATCTGGATAAAGAAGGGGGCAAACTGAGGGATGAGATAACAAGAGAGGTGGTCTGAACGTTTTTGATAGGTCTGAATGAATTCAAGTCAGCAGGGTCAGATGAACTTCATCCCAGGGTACTGAGGGAACTAACTGGCAGAGGAGATCTCAGAGACCTTGAAAATGATCTCTGTGAAGTCATGGGAGATGGGCCAGGTACCAGAAGACTGGAAAAAGGCCAGTGTAGTGCACTACTAAAAAAAAAAGGCAAAAAAGGACAACCTAGGGAACCAAAGACCGGTTAGCCTCACCTCAATTCAATATATGGGAAGTTAGTGGAGCATATCCTAAGGAAGGCCATTTGCCTGGAGACGAAAAGGTCAATCAAAAGTAGTAGCTTGCAGAAAAGGCACTTAAGAGGGGTATGGCAGCAGTCTTTAAATACTTGAAGGGACGCCACAAAAAAAGAAGGAAAACAGCTTTTCTGTCTTACTACAGAGTGAAGGACATGAACCAATGGCTTGAAGTTGTAACAAAGTAAGCTGAGATTGGATATCTGGAAAAAACATATTCACTGTTAGAACTGTGAGGCAGAACAGACTGCCTGGAAAAACTGTGGACTCTCTATCACTGGAGGTGTTCAAAAAGAGGTTGGCAACCATGGGTCAGGAATGATCTAGGTATAACTATGCCTGTGTTCTGCTATGGGTATTTCCTAGTTTCTGGGCTTTGTTGGTTGCTCCTCCCTCACACCCTTTTCTGCTACATGTGTCAGGGGTGTTTTAAGCCTCCTGAAAAGGCATCAAGCGTTGGCTACAGCCAAGGCTGGAGACAGTGTTGTGCCAGTGGTCCTGCTGGGACCCGAGCTGGAAGTTCTAGGCTATAGGCTCCTGCCCCTCTGTTCAGGGTCCGACTGATCACCCTGTTTAGGGCCAGGTGAATTATACAAAGTTACAAACTAACTCGGCAAGTTATTTTGGGTAGGGTCTGTCACCCTGCTGGTGTAGGTACAGCTCACAAACTGCAGAAATATTAAAATATGAATGTGATGGGAAGGTGTTCTTAAAGGAGAGCCCATCAAGCCTCTGAATGAAATTCCAAACTTATTTTCAAAAACGAGCTATGGGAAAAAATACCAGATAAATCCCCTATTCTGCATACATACACATGGTTAAGTATGTTTATAGTCTTATTCAATTCAAAATATATGAGTACTTGCAGAATTAGAACTTCTGATACAAACTTTAGCTTGTTTAGGTTTAACATCTTGAAAGAAAGGTTTCTTCTTTTCAGAATTTGTCCTAACTAGAAAAGCTAATCCAACTCAAATAAAGTTTACCTGTCTTGCTAGCTAAGCCTGGCCTATACTCTAGCTTTTTCTAGCATAGATACAAATTAACATCATTAGGAAGATTTATAATAGTTGTATATGAGACAAAGCTGCTTTAAATGTCACAAGACAGCAGTGAACCACCTGCCGAAGACAGGTTGTGAACAGGTTACCAGGTGCTTAACTTTACCAGTATCAAATATAGTAGATGACTGAAGCTCCCTACAGGAGCTAAATATAAAAAGGTGATCCAAAAAAAGAACTACACAAAAATGATTCAGCTCTCAAAATAGTGTTATTGTCTTTAAAATCATAATTTTTTTAAATAATACATTTGGAATAATAAATTTGGGTTTTGAACTTTTAGTTATCATGTTTTCAGGCTTTTTTCCCATTTACAATTTTACTATGAAAATTTCACTGTACACACCTGACTTCAGGAGGTAGAAACTGTTAGAAATACAAGAAATATTTTACAATTTCAGGGAATTGAAGGCAAGAAGGCCAGATCATCTAGTCAGATGAGAGGCTACAGGATTTCAGCGAGTTTCTTCTGTATGAGGCCCAGTAACTTGAAATATTACAAGACTCACAATAACATTTTGGAAGTTGGGAACAATTAAATCAAGTGATTATAACATATTATGTTACAGCATGCACGTTCTGACACGCACTATTCTGCATACATCAGTCTTGACCTGTTTATATTTTGCCCCCAGACAACTGCTTACTTAACTGTTATCCCATTTTCCTATGTCTGGCACTATTCACATCATGATGCTTCACATCATACTATGAAAGGGACCATCTTTTGAAAGAGTGTCTGTAAACTACTTCGGGAATCTATGCCCTAAAAAGAAATTGTAATACTAATGTTCTGTAAGTATATGATCCAGGAACCATCTTAATTCATGCTCTGGCATTGATATGGAACCCAGTACAGTACAGATGTAGATGAAATTCCACTAGAACTATATTCAGACAGGATAATTGTAGAGAGATGCTAATGTGTTTTTCCTGATCAAGAATGTTGTTGTGTTGATAAAATACTCAGAAAGGATTGATTCAAAAGTGGCATCTCCAGAACTGGATATGGCCCTACCATCTTTCTACCAGCTCTGCTGCTTCAGCAGAATTCAACTATGCATCAAACATGCAGGACAAGAAGGAGTCTTTAACACAATGGACACTGAACAGGAATAAAAGTTCATGAAGCTAGGAAGAAGGGAGAAGCAGCAAAACAAACACGAAAGAAGTGAAACAATGAGTAATAAGGAAGTAAACAAACAAAAAGTTAAAAAAAAATGGAGATAGAGGAGACAGAAATTTAAAGAATGGAGCCACATGTGAATCTGTTAGGAAAAATGTCATTTATCTTCCCTTGTCTTTTTTATTTGTATCATAAACAATGTATCATTTTATAGTTTTATAGAATCTACTACCTTGATAAAAGCTGATTCTAGCACAAAAGAAGAGCAAGAGTTTAAATTGAACACAGAAAGAGAGAAGAGGTGATGCAAAGTGGATTAAGATATGAAAGGGCATTTTTACAATAAAAAGATGCATTAACTTAAACCTTGCTCCAATCCCTCCCCATTATATAGTTGTGAGTCAGAATTTCCAACATGTACAGCCTGTAACATTGATATAGCTCTCTGTAACATTATTAAAACCCCACTTGACTTTGAAGCTTAACATCAACCTTTCTTCCCACCACTTACACTATAGAATAACTGAATCACCTGTGTGCTGTTTGGTGACCTGTGTTATTAGCTGATCATAACACACTTTTCTAGCTTTAAAATGTGCAAATCTTTTAGTAGTCCTTGTACCCTCTTGCCATGGCATGCTACTGGTGGCTTAAATGGCCTCCAGATGTTCCTTATTCTAGTCAGTGGAATAAGACTGCCTTTTTAAAGAGAAAACACTCATAGTTACAGTAAAATATCCTTAACCATTGTTTGGCCTATGCAAAAGACCTAGCCACCTTGTTCTAAAACTGCCGGCATAAACACTTTGTACTGTTTTAAAAAGAATTAGCTATAACTGCACAACATTACCAATAACTGTATACACCATTAATACCATTAATACAAACATTATATATTAAATTAAAAGAACAATAATAACTCCACCTTCAGACCCCCCTACAGTTACCAGTCAATATTTGATAGAAATATATGGCTTATCTCCTATACCTTCATAAATTAATTTTTGTGGGGTGACATTTGGCACTTTTTATACAGTAAGACAGGGGTAGGCAACCTTTTCTGGCTGTGACCCAGAATGACCCACCCCAGGTCAGACACAGGCAGGAAGGCCCCCACTTCTCTCCGCAGTGGCATGGGAAGAGCTCCTGCTGAAACCCCCTTGCCACAAATCATGTTCATGGACTATATCCAATGGTTCTGGGGGTTGAATCTGGCCCACAAACCATAGGTTTCCAACCCCAGAAGTACGATATGAATATGTTTTGTGAATTTATGAAAACATTTCCCAAACATAATACTTAAACATAAACCCATCAGCCTTTCTTTTGTTGACTTTCTAATTTCCCTACTCACTTTCTCCATTCATATTTTTTTCCAAAAATATTTATCTTTGAAAATAACCTCATGATTCCATGCAGTCACATTAGGCTTGGGATACTGTATACTCGGGCATAACAGGTATGCTGTTGAGTTTATGGCACCATTCCTGCAAATGGAGCTGTAAACACCTCTTTCCTTACTATTTGATAAGTTACTTGAGAGCCTCGGATGGAAGTCACTATGGAAACACAAGTAATTATTATCAATACAAGTGAAACAGAGATGAAAGGCTCCATAAAATATTAGCCTTTCAAGATTTCCCCATGTAGGCTTTCAGTAATAACTTCAGTAGGGTTCCTACTACACTGAAAATGTGTTTGTCCGGCATCTGATGGACTCTATGTATCTGGACTGTTTTTCTGTCTTTCATGCATTGGATAGTTTCTGGGAATTTATTCCTACACTGGTTGTGTACCTGCCTGAGGTAAAGAATGTGTGTCTGTATCCAGCCTACCAAGGATCACAGGTCACCGGCAGCTTCTCAGCCTGTTCTTAACTTGTCACTCAGCAGTCATGTTCTGTGAGGATTGCTTCAGCCATGAAGAGTAGCTGGGGTATAGGAACACACATGCCTTCTGCATCAGGACAGGTGGGTAAGAGCAAAACAAGGGATCCTGGTTTTCTCGAATTTAAAAAAATTCCCAATTTTCAGATATAAAAAAAGTAACCCCAAATCCACATTTTTCCGTGACTAAAATGACACACCGCTAATACATAGATACACAATCTAATAGATACATCTATTAGATTGATTAGATATATCTAATAGATTGTGTATCTATATATTAGCAGTGTGTCATTTTAGTCATGGAAAAATGTGGATTTGGGGTTACTTTTTTATACATATCTATCTATATTAGACTGTGTATCTAATATTGGGGGGGTGATTTTAACCATGGAAAAATGTGGATTTGTGGTTACTTTTTTATATCTAAAAATTGGGGATTTTTTTAAATCTGAGAAAACCAGGATCTGTGCTGATTATCCTGCTCGTAGTGAGAAGGTCCCTTTTAAGCAGGCTTATTTGATGACATATGACGTTAACATGGGCTTGACGCTGATGGAGCAATGACTAGTCCCCTGTTATGAAGACGGTATACGTCAACTGATTTGGGGAGAAACTAAAAGAAAGCAGGGAGGGAAGAGAGTGAGGTCACAGGTTCAAAATGAGTGCACCAAGGCACCGGCCAGCACCCACTGCCCCTCCAGTGAGTCCAAGGAGCTAGTGGACACTGTCTGGTGAAACTCTGCCCAGAATTATGAAGGGATGAGGGGCTGGGAAATGGCCCCACAGGCCTTAGGGGTCCTCCTGGCCAGATACCTATCCAGAAAGGAGGCTATTAGCCCAGTTACCAGGGTGCCCCTTTTAAACAGGCCTATTTGTAATCCTTCAGGGGCATGGGCCTCCTGTAAGCCCACCACGTAACCTTTTAGCCTCCCTCAGACAGGGTGGCAGTTGATTACGGGGGACAAACAATAAAGAAAACAGCAACGAGAGTGAATGTCAAAGGTTCATAACAAGAGCGCCAAGAGGGGACACTGAGCAGAGCAGACCCAAATGAGTCCAGGGAGCCAGCAGACACTACCCAGAGACAGGAATGAACTGGTGCAAGCAAAGCAGCCCCGCAGGCCCTGAGGGTCCTTCTGGCCAGAGTCTCCTCCAGGGATAGGTGTATTAGCCATTACCTGGGTGCCCCTTTTCAAGAGGAAGCCCTAAGGGCGGCTGGGGTTGGTCCCCACCTGCCCACATGACACAAGGCAGTTCCAGCAGAGGAAAAAACCTCTCTTGGTTTCACACTGGGCTTGCAGCCACCAAGGTCACCAGGTAAAGAGCTGCTAGCTGCAGCCCCTCCCAGCCAGCAGAGCCACCAGCACTACTGGGATGGCCCCACATCAGACCCTGGGGGCATTTCGGGCTCCTCAACACAAGAGGCGAGTCAGGGGCAGGTTTTGCCAGATCTCCCCTGGATCCTGCTGGGGGGGGGAGGTGTTTCATCATCATCCCCTTCATCACCCCACGCCCGGCACCGGGCTGGGGACAGGAGAGCGGCTCCAAGCCCCCTTCCTGCCCCCTCGGCTACAAAGCCCGCTCTGCCCAGCCCCGCAGCGCCGCCCGGCCCGGTCCGCCGCGGGGGAGGGGGCGGGGCAACACGCGCCTCATGCGGCACAAGCACAAAGGCAGCCGCGGGCCCGGCCCCGGCCTCGCTATGAGGGGCTCAGGCGGAGCGGGAGGAACAAACAACCCCCCCCCCCGCCGCCCACACACACACACACACACACACACACGGAGGCAGCGGCGGGATGGGGGGGGTGCATATGTGTGTGTGTATATGTGGGTGCTAATGTGTTAACGTGTATGTGGGTGTGCATATGCGTGTGTGTGGCAGCGCGGGCCGAGCTATCAGTGCGACGGGGGCGACCGCGTGCCCCCCCGCGCGTGTGCGTGTGGGTGTGCGAGGACTCAGTGCACACACACAGGCCGCCTTACAGCAGCAGCGGGAGGCGGAGGCGGCGGCGTCCGGGGGAGGGGGCACCTGAGCAGACGCGGGCCATGATGCTGAGCCCCCCCGCTCCTTCCTCCCCCGGAGCCGCCGCCCTCCTCCTCCTCCTCCTCCTCCTCCCGGGCCGCGGCGGGGCTGAGCGGGGTCGCAGCCTCCTTCCTCCCTCCGCCTGGCCGGGTACTTTACCTGCTCTGGGGCTGGCTCTAATCCGCCGCCGCCGGTTCCTCTCCCTGCCACGGGGATTATTTATTTATTTCTGCCCGTGACGTGTCCGGCAGCCGCGGCGGAGGCGGAGGGAGCGGGGCCGGGCGCGGCGGAGGCTGCTGCTGGTCCCGACCTGCCGCCGCCGGGACACGGCTCCGGGGCGCCGGGAATGGTGTCAAGGGCATCAGGCGGCGGGTGGGGCGGAGGCTGCTCCAGGAGACGCCTCCTGGGCCACCCAACCCGGCTGCTGGGCCGGCCGGCGGCGGCGGGGGGTGCGGGCAGGCGGCGACCCCGCGGGATCCATCCAGCCCAGTCGGGTCGCCCACCCGCTCAGCAGTGCCCTGAGGGGATGGGGGCTGCTGGGGCTCCTGAGTCTCCTCCCACCTGGCAGAGCTGGAGCCCCCAGACACTTGCCCTGACCCGACCTCATGTTCAGTGGCTTGCAACCTTGCTGAACCTGAGGCGCTTGGCATGGGGCCCTGCAGGCTCGGCGGGCACATCAGCCTGCACTTCAAGTGCTGGATCCAGCCCTTTCCAAGAACAGATTTTCTCTCTCTATATATGGACTATCTGTCTGTCCGTCTGTCTATCTACCCATGAACGGCCCTGTGCCTCCCGAGCCTGGGGGCGCACGCTGACCAGCAGGGCGTGGACATGGCAGTGGCGAGCAGCGCTCAGCGGCAAGGGTAAGCTGAGCAGGGACCACCTGTGACAGCTGTGGCGGTGTCGGCAGTGGGGGGGGTGGCAAGCACTGAGTGGCAACCGGCGACTGGAGGAACGACAGATGTCCCCGGCGGCTGGGGGGCACCAACACTGGCAGCTGCAGGAACGCGATGGCAGTAAGCAGGGAGCTCCCGCAGACGTCACCAGCAGTGTCGGTGGCGGCCAGCAGTGATTGCTGACTGGCCGCAGACAGCACTGGGGGTGTCAGCAGCAAGGGGGGGTGGCAAGCAGCAGAGTCAGCAGCATCTTTTCGTAGGGGGGTGCACGTGCGCCTTCGTGCACCCCCTATGCATCACCACTGTATCTACCTATCTATTCACTTCTCGGCCTCTTGTGGGCTCAGATCAAGAGTAGTGTCTTCAAACCACTTTCTCCACCATTGCGGACCATTGTAATGGGTTTGTGTGCATCTATCTTCTTTCTCTCAGCTTCCCAAAACCCCTCCCTCCCCTTCTCCCCTCCCCCCACCACCCGGGCTTAGTTGGCTAACATTGTATCTCCTATAACCTAGTTGCATTCCCCTCCTCACCCCCATCCCTCTAATGTTAGTCCCTCACCAGGGTGATATGTATTTCCCTACCGGCTTTGTCATTTTTTTTGGATTCACAATCCTAAACATCTACTAATAAAAGTCAGTCTGTGCTTACCTGGCAATGAAAATACCACGACCACTGAGGCAGTCTTCCTAGTCACACCCAGGGAAGGCTGCTCTTCCGGCACAGGGATGGTACCTGCCAAGGCAATGTATAGTAAACCACCCACTTAGCTGCTTTATGCCCACTTTATGAAAAGGGGAGACTCCTGCCTGGCTTCCTCCTGTGGCCTTAAGGCTGAGGGCAAGCAAAACTCAGGATCATCCAAACCCCAAGCTTCTGGGCTTGGGCCTGCATGCCCACCAAAGGTTTTGGAAACATCTGAAGCCCCAGGTGGGGGTGGATGATGTTTGCCGGTAGTAGGGCCATTTACGGTACTGGACTGACTCTTGGATTTGGAATTTGTTTTGGCTAATTTGGCTTGGAATATTTAAATTTAAAAAAATCTATCTATTGCTTCTCAGCTTTGTGGCTCAGATCAAGTGTAGTCACTACACTGGTCTGGTACCAGAGCCGAAAAGGATTTAAATGGCATTATAGAGTGGAGGGTACACACCTTTCCAAATGCACTGCAAACGGGATACCCTATGAGTCTTGTAATTAGTTTCCCAGTGGCCAACTTCCAGCTACACGCCTACTTTATGCTGAAGGCAAGCAAGACTCCTCCCTAGCTTGCTCCTGTGGCCATTGGTTGAAGGCAAGCAAGACTCAAGGACATCCAAACCCCAAGCTTCCGGGCTTGGGCCTGCACGAAGGGTGCCTGCCAATGGATTTGGGAGTATCTGAATCTGCAAGCTGAAAAGTCTAGGGTGGAGGATACTTGCTGGTTGCACCACCACATATGATGTTTGAGTGATTGATTTTTGCTCAGTCAAAAGGATTCAGAACTGATCTGGCTAACTGACCTGAAACATGAAACATTTCCCAAAAATAGTGTGTATGTGTGTGTGTATATATATATATAATCATAGAAAAATTAGGGTTGGGAGAGGCCTCAGGGGCCATCTAGTCTAACCCCCTGCTCAAAGCAGGACCACTGCCCCAACTAGATCATCCCAGCCAAGGCTTTGTTGAGCTGCAGCTTAAAAACCTCCAAGGATGAGGATTCCTCCACCTTTCCAGGTAACCTGTTCCAGTGCTTTACCACCCTCCTAGTGAGAGGGTTTTTCCTAATATCCAACTCAAACCTCCCTTGCTGTAATATATAGATATTTCTTTGGCGGGTATCTATAGACCTATATAGTCCACACATGGGCAAATCCAGAATTTTGAAGAGAGGGGTGCAAATGGTAAAGTGTGCCATCACATATGAAACAGCACACATTTTTCTCTGGTTAAAAAGAAACTAGAAGCTTTACTAATACTCCAGGGGCCAAGGACTGTACTATTTAGCTTTAAGATTGAAGCAAAAACAAAACTAACTTCATTGGAATGAGTAAAGAATCTGCAGGGCTGTGAAATAGGAGCTTCATTACTAGGAGCAGGGAACAAACTGGCAGAACAAAGGCTGGCGTGATTGATGGAACAGCAAGCCTGTTAAAAAGGAGAGAGAATTCTTAACATCTGTGGAATGAAGTCTTCAGAAGGAGAGAGGTAGATTATAATGAGCCATGAAGTCAAGTGAATCCTTCAGCACAGCCTGACTAGAAATGCTGCTGCCACTGCTAGGAAGTTGGTTTTGAACTTTGGGTGGAACAGGAATTAAAAGGGAGCAATGAAAAGGTGCAAATGCACCAGTGCACCCCAACCACACTGCATCCATCCCTGAGTCCATATTATAATACATATATAGTCCATATATAATATGGACTCTGTCTCTATAGGGAGAGTCCAAATTATATATGTGGACTGTCTCTCTATATATCTATGGACCCTATATATATATACATATACATATGTACACACACACACACACACACATATAGTCCATATTAAACACAGTCAGGTGACTTGTTTCTTTCCTTTGTTTCAGAGCAAGGACTTGAAATTTGGTGGTTGGTTGGTGTTTATATTAGGAATATACTATGAGTTATAGTTGCCCCTTTAAAAAAAAACTTGATTTCACATGTCCTCAGAAGAGGTTTTTTTAGAGCGATAACTAAATTCTTCAAAACTTCTGTAGGTAGGGTCTGTGGAAAAAATAGTGTGTTTTTTCTTGTTTTATTACTTTTATATCTTAATCAGAGCCAACCTTTTGGAACACAATGGGAAGTTAAATTTTATATACACTGGCAAAAGGTAAAACTATGGGGAACGGGAAGATGTTCTGTTTTATGTCAATGGGAGAGAAAGGAGGATTTTTTAAGTGATTGTTTTTGGGGAAAATATTTTTATTTTACAATTTGTGTGAATATTTGTTAAACTCTAAGATGCCTACACTTGAAACTTGAATGCTCTGATGATGTACAGGCATACCTCGGAGATATTGCGGGTTCGGTTCCAGACCACCGCAATAAAGCGAATATCGCAATAAAGCGAGTCACATGAATTTTTTGGTTTCCCAGTGCATATAAAAGTTATGTTTACACTATACTGTAGTCTATTAAGTGTGCAATAGCATTATGTCTAAAAAAACAATGTACATACCTTAATTAAAAAATACTTGATTGCTAAAAAATGCTAACTATCATCTGAGCCTTCAGCGAGTCGTAATCTTTTTGCTGGTGGAGGGTCTTGCCTCGATGTTGATGGCTGCTGACTGATCAGGGTGGTGCTTGCTGAAGGTTGGGGTGGCTGTGGCAATTTCTTAAAATAAGACAACAGATTAAGTTCGCCGTCTTATATGGACGCGGTTCGTGACACCCCAAAACAATTACAATAGTAACTTCAAAGATCACAGATCACCGTAACAAGTATAATAATAATGAAAAAGTTTGAAATATTGCAAGAATTACCAAAATGTGACACAGAGACACGAAGTGAGAAAGTGCTGTTGGAAAAATGGCGCCGATGGAAAAATGGCGCCGATAGACTTGCTTGACACAGGATTGCCACAAACCTTCAATTTGTAAAAAACGCAATATCTGCGAAGCGCAATAAAGCGAAGTGCAATAAAATGAGGTATGCCTGTATTGTATTCCCCCCCTATCCCCACTTTCTTTTCCTTTTCTTTCTTTTTTCTTTTTACTTTTCCCTTTTTTCGGCTCCATATAGTGTGGTATATCATCTGCCCTGATTACAGGCTCTTCAGTATAGTTAGGGGCCATTTTGTCATATTTTTTACAGCACCAAACAAAGTGAAACCAAAAATTCAAGCTTACTGAAATGTAAACAAGAAGGCAATCCGTTTTATGAAAATGACAGGCTTTTCTTTCTGAAATAGGCTGAGTAGCTCTAAGTTGAAACATGATCTCAACCAATATTCCTTCTACTAAGGTGCCTATGGTTAGGAAATATATTAACACAATTAAAAGCCAGCAAAACGAAAGACAAGAACAAAAAACAAGCAATGATTAGTCAGAATGTGGGGGAATAAGCTTCAATAAAGGCCAGTTGCCAGATTCTCTCAGTTACATCCATGCCACCTCAGTGATGTCAATGGGATTGCAGTTATGTGAATAAGTACAGAAGCTAGCAAAACATCTTTCATAGAGAAGCTGTCCATATTCAGATCCAGGCTTCATGGTTAGCATGACAAGCCCTGGCAGCTGTTTTCCATGGAAAGCCTATTCAGGCACACCGTATTCCCCTAGAAAAATTATAGATAATGGAAAATCTTGAATATTTTCTATAAAATGCAAAACAAATAAATGGGACCATATGTTTTTGTGCCTCTAAGACATTTAAGTGTTTGCTTAACTGGCCTCAAAAGCATATCTTGCCTCCAGAATATGGTGTTCCTGATCTACACAGAGAGATACACAGCTCAAAACAGGGAGACCTTGGTTCCAAATCCACCTCACCTTAAGGGAGTCACCTACATTTCCTTCCCAGGAAAGCACATTAACCACAGCATCAGGTTATGGGTTAGACATCTTCTACCCATCCTGTTGAACCCATGCCACTGGGCAGGAAAGAGTGCAAGACTCATGGGGTCAGAAAGAGAACAAGCTGCTAGGAACATGAGTAGCCCAGTGAACTGTACATTTTTCTGGGAAGAGAGATTTCTGGTCCTTGGTCCCACCTGCCAGTACCATTTCTATATTTTGCATTAAATAGTCATTGAATAAATTGCATAGACATAGCCTCACAAACTCGTGGGGCAGTGACGCATTAGTAAACACCACAATAGAGTCTTTTTTCCTAGAGATTTGGTGGTTTTCTGTACATTCAGAAGAGCAAACTGTCATTATGTAATATGTCATGATACAACTTGTGATTTTCAGGAACAGTATAGTATAGCCTTGTCCACCATCCATTGACTGTGACTTGGAATGTGACTGTTATTCATTCTACCTGTGCAACAGTGTGGTAAGGACCTAGTAAGTTAAGTTGCCTATTATACATCCTCAAATCCCAGTCCAGAGCTGCAGCAAGAGTCTGTGTTATGGGGCAAACATATGGAAGTGTTATTAGACAAAAACCTGAGGTACTCACTACTTAAGGGGCATGAAAAGTTTTGAGGGTTTTTTTGCAAGTACATGGGTATTGGCTCTAGTAGGCTGATTAAGTCGCTTACTGGGTCAGTCCATTTTGTTTGCTTGAATATTTCATGCAATTTCACTTGAATATAAAATGTTTCAGTTCCTCTTCTAACCTGTTGTAGAATATTGCTGCATACCACCTCATGCATGCCTGCTTCTCTTAGCAGGGAGCCTAGACCTATTCTCTCTCAAAGTTGCGGCTGCAATTAGGTTTGTCATTCTTTTTTACAATGCGGATATTTAGATAGCTGACATTGTAGAAGTGCACCTTCTAGGCAAACTGATTACAAGATACTGAGTTAAATTACTGTAGATTTAAATCTATAAAATAAATTTCTGTGTGTATGTGTGTGCATGCATGTGTGAGAGAAAGAGAGAGAATGGGCATACCTCAAATGTTACAATTTTATAACGTTGTTGCCACTGACGTACATTTTGTTTTTATAAGTCACCTCTGCCAATTCTCTCTTCCTCATAATTTTGTTACCAGTTAAATAGAAGTTATGTGAAACTAGGCAGAGGTTCCTCAGTGGAAACTCAGGGAGTCATCATAGAATCATAGAACCAATGAGTCGGAAGGGACTTAGGCAGATCATCTAGTCTGACCCCCTGTCATGGGCAGGAAGTAGAACTGGGGATTGGAGGGGTCATAAGACCCCAGCCAGGTGCCTATCCAGTCTCCTCTTGAAGATCTCCAGGGAAGGTGAGAGCACCACCTCTCTAGGAAGCCTATCCCAGGCTCTGGCCACCCTTACAGTGAAGCAGTTCTTCCTAATATCTAACCTAAACCTATCCTCCCTCAGCTTGTGGCCATTGTTCCTAGTGACTCCAAGGGGGGCCCTGGTGAACAGACTTTCCCTGAGTCCCTGCTGCTGGCCCCTGATAAGGTTGTAGGCAGCCACAAGATCCCCCCTCAGTCTCCTCTTACAGAGACTGAAGAGATTCAGGTCCCTCAGCCTCTTCTCATAGGGCTAGCCACAGAAGCCCTCAACCATACGAGTGGCCCTCCTCTAGATCCTCTCCAGGTTCCCCACATCCTTCTTGAAGTGCGGCGCCTAGAACTGGACACAGTACTCCAGCTGCGGCCTGACCAGTGCTGCATAGAGGGGGAGCAAGACCTCTCTGGACCTGTTAGTGATACCCCTGTTGATGCATGACAGGGTGTGGTTGGCTCTGCCTATTGCTTTGTCGCACTGGCAACTCATATTCATCCTGGAGTCAATCCTGACTCCAAGATCCCTCTCTGCCTCTGTGCTGCTGAGAGGGTCAGCCCCTAACCTATAACCATAATGCTGGTTCCCTTTCCCCAGGAGCAGCACTCTGCATTTGTCCTTGTTGAACCGCATCCTGTTCAGATCCACCCACTTCTCCAACCTATCCAGGTCTGCCTAGATGCAGTCCCTGCCTGCCGGTGTATTCACTTTGCCCCACAGCTTGGTGTCATCAGCGAACTTGAACAGGGTGCTCTCCACACCCTCGTCCAGGTCGCTAATGAAGATGTTGAACAGCACCGGCCCAAGGACCGAGCCCTGGGGGACTCCACTGCCCACACCCTCCCAGGTCAACATCGACCCATCTACCACCACCCTCTGGGTGCGCCCCTGGAGCCAGTTTGCCACCCACGTGACTGCATTCGTCAGTGCCACAGTCCCTCAGCTTGCCCACCAGAATTGGGTGGGACACTGTGTTGAAGGCCTTCTGGAAGTCCAAGAAGATGACATCGACTTCTTCCTTAACATCTAAGATCTTTGTTACCTGGTCATAGAAAGAGAGCAGGTTAGTCAGGCAGAATCGGCCTGGCACGAACCCATGTTGGTTACCCCTCACCATCACTTCCCCTGCAGGGCTCTTCACAAATGTGGCCCTTGATAATTTTTTCAAAGACCTTCCCCAGGATAGAAGTGAGGCTGACTGGCCTGTAGTTGTCAGGCTCTTCTTTCCTCCCCTTCTTGAAAATAGGAACCACATTGGCCCTTTTCCAGTCCTCAGGGACTTGGCCTGAGCACCAGGAGTCCTTGAACAGCCGTGCCAATGGCTCCACAATGACACCAGCCAATTCTCTCAGCACCTGTGGATGAAGGTCATCCGGGTCTGCCCACCTGTGGATGAAGGTCATCCGGGCCTGCCCGCTTGGATACATCCAAGCCCTCCAGGTAATCCTTAACTAGGTCTGAACTAACAGTCAGGGGACTCATCATGCACACCGCTCCTTTCATAGCATCCAATGAAGTGAGCTTTTGCTCACAAAACATCACGCATCTCGGATTCATTTGTTCTGTAGGGTGCATCTCTCCCATGCCTTCTGTCTCATTCACACTAGTGAATCTATATTTCACCTAATATATACCCTAACACTAACTCTAGTACTTGTTTTTGTCATCTCTCTCTGGACAGTACTCATTGATAAGAAGGCAGAAGAATGGCAAAAACACCAATGGGCATTCTTTAAATGAACTGAAAGAGTTTTGACAGGACAAAGATAAATGACCTTGTCTGAGCCAGGGATAATATGAAGTGCTCAACAATGCAAATCTCCAGCCTTATTCATCCAATATAGCTTTTGATCTGAAGTAACCTCCACTCTTCCAGTCCTGAATCCTGGTACTGCCAACTATATGAAAGCAACTCAGTCCTGACATGCAATTTCCATTTTCCAAGTCATTTCAACCAATGGGACTGAAGTATGCAAATGGACTGGGTGGATTTGTGCTCCAGGTAATCGATAGGCTGAATGCTGATATTGTGTCTTATGGCAGAGCAGCTGAAGTATATGAGATAACTTTTTTATCAGTTACAAACCCACAGAAGTCAAAGAATTTCCATCACTGCAGTGAAAGCAGCATTGCTGTAAGGCGCTGGACACAGAATTTTTTTTTGCTTGGAAAACTGTTTTACATGGTTGAATATGGTTGGTCTCAGGAACTGTGGGCACACCTCTCCACTCCACTCCTGTGCATTTTTCTAATATATGTATTATGTATTTATACACCACCCTTCCCCATCAAAAACAGTTAGCATAATTAAAGTACATTAAATGTATTTAGAGATCATCAAGCTGAGCAAAAAGTTGAGTAGTTAAATGAAGTGTTTATTATATATGAGCGTAGCATGAACTGAACTAATGTAGCTGATGTTAACACAGAGCGTAATAACAGTGAAATGTAACCATGTTAGTCTTATCCTGTAAGCAACTTGAAAACTCCATTTTGTATCCTTCTGCTTGACATAAGTGAATAAACTCTGCATAGCCTTTATGTACGAGTGTGTGTAAAAAGGTGAATGGTGAGAGAATGGCATAGAAACAGGAGAAGAGGATTTAACTGTTTATGTAAGCAACAAGACGCCAAATGTAAGTTACCAGCCAGTAACTAACTAACAAACGGCTGAAGAATCCCATTGAAGCTCGAGGGCAAAAAGGAGATAACAGAAGAAGAAATTCTACCAGACGGGCAACAAAAACACTCCAAAGCTAAGATAAGCTGAAGACAAAAGACAAACAACCACAAAAACAGAAGCCAGGTATGGAAAAACTCCAAAGCACTGAAACAAAGGATGCCAATCCCTATAAAAGAACACTTTGAAAATGTCAAGTTGTGTGAATCTCTTTCTCTACTGCTGTTTCATTGGAGCACAGATGCATCTGTTCACCCCACTCCAGCTGTTATCTTCAAATCATTATCATCTACTCAATAAGCCCAGGTCAGCCACCCTGGGCTGATATTGAACAACTATTGCTGGTAACTATCTGGTGTATGTGTAGATGAAATGGTTGTTTTGTGTATGTGTATGCCTGTCTGTAATGATGTGTATAATGATTTGTGTATGTTTGTATGAATGGTGTGCCCAGACCTCTATGTCTAACTCATGATTAATAAACGCAACACCTTGCCTTATCCCCCTCTATAAAGTCTCACTTGTGATTTGAGCAATTGGCAATTTGACTAACATGAGCACAAGGAAAAAATAATAGTTAACTATAATCCTATAGATAATTATATACCTCTGTGGAGAAATCCATGAAACCATGCTGTCCTTCAAAGTGGCTGTCACCTCCCATTGTTCCCAGAGAAGATAGTATCCCTGTGACATCAAAGAAAAATACTCAGTCTCATTTGGAGCAACAGAAATCACAACCATTTATAGAAAGACTGCAATACTTCATGGAATTTTCAATAAGTGAATAATATTCTTTACCTATTGCAGAAGAAACTTTCAGTTCCATTGTAGAGCAGGGAAATAGTTACCTTTAATCTTGAAAAAAAGCTTTGCATATGTTGCATACACACAAGGTTTCATCAAGTTTACAGTAAATTGGAATTTTGAAAACTTTATTATGTTCTGTAGTTAAGATTATTAAGAGTCAAAAGGAGTATGACTCTGAATGATAACTTCTTAATTTAAAATTAATTTTAACTCTTAAAACTGATTTTCAGAATAAAGTCATTCCATCTTTAATGAGTAAGTTATGTAATTTTAGACAGGAGACACTCTTAGGGTTTATATAACCGAGGCACTGAACTGATTTCACTACAAAACTCAGTTCTTAACTATGAACCTGAAAGTACCATCTTATGTATGTATACGTAATGATTCCAATGACTTTCAGTCTGGAATAGAATCATTAATCATAAAGTGAATTTAATTTTTGTGTTGTAAGACAAATAATGGGACTACTTATACAACAATATACCACTCAATAGAAATAAAAGCAGCAGAAGCAGGCCCAGAGTTATTTTTTGTGTGCATGTTTTCATGCTGATTGTGTGCACTTACACAACTCATAGGCCCCAGGTGACTAGTAAAACAGAATCTGAATACGATGATGAAATCTCAGAAACATTTCTATTAAAAAAGAAAGCATTTATTATTTTGCTTTATATGGTATCTTTTGTTTCCTGAGTTGGTGTCTAACATATAGTGATATTTCTGATTAAAGACTCTGGTATGTAAATATCATTCTCCTTGGCATAAGAGCTGCTCAAAAATTACTCGAAAACAAGATACTGTGAATTTCAACTTGTGTAATAAAACAAATGTGAATAGTAAGTAGCCTCTGGGTATGGTTTTCTACTGGTCAGCGTTCTGTATAAGGAAGAGACAATGCCTACTCCAAACTTTCTTTTCACGAAATACAACACACTGCTAGTAACCCCAGCAATAGACTCAAATGTGAAAGAGTCTATTGCTCTCTATTGGGCATCACAAAGAATTTGAGACAGCTGGCAGTTATCAGCTGAAACAGGTAGACAGTCAGTAGAAGTGTAGAAGATAAATAGATAATAGAAAAGCAATCTGGAAACCTGGGAGAGATAATAAAACTTTCTTCTAGGTAACAATTCTGGTAGGCCACTGATCATCTCCTCTCCAAAGCTCTGTATCACATCTAATGCTGCTGAAAATATAGCAACTATTTTACTGTTCATGCTTGTCAGCTCTGGAATGGTATTCAATATGTTGTTGGAAATATAGTTTGACATATTCAATTATAAAAATCATCCAACATGGTAAAGTGAAGAAGACTCGTGCACATAAAAGACAGATGACCAAAATCTCATCGTCACAATGACCCCACGGTAAATTTCAGCTGACCAAATTGAAGCAGCTGTTAAACTCATTCCTATTTTGAAAGCTATTATATGAATATTGTATGTGTAGCAATCAGAAAAAGAGCATTAATATATGTAACCATCATTTATACTGGTCCTTGAAGGAGCACATAATTGTCTGCTTTTGGTGTGACTTGCTATTTTTCTAAAATGGTTAGGTGTGACTTACCTCATTTTCTCCAATGAGAGCCATTCCCTGATAATTAGAACAATATAGTGGTCTCATACATTTTATTCAAGTCATCGCTGGTATTATAACAATATAACCTTCAAAGATGTTGCATCTGATATGAGCAGTTTTAAAAATAACATGATAATCTTGCTGGCTGTCTACATGCCATATGAGTATCAGTTGCAAAGTGTAGTTCTCGTAAGAGTATGTTCAGAACTGAAGACTAGACGTAGGTCCCTTCCAATAAAGTGCTAAACCGAGTCCATTGTCATTTATCTTTATTTTGCAAACCCACTCATCTGGACACCAGGAAGTAGCTGAAGGTACTGAAATGTGAACACTTAATGGTAGAATTCTGTGGACCTGAACAACAACAACAAAAAAGGACTTCTACCCGATTTGTTTTGAAAGGTGATTTTAAAATCTATCTGTGCAACATAAAAGTTATGAATCATCATGTAGTTTTATGTTGAAGGAGAATAACCTAAACAAATACCAGTCAAATATTTTTTAAATGTTACCCCATATTTTTGTCTGGTTATTCATGAAAAAATCATGACTAGAAAGACTATTGTTCAAAGTACAATTTGACTTCCAATATCTAGCTCTGAGGATAAAAAGTAATTGATTTACGACTCTAAATTGGTGAAAGAACTCATTATTTACTACCTATGGTTTTAAATGTTGTTTATTATGTACCTGGATAATAATTAAATTCATTCTAAACTGAGAGCCGCAGGCAATTATGATTTACAAGGTTTTCCCTTAAATTTCTCTTCCTAAGAACTATTTAAATAATTAAATATCAAAAATTCAGAATTTGCTTTAACTTTTGTATTCTGTGAATTTACCTTAACTTTTGCATCCCAATACTTTGATTCTCTTTTCACATGAGTTTAACTCAGATGACAGGATCTATGCTAAAATGATACATTTTTTTTCATTATAATTAATCAATCTTAATGTCACAGAGATCAAGATTTCTGTGTCTAGATTCTTTCCCTATATTCTATGACAGTGGTGCTCAGCCTTTTAGCCCAATGGGATGGACTGGCAGTGCCTGGTCTGTCTGCAGGCCAGATCTAGATGGTGTTCCTGATCAAGCAGCTGGGCGAGCATAGCAGGCACCATCTGGCTGCATGGAAGGGCACAGTGGGCAGGCTGATCCCAATGCAGCCCTCTAAGGAAAAGGAGCTTGGTTTGGTCCCATGGAGAGGGAAGGCGGGGGGGAGGCCCCAACCCAGCCCCACAGGGGAGGGGGGCATGACCCAGACTGAATGGGAGGAAAGGGGGCACGGCCTAGCCCATCCAAGCCCCATGGGGGTTGGGGGAAAGGGAAAGGTGGCAGGGCCCATCCCACTCTGGCCCCATGGAGGAAAAAGGGACATGGTCTAGCCCCAATCCAGAAGCGAGGGGTGGGGGGGGTACATGGCCCAGCACCACAGGGGAAGGGGTCACAGCCTGGCTCAGCCCCAGTTGGTGGGGCATGGGGTTTGAGAATTTGGCAGGGGAAAGAGTGATCATATTAATGACCAGCGCTCCCCTGCCACCAAATTTCCTGACCAAATTTCCAGAGCCCTACAGGCCGTATGTGATACCTCCATGGGCCAAATTTGGCCCATGGGTTGTAGGTTGAGCACTCCTGTTCTAGGACATTGAATTGAAATATTACATTGACTTCTGGAGGATTTTCTTAACTTACTGAACACTTGTTTTTTGTTTTGCAGGTGTAGGGAAAGCAACTAAAAAAAAAATTAATAGAACATATAAGTAGCCTTTAACTCTACAAAGTACTGCAATGCTTAGGTTTGTCTTCTATAAAGTAAGATCCTATTATTATGAAGTCCTATTTTCAGGTAAGAGTTTTAACATTTAATCATGTTTACAGTGTATATTTAAAACATTTGTTTGGGATATACATTCTTTTAATAAAGGGAAAGTATTTTTTGATTATTATTATTATTATTTTGGTACATCTAGCTTTTTGCCAACCATAGATATTTTCTTCCTCCAAGTGATTTTTTTAGTATTATTAGCAAATGAAAATAGGAGATTATAGTGATTATGTTGTAATGCTAACCATGGATGTCATGAGGATGGTGCTTACAATCTTCCTTCAGAGTCAGTTTGGTTTCGCGATAATACTGCACTGAACATTCTGTACCTATGCTGTAAGCACATATTTACAAAAACTATTGAAACATTTCATGATTACACTGGGACCCAAACTACTTGAGAAGCAAAAACCAAGGACTTCTCTCCTTATATGATATGGCAGAAACATTTGAGTGGATGGCTGCTTTACTGCAATAGGAGCTTGCAAACTGTGTGTTTACCATGGTCTGTGCTCTCTTATTCCTCTTTGTTTGAAATTACTAAAAAATGCTAAGATATATGCATACTGAAAAAAATGTTTCTAACTTCCTAATGCTTTCAGTTGGGGACAGCTGTAATTGTGACAGTGAATTTATTTTCCCACTATGTTATTTTGTTTACTGAAGGTGTCTGGGGAAATTGTTGGACCTATAATGAATAAAAATTATATTAAAAAAAAAGCCAAAAAAGCCTATAGCTAAGTTAGTCTCCTTTCATTGTATTTTTTAAGGAAATAAAAATATTTAAATAACACCAGCACAATTTTTAGGGTGAAGTACTGTGATACTTTACCAAGTGTCTTTCTATTTTGCTAATCCTGGATGCACCAAAAATTTAGGACAGGATGGTTTACATATACACTAATGCAATTACTCAATAAAGATGAGCATACTGTTTTCTTGATGTATCTCATATTTTTGACTTACCAAGTTAACAAGTGGAATAAAAAATACAAACTCTAATTGGAGCATCTGGTAGAGACAATCATTCTTCAGTAGAAGCACTTTCATATGTTATTCACTGCATTCAGAGTACTATGATATATAAACAGGGGAGGTGCTATATATTTTGCCTCCACTACTTTATTAAAATCATAATTTTCCCAACAAATTTCTGAAATGGTTACAATTTGCGCTCATAATATATAGTGGGCCACATTTTCAGCAGGTGTAATATACTTGTCCAAATACCAGTATTTTGGCTTACTGTGCTTTCCATACATCAAAACTGTAAAACAGGCTCAGCCTTACACAAATTTTGTTTCATTACTGGTGAAGTGACAGAAATGGTTTTTATCTTCCACTTTAAATGCCCCTCAAGTTTGTAAAAGAGATTTAAGATACTGTAAGATGTTTAAGTTCTCAGCCAGATATCTTCCTTCTGTGAAAATTCAGAAGGCACGAATTCTGGGCAAGGGAACTCACTAAAAGTGCTCATGTACAAGTCTTCCTGCATTGTTCTCTTGGAAGGTATAAAGGGGGCAAAGTACAATGTTGATTGTGGGGTAGGCTGCAGAGTACTCCCATACACCTATGCCTATACACCTATGCCTACGAGTGAATAGCAGTAAAATCATGAGTGGATGAACCAGGCATGAGCCCCAGATGTTACCTAAGTGGGTTGGGAGGGAAGGCTGGGGGGCGGGGGGGGCAGGGGATAAATAGAATGGACCAATGAGAAAGCATCTCAACTTCCCACTCTCCCCCCGCCTACCCTCCCCGCTGCATCCTGCACCTCCTTGTAGTTGAAGGCTACAGCTGGCTCTGGCTATGGAGAGGCTACCCTCCATAGCAGCCACCAGTAGTTTGCAGTGCTGGAGCAGCCACCAGTAGTTTGCTGCCAAAACTGTTGTTTCTTGCTCATCAAACATGTTGGCAGCAAAAAGAGGTGGTGACTCACAAACCCATCCACAGAGGATCCCCAGAGCCCCTAATGTCTCCACGGTGCTGTCACTTGTCCCAAGGAACAGACCAAGGTTGCCTGAGATAGCTCCCTATGCCAGCAAGCCTCAGTTTGTCTGCCAGATGCTGCAGCTCATGTAGGAATCTCTGTCCACCCCAGGGACTTTGAATTATTGAAGAAATTATAGGTCTCCCTCTCTGCACAGAGAATCAGCCTAGAAGAAAATATTGTGGGCATAGACTGCAGGACAATTTTACTGTTCAAAGGGAAAGAGAATTCCTGCTGAATCTACTTCAAATGTTTTATCTGTTTGCTTCCATCCTGGATCTGAGACAGCTTACTCCTGAATAAAACAGAGTTGAGTTACCACAACTTAGCAGAGAGCACCAGTTCGCCATGTTAGTCTGTAATTAGGCCAAAGGCAAGAAAAGGTAGCACCATAAGGGCAAACTGGTTCACAGAGGAGATGTGAAGTAAGCCTGCCCATATACATTTAAACCTGTGTCATCCTTAGCTCCTAGAACTGTCCTGAGCCCTGGCCTCACGCTGTCACTGCCCCACCATCCTGCCTTGTGATCCCAGCCTCATCTCTCCATCCTACTTCTGAACACTGCTTCCTGTGCACCCTGCCTGCATGGGTTCTGCCCCCAGCAGTGGGTGCAGGGCAGGGGAGCCAGGGTGCTCAAGCAGCAAGGTGGAGGTGCTGCTGCCGGGGCTGCCAGGAAGCAACTCTGGTCACCATGCCATCCCAGACCCACTGCACTCCTGGGGGCAGTGGGATCAGCCACATGCACCACAACCCACCAGGCCTGGAGTAGAGGCGGCCGAGGGACCTGCTGCAGGCTGGACAGAATCCCTTTGCAGGCTGGATCTGGCCCACGGGCCATATTTGCCCACCCTGTCCTAGGAAGGTTTTTCACAAGCTTTATATCCAGGAGCTACCATAGCCATGTGAAGCCCCTTGTAGTGCAAAATCAAAATACTGTTTTTACCAGGGATTACATGAAGCACAGCAAGATAGAGGCATACCAAGTATTAAAGCACTTGCAGACGTGCAGGAATTTACAGCACAGGTTTCTGCCTTTCTGTGTAGTCTCTGTGTCCTGAGAGGTGGTAGTATGCTGGAATGCATGGTGCAAGAGCAGCAGCCAGACATTCCCTGCTACTGGGGGAGGATATAGAAAGAAGCATCCTTAGGGTTTCTAAGAATGTCAGCTCTTTCACTCCTGTTTTGTCGGTGTGCAGTGACTTATTACCAAGGATCCTGGTTTTCCCTTAGTAAAAAAAAAAAATCACAAATTCTCTGATTAAAAAACCCACAAATTCTGTGATTAAAAGGCCTCCCACAGACCCCCAACCCCATCCCCCAACAGGAGGCAGCAGCTGCTGCAGCAGAACAGAGCCTGGATCCACCACTCCTGCTTGCCTGCTGTGGGCAGGGGTGGCTCCCCACTGTGGCACGCACTCCCAGGGGGCAGGAGGGATCCATGCCCCCCAGATCTGTGCATGGGGCAGCAGCTGCACACTACCTGCTGCAAGCTCCCACCCTGCTGCCTTCCCCCAGGGCCTCCACAGCCCAGTGCTGCAAAGAACAGCAGGGCCATGCAGGTGATGCATCCCCTGCATGCATGGCTGCAGTGGGGGCAGCGGCACAGGGGACATGTCACCGGGGTAGTGTGGAGTTTGCAGCAGCAAGCCACTTTCTTGCATGGCCCTACTGTTTTTTGCAGCACCGTATCACACACACTGGACTGTGGAGGCCCCAGAGGAGGGCAGCAGGCAGCCTACACCCACACCCCACATGCAAGTTGGGGGGGCAGGGTTCTCCCTACCCCCCGAGGAATGTGCACAGCAGTGGGGAGCCAGCCCCGTACCCCCACCCCTCGGATGAGCTGCTCCTTACCCTGTCCCACTCCCTGCCAGAGCCCTGCCACTGCACATTGAGGTCCTGGCCCCAAGCCCCAGGCACTCCCCAGCTGGGCAGCAGCCCCAGCCTCTGCCCTGTCTTATCCGCCTCCACTTGCCTGATGCTGCTGCTCTTCAGGCTGCCTGGCAGACATGTGTATATACATGGACATGGTGCCGCTTGCCTGGAGTCACCAAAGCTAACTCAGGTACTGAGATAAGAAACCACAGTCCCTATTTAAACCATACTTAACACAATCCAGTCAGTGGATGATTTTCTGCTCTACAATTTCCAATTCAAATCAGCTTTTAAAAGTTTGCTGTCAGGCAATAGCCACCCTCAGGTCCATGATGGAGTACATAGGGGAATTACAGTGTCACAGTAGATTACTACTCCAGTTTTTGGAAGGTGGACAGCAGGAAAGACACTTACACAAGACCTGTAATCCATAAAATTAAAACATGTTCTTGATACAGACAATGGACCACAGTATACTACAGAGAAATTAAAATTTCTCTGCCCCAAAAAGGAATTTGAGAACAAAATGTCTTCCATTAGATACCCACAAAGTAATAAGGCAGAAAGACAAAGACAATGGCAAAGGTAGTGATAATATTGTTAACAAAAGCATTAGAGCCTCTCAGGAGTGATTAGTTACCCAACAAAATCATCCATGAGTAGGGTAACCATCCTGGACTGGCCAGGACAGTCCTGGATTTTATAGCTGTCTCAGCATCCCAGCGATTGTGAAAATTTAAGCAAAAACCCCAGACTGGCAGGAATCCCGAGAGCCACGCGGTGTGTGTGTGTGTGTGTGTGTGTGTGTCCCCTGGCACCACTTCATCCCGGATTTCCCTAAACATTGTTCTGTGACTCATCCTACCCATGAGTCACACAGCAAAGTATCTGCTATCCCTGAAGAACAGCCTACTGTAGGCCAGCAGAGGAATGAGAGACAGGACCAGAAACAATTAGAGAATGCTCAATTAAGAAAGCAACATACAAAATGCATCTCTGCAGGTGCCAAGGACCTGTGGCCACAATGGTCTAGGTACAAGTAGCAAACAGTCACAAAAAAACAATGGTAAAAGGAAAAGCCCAAACTTCAATGGGATACAAGGTCACATAAGATAGCTGCAAATTCAGGACATAGTGGACTGCAGAATAATGACAAACAAAATGGGACAAAGCCAGAATAAGGGACATTAAAAATAATCCATTAGCTGATCTAAGGAGCAGAGTCAAAAGAAACAAGCATTATAAACAAGGCTTAGAAAGGATCTATTCCCAGGTTTCTATCCATGGGAATAAAGAGAACAACAGAGTTGAAACAAACCTCTGGGGATTCTAGTACAAGTATTTGAAACAAGAACTTTTATAACTGAAGTACTTTAAAAAATTGACTTTTGAAATATATCAAGTATAATGTATTTTCTTCTAGCCACTAGAGCTATACATGGTACTTTTACATTATATGTCAGTTTGAATGGGGGGGAAAAAAGGATTTATTAAAACCCTTATTTTTCAAGAGCTTCTCCCAGGTGCACTTGTACAGATCTCTTGTCAGCTTCATAGAAACTTCTTGATATTCCATGAAGTGTGATTGGTGCTTTTCAGCCATAAACGAAATCATTGCCCTGACAGAAAAATCTCATAATTTAAAAACACAATTAAACAGTTAAAGGTAGAGAGGAAAGTATGAAGTATACAAAGATCACTTTACAAAACCTTTGTTTACAAGATATCATACCCAGTATTATATGAAGGAGCAATTCAAATAGTTTGTATTAGCTATGGAAAATGTTTGGATGGTTATCAAATCCTCTGAGAAACTTTTACATTTTCATTTAAGTAAAAGTGCTATACAAATGCACAAAAATGAAGCCATCTCTCAACAATCCTCTATGAAAATTACTATAGAATTAGTTCAATGTTAAGTTTTAAATCATTCTTCAGAATTCAATGGCAGGTATTTAATTTTCTAATAAATTCTGTAGTATGTTTCAAAAATATGTAATTTATCATTTTTTCTATTAAGTACAATGGGACTTTTTCCATTAGTGTTTGCTTTCTCTACATACTTCCTAAAAATCCATAGTCTGATGCTATGCACAATATTTTGATATTAATAAAACTCTATGTAATACAAAAAAAATCTAATGAGTCTGGATGTGCTTATATCCCTCTGTACTGGTTTAATGCATTACTAGTAGTAATAAGATGCACAGAAAGTTTCACTCTTTGAAAGAAATCAGTCAATTAAAACCAATTCATTGTCCTCCCTTCCCTTAGCCTGCATATATCCCAAGAAAGCTACCAACTGCATCTTATATAAGTTGTCAAAATGATTTTAAATTTAAAATAAAATCAACAAGGGTATAAAACAACGTATTTAATAAAGAATGATACTTTACAATAACTGCAATTAGACTGATGTAAAGTTTTGAGTAGAGATGTATCACAAGCCACAATTTTCCAAGGGCTGTATGCTCAAGAATTGGAAGTAAATAAGAAGTAGGACTTCTGATATAGGGTGCATACAGATATCAGGAGGTTAGATAGATTAAAAAATGGCCACCTAGTCTAACTCAGTTTGCCCATGGGCAGACTTTACACTTAGATTCCTACATAGGTTGATCTAAGTGTCAACTGTACAGATATTCTCCAAAAGTTAGATTGATTAAAAATTGGCCAGCCTAATCTAGCTTTGGTTCACCTGAGAGGCACAATTAAACTGATCTAACCCAACGTCTGTACATGTCTGAAGTGCAGCCCCAGGGCTGGGAAAGCTTAGCTGTGCCCCAGCTCTGCGGCTGTGCTTTTCCTACTCCCCTCCCTGCTACCAGGCTATTCTTAGTTCCCTCCTTCCCCATCCCCCTCCACACACCTTAAGATAGACAATTCCCCCTGTGGACCAGCTAGCCCCTTCCCTACCCTGAGCCCACCAAATACCATCTGAGCCAACAAACTGTTCTCAGTTCTGGTTTTACCAGTGGTCACCATTGCCAGGAGCTCAAATTAAGTAAATTGGGGTGGGGAGAGGGGAGGGCAGATTGGGAGGGTGGGGGTTGTCCTGCAGGGAAAGTTGTTCTTCTAGGATTGGGGAAAGTTGGAGGGGTTAAAAATATCCCCTAGTGGGGGGGGAGGGGAGAGGTCAGTCAACCCCTGGACTCTACCAACACCCCGCAACTGAGCTGCTAGCCCTCTGATCCCACCAACCTCCCCCATGGATCTTCCAGCACCCCGACTCCCACACACATACCCAGTTCCACCCACCCGTCTCTTTACCCCAACGTATCTTAGATCGGGCTCCTAGCACCTATCTAATCACCGAGTTAGATTGGGTGGCCATTTTAAACCCAATCTAACCCCCCAAACTTCTCAGTGTAACATCTACAAAATAATGCAGGAAGCTTTTTGTATTGAATTTTTGTATATTTGGTTCTAAGCCAGTCTTCAGAAGCTTAATATTTTAATGATTAATCCCCTACAATTACTGCCTACTGTTGCACCCCAGGCTCATGCAAGTGTCTCTTATCATTCTTTATGTGCCAAGAACTCAAAGAAGAGCCCAGTAAACCTGCAAGTGCCAGGTTCTGTATATTCCAGCAACACCTCGTATATAATAGTAATCATTGTTCTAGATGCCAATCTCCTCCCAGGACTATCTCTGGCTTAATCCTTACTCGACTGCCTGGATCCTTCCCTTTCTGGCTTATATGTTACTCTCCTAAGCAAAAAGCGGAGGAGGAGGGAAGAGTGATTCACTCTTAGCAGATTTATCAGACTGCCCTCAGTTCATTTGTCTTCAGGGGCTGTCCCATGAGGGCTCAGTGGCACTGTCATACCCCCCCTTTGGCTGTGCACCACTTGTGTGGTGAGGTTTCTGAGCTCATGAGCATGTTAGCATAGCTCTGCATGTGGTATAAATTCTAAGCTTACCAGCTGGTCAGCAGTGTGGGGTTTGCCCAGATTTTCTGCTTTCATGTAGCTCCAGATCCCAGGGGGTGAGTGTTGATCTTCTTTGCTCTTCCCCAACTCACTGAATTTAGCAGCAATGGAAAAGAGGGGATGAGTGGTAGCAGTACTTAGACCCCGGAATCCAGAGCTACATGAAAACAAGGACTGAGTGCCACCATTGTTTGGATCCTCTTTCCCCATACCACTTAATTCAGGGAGGGAGGAAAGGGGAAAGGTGAAGAGGAAGGGGAAGGGTGAACAGTAGTGGCATTAATCCTCTAAACTCTGGAGCTGCATGAAAGCAGAGGCTCTGGCCAGACTCCTTACTGATCAACTGGTGAGCTCAGAACTCACAGCATATGTGCATCTCTGGCAGGAGATGCACTGACATGGCAGTGAGCTCTCATCCGCTGTATAGCATATACACAGTGAGCGCTCTTCACTGTGCAGGTACCACATGGCTGAAAGCAGTGTGGCTATACCTCCCTCATCAAAATCCTGATGAACCTGTGCTTGTCCTCTTACAATTACTCAGTGGGCATATCTACATAAGATGCTTAAAGTGCAGTAGCCTAATAACACTGTGCAGCAGCTCATCATAGTACGGACAGTGTTAATAAGCTACTGGATGGTATTATTAGGCTACAGTGCAGTAGCATCACTAAACAAGTGTTTGCCAACACTACTGCACAGTAACTCTAGTTACTGCACATTTAGTTAGTATTTTATTAAGCAAGTACTAAATTAAATGTGCAGTAACTACTGCTCATTAATGAACATGTAGACATACCAAATAGGTGCATCTACACAAGATGCTTTACTTGAGATTAGAGCTAATTACTATGCAGTAAACATTACCATCTACACATGCAGATGCTTACTGTGCAGTAATATGTTCTAATTGCAAGTAAGTCCGGTAGTATGTTCTAATTGCCTAGAGCTCCCTCTGGCTGCTGCAGGGGCTTGGTGCAGTGCCCCAGGGAGCAGAAGTAGTTTGCTGCTAGGAGCCTCAAATCTGCTCCCATATCCCTGCATATGTAGACACATGGCTGGGAGAGTTTACTCTGAAGTAAACTGCTCCTAGATTATTTGCACATGTAGACTTGCCCAGTATGCGTTAAATTAGCACCTCTGTTCTGAATTCTTCATACTAGGTAATAAAAATAGGAAATAAAAATATTTTTTCACCTAAAATATAAAAACAGACAACAAGTTATAGATAAGAATACTCTACAATACAGGCTGCGTGGTAGGACCCAGAGAGTTCTCAAGAACGGATGGGTGTCATTCTGGTGAGAAGTGGCCAGTGGTGTCCCTCAGGGGTCCACGGTTGGACCAGTGCTTTTCAAAATTTTTATCAGTGATTTGGGTGTGGGGGTGAAAAGCTTGCTGGCCATGTCTGTGGATGACACCAAGTTATGGAGGAGCATGGTCATGCCAGAAGATAGGTTGCAGATACAAGCAGACCTGGACAGGCTGGAGAGCTGGGCAGACCAGAACCATATGCACTTCAACACTCAAAAGTGGGCAAACTTCTGAGTGGCAAACAATCTCTAACATACCTACCGGTTTGGTGGCAGCATTTGACTTGCACCATGGCCAAAAAGGATCTAGGGGTCGTGATTGACCATCACATGAACATAAGCCAGCAGTACAATGCTGTGGCCAGCAGGGCAAACAATACACTGGCATGCATTAAATGTTGCATCTCATGCAAAACTAAGGAAGTGATACTCCCACTGTACTCCGCATTGGTGAGACCACAGCTGGAGTACTGTGTCCAGTTCTGGGTGCTGCACTAAAACAAGGACGTGGAGAAGCTTGAGAGGGTTCAAAGCAGAGCCACCTGTATGATCAGGGACTTACAGGACAAGCCATATGAGTAGAGGCTGAGGGACTTGGGCCTCTTCAAGCTACAGGAGACAAGGCTGAGAGGGGACTTGGTAGTGGCTTACTGCTACATCAGGGGAGTACATCAAGAACCCAGTGAACAGCTGTTCACCAGGGCACCCTTGGGGAAGACCAGGAGCAATGGATACAAACTCCTGGAAGGCCACTTCAGTCTCGATTCCAGGAAAAACTGCTTCACAGACTGTGGAATAAACTCCCTCCTGTGGCGGTGCAGTCACCTACCCTGGAAATCTTCCAAAGGAGACTGGACAGTCACCACGCTGGGGCCACTCGACCCCAGTTGTCTTTTCCTGCCTGGTGCCAGGAGACTGGACCCAATAATCTACAAGGTCCCTTCCAGCCCCTAATAATCTATGAATCTATGATCTATTTATCACCGTCTGACATTGACCAAAGACAGATATTTTATTATGCCATGAGGATAATCTCAGTATGGCCTGTTGATCAGCATATAACCTGAAACATAATAATAAGCAGCCCTTATAAATTACTATCCCAGTAAAAATATTAAGCTCTACAGAGCTCTGACTACAGTAAGGAGGTGTTTTGTGGGCACTTGTGAAAAATGATGTGGGATATATCCATGAATACTCTGTGGGAATAGCATGGACTGCAGCAACCATAGAGAGTGCTGTAAACTTTATCTGGCTCTTTGGAAGATTCCCTTCTGTATCCTCTCCCGAGTGTTAGCTTAGTCTTGGCACAGGTAACAGGACTTGATGTTCAGATATTTTCCACGTTGATAGAAAGGACATTATTTTCTACCCATATATTAAAACAATTGTTTCTGTTTCTTACAACCTTCATCAAATTCTTAGCTAACCAGTTAGCTGTAATTGCCTTGAAGGATATGTTGCTTTAGCCATTGTATTACATATCACTGAAGTCCATGTGCATCTTATTGACTGCAAATTGTCAATTCTATGGTTCTTTGAAGGGGAAAAGGTAATTTGATTTGATTTTTTTGTGCTAATGAAATTGATTTGCTGAGTAATTTCTCATATTACAACAAATATATAGCAAGGGTAATATTTGTTAAACAAAATCAACCTACATTCTTTTTGGTTTTGATACACATCATTGAAAAATATCTAATAAAACCTGGCATGATTTTCAAAGTGGTCTATTTTTATATCCCAATAGGATTGTAAAAATAAACATCTGATAACAGTAATAATTCAGGCACTTGCATTCACAAACCATAATCCTGCCCTGAGTCAACAGGGTTCCTATTCCTATTTCTTCTATATATTACAGCATTAATTATGTATCTTCAGAAGTAGTGTAGTTCACGTGGGTATTGTCACACGCTGCCCTGATTGAAATATATGCTTACTGTAGCCTATAATGGGTATTGTTTATACAGAATGGAGGTCTGGTGAAGAAAAGTTCTCCTCCTCTGGTTGATTGGGGAAAGGGGTGTTGCTGAAATTTTTGGGTGTACTTAGCACATTTGTTTAATCACAAGTAAATAAATATTTCTAATGTTACTTATGACAATCCTCAACACTGATAAAGGAATTTAGGTCCTGTTCACTGTTGTACTGACACACATTAATATGCTCACTACAAAAATAAGACTATTTACATTTAGGATTGCATAAATAATTGATTTTTCAGTTTGGATGCCGAACCAAACAGTACTTACCAAACAGAACCAAATAGTATGAAACAGATTAGAGTCAAACAATTTATTTTTCTTGTCAAGACGAATCTTTTGAAAACTTCCTTTTATTTGGCACAAAAGGAGAGCAAAACAAACTAACAAAAAAACAAGAATAAATTGCTAGATTTGCAATCCTTTAAGGTTTAAAGGTTTAAAGTGGTATCATTTTCCCCTTTATATATAAAAGCCAAACATATTTGTCAAATTTAACCCAAATTCACAAATAGTTTGGGAGGACTGAACTTGTACGTATCGGTGAATTTGATATTTGACAATAAATAAATACTCAGATGGTTACATGGAAGCACAAGTTTCAACACCTCCATTAATTAGAAAATAGCAGTTTAGACTTATCTGTCATAATTAGTAATACAATTATACCTGCTTAATATGCCACATTGAATCAATGTCATGTTGTTTTACCAAATTGTGAAATCACTGGACATTAGAGGGGAGGATTAATTTCTAGTAATGCAAATGAAAAAGTAGGTGACATTTTTTATACAAAATAAAATGTAAGATCAGAATACACATTCAGAAAACAAACATCCCCAAGTATTATGATACAAAATATGATACATGATAAAATTCCATAAAAGTGCTGTATAAACTAGAACAATTTGCATGTTCTCTGTTAGGTTCCTTTTCAGACTGATGTTATTCAGCAGCTTTGTTTGTTCCTTTTTTGTCCATGTTTTAGTTTAAGTTCTCATGGACCTCATGAGCAGAGCAGGTTCTTTGGGTGAACCTGATATCTTTTATTAAACAAACTTAAATGGTTGGAATTTTTTTTAGCAAGCTTTCGGGTTTAAAAATCCTTTGTCAGGCTGAGGAAGCCTTTGCAGTTGGTGTGTGCTCTTCCTGGATGGAATGAATAGTAAAGAAGCCAGGGACTGGGCTGCTATGCATGCAAGTGAAGTCAGTGAAGATGTAAACTGAGGAGTCAGTGGGTGAGACAGGCTGGGGGAGGGGGGAGGGGAAAGAGGGATGAATGTAGCAGTTGAATAGTGAAGAGGTACCTGGGGAGTCAGATCTCAGGAAGGCTATAATGTGTCATAAATCTAATGTCTGTATTTAGTCGATGCTTTTTGTATCCAGGAAGCTGATGAAGTGAAGTTCATAGGCTTGTCTCTGAGAAGTGTTTTGTAAGTTTCCTTTGAGGATTAGAACTGAGAGACTGGAAAGAGAGTGGTTTTCTTGTGAGAAATGTACCCCCACCGGTAATTGAGTATTCTTGTCTTTGATAGATTTCTGGTGTGTGTTCATTCTGGTATGCAGTTATTGTTTGATCTCTCCTACATATTTTCCATCAGAGCATTTGGTGCATTGGATGAAATATATTACATTTCTGGAGGTGCAGCTGTAAGATGCTGAAATGCTGATTTTTTTTAGTGGTGTGAAGTAATAGCGGGGGTGGTGGAGATGTGCTGGTGGGTTTTGCATTTCTTGTCATGGCATGGTCTGGATCCATTCAGTGTGTTTTGGGCCATTGGAAGTTTGCTTCTAGTGATGAGGTTAGGTGCTTATTTGAGGTTAGGATGGGTGGTTCAGGAAGATCTCTTTAAGAATAGCGTATCTTTAATTCTCTTTAATATCAGATTCACCCAGAGAATCTGCTTGTCCTTTGACCAACACCGCTGCAACCTACATTGCTGTAACATGGACCTCATGGCATTTCTTAGCCACAGCTACGTGGCTTGGGTCAGAATTACTATAGTTTATCCTTTTGTCACACAGAAAAGATTAGTATATAACACTCCAATGACTACTGTTATAAAATAACCCCAAATTGGAGAAATGAGGCTCATAAGCCTCATTGAATTAGGCCTATCCCTGAGCTTGACTTAAATCAAAGAGGGTAAAAGGCAGCAAGAGGTTATTTAAGCATACAAACAGTGTTAAGTAAACTTGTTTTGGAAAGAAGGAACAGCAATGAGTCCAATCAGCAATGTACACTTGAGTTATTTAAACTAAAAGAATTCCTGATAATGGTCTTTCAGGGCTACTAGTGACGTCATAGAACTGTCTTAGCTATAGATTAAGATTTTGTCAAGATAAAAGAAAGAATACACATATGTGACCATCAGAGATGTGTTTGTTTGTTTTGGGGGTTTTTTTATTTCTGGAAGTAAGCTCTTGGGTTTCGAGAGCCAGTTTCCTGCTGGCATAGACAACTATCAGGTACAATCCCTTTTGTAAACTGATCCAGCCCTGTCTTACAATAATACTGTTTTTGCCCCATTACAGCTGCTGGAAGATTGTTTCTGGACATAATTCCTCTGATAGTTAGTGCTTTACTTTTGAATTCAAGCCTAAATTTATTCAGGTCCAACATACCTTCTGGATCATGTAATAACATTGTCCTTTACCTTTAAAAAATAACAACAACCTTCTCCTCCCTCCCTGATATTTATTCTCTGATGTATTTACAGATATTAGCCATATTCCCACTCAGTCTTTGTTCTGCTAAACAACACAAGCTCTTCTATTTGCTTTTGTGCAAGATTTTGTATTCCCGCAATCCTACTGATAGCCCTTCTCCCTACCTGTTCTCTGTACCCTCAATTTGATAGAATAAGGTTGCCAGGTCTTTTTCTGTGGAGCACTTAGCAAATGGTTTCTTAGGCATGGCAATTACCTTATTGGTGGCTGGGAGAACTGAACAGCATTTTCATTCTGGCAACAACTGGGACTTGGGGATTCACTGCTGAGATCTCTCCTGAGTGTGAAAGATTCTCTGACTAGACAAAGAAATAAAACTTGGTGTTACCAAGTTGATTCCAAGAGTAGGGAATGGAGAAACTTAGCTTAAAACTTTGCCTCCCCTACCCTCAGCTGAATCACGCTAGGGTGGTTGTCATAATTACTTTGCTACAAGTGGAGCTTAATAGGACAGTAAGACTGGATGGGTATCAAGGCAGAGGCTGTATCTGAGAGCTGAAGGCAAGACAACAGAGAGATGGAAATGGAAGTGCAATGGCATTAAGAGGAACTGCTAAAGTAAGGTGGTAAGGAGAGCCTGAAATAGGGCTTTCACAGTATGAGAAGGCTTACAGTGATTTGATCATGGCAATGTAATACAGGTCTGAAGACAAGGAAAGCTGTTATTATGAAATAGTATATTGTTCAGGTGTGTATGTTTGGGAATAGGTGATCAATACAATACCATATTAAATTACCCGATTCGAAAGAAAATCAACACAAATTTATTTTAAAGTTCTATTGCTGCAAATATATTTGCTTTAAAAATACTTAAATGGTTTTCACCCAGTGTTTCTAAAAAAAAGGGAAAATGAAAAATCACATGCTAACCTCTGTAAAGCATAATGAGACTGGAATATCAAACTATATATGCCCAGTGAAAATAAAAAACCTGGACAGATTTTATGATTTCATTATTTCTTACTGATTTTCAGGGATTCTAAAATTAGTATTATTTTAAATACTGTTCTTAAAGCATCACAAAAATGTGTTAGCATTCTCTTGTCCAATTTGTTCGAGAATAATTCTAGACAATTAAGTAATGATAGATTTAACACTTGAACTTTCAATTACCTCTTAACAAAACATACAAAAATAACAGAAGATTTTGAATAGGTAACACCTAAGAAAAATGACATTACTTTGTTGGAATGGTTGTAAAGACAACAGAATTCAATGTCAAAATGTTATAAAAATTACTGGAGAACTGTTACCCCTCAATTAAAAAACAATCCTTTTGCCCAATTATTTTGGTGAAAAACACTCTGTTAGTAGAATTTGTGGAACAGGAAGCAAAGTAAGCAATTCTGTTCCAAAAGAATCAAATCTGGTCCATCAAAATAAAATAGTTCTATTTAATATAGTTTTCTTTAGATTGAACCCAGGTACCTTCTTTTTAATACACTGAAAATAAATCCCAGTGACTGGCTGGCATTGGTGCTCTCAATTAAGGCAATTCAATGCCTGATTTCTCTCAAAGGTATCCAGTTGTACAAAACCCCATTGACTAGGTATAAAGGTCTGTGTTGATAGAGCTTTCTGTAGTTGATATTGTTGCCTTTTAATTATTTTAGGAAGTTTTTTCTTTGATAGCTCGTATTAATATGAAACTTGTTTTACAGAATAACGGTCTGATGTGGAGAGATATCAGTCAGTCCCATTAGTTGGAAGGTCAAGTGCGAGTCTTTTAGAGTGTTGTGGACATGGTTTTATATAATGTATCTGAGGCAATATGCTTTCAAATGTGGTGAGGGGAGAGGACTGGGAGTTGGGAAGGGACAGAGGAATGTTATTTCAGCAGCCTGGGTTGTCTATAAACTTTGTCTACAGTCCTTTGTATTTAATAAACCTTATTTCATTCTGTTTAGTACCCCCCGTTCTCTGCAAGTCCATTCAAAGTAGCTGACGAAGCAGACTGTGTCCTGGACAAAAGCTTATGCCTCTCGGGACAAGTTAGCTTATAAGATTCCTCCCTGTCCTGCCTTCTGCATCACTTCAGGCTAACATGTGTAACTAGCTCTGTCTACAATCTATAACCATCCCTACTTTATATCAAGTCATAGCAACGTGTTCTTCTCACCCAGTTATGGAGCAGACATCACCCAAAACACTCTCTCTCCCTTCTCTTGAAGCTGGCCCACTGGACAACCAGGAGGGGAAGAATCATGCCCCCTCCCCCCACCTCCCCCCCAAAAAAGAGCAAGTCAGAGGCAAGGTGGGTCAGTGAGATGAATATAACCCTAAGCTAAGGACCCTGTTTTCTAGCCCTATTTTCTATTTCCCCCAGTCAAGTTGATATTATCCCATAGCTTTCTTGCACCTTGCATTTAATATCCATTAGATAAGAGGTGTGTGAAGGTAAAATAGGATTTATCCCAGTGTCTTTTAATTCACTGTCTGCTACATAAAGTTGTCAGGATGCATGATCAGATGTATTATTTATCTACAAAGATTGATAATGGGAGAATCTTAAACAGCTTCCTCAAATACTGGATTAAATTCGGGGGATGCAGATTTGAGATGTGTCATATATCTTCCTGGGACTTTATCTTGTGGCCTGCTGTAGGATCAGAATTTAACCCAGAGCTCAGCTTTATTTACATATGAATTCTGGATAGATGGCAATTTTGTACTGACAAGTTGTTGAAAAACCCAAGTACTGGTAGTCAGTGAAACATTGCTTTTATTTTGTGGTATACTATCCCCGAAAAACTGCTGAACAAACCTGTATGATAGTGTGCATACACTGTACAATAAAGCTCTTACAGCTCCACTCATTAGAAAAGATCCATGATTTCCTGCACAGTTAAGACTCAGTGGGCACATCTACATGTGCACATTTACTGTGCAATAAATGAAATTACTGTGCAATATGTGCACATCTACACGTGCCCACTGATACTGTGCAGCAAATATAGTGACTTATGCCGACTTGAGCGTAAATTTGATACCTGTGCCATGAAGGTATCAAATTTACAACCAATTAGTTACTGCACAGTAACGCATGTGTAGATGCCTTACTGTGCAGTAACACTGTGTATATGGATTGACTTGGGAGTAACTTTAGTCCCAAGTCAGTCACACACAGCATCAATGCACTTTAATGCCTGCCCATGTAGACACCGGCCTATTCCTGGTCACTGTACAGTAACTTACTGAGCAGTAAATTTAAGCTGGTTTAAATACATGTGTAGACATGTCCTGAAAGGCTAAAGATCAGCTTTATGCACCTAGTCAAGTAGTATATTAAGAGTCTGGCTTGAGCACAAATTCTATTTTCTGCCATTTTGTAAGCCTACCATGGAAAGTCTAATTCACCTGAACACATAAATTAAAATATTTCACAAGCATGTATCTCTTGGACTCCTTCAGCAGCAACAAATTTTGGCTGTCTATGAAAATATATTTTTATCTTTATTTTTACATCAGTCTTAACCTATTTTGGAGCTAAACTGACACCAAAGCTTGTGTTTATTGTATAGATGTTTATTTTAGATAGCAATAGAGCTTATATATATATATATATGTGTTTGTGTAAAAAACTTTGCCTTTGTTTTGCTGGCAGTAGCACCTTACAAATGTCATTAATTGACAGTAAGCCTGTGAAAATCTCCCTCTGTATTTAAATCTAAAGAGTCATTGAGCATACTTAGATCAGTCATTTTAACAGTAACAACTCCATGGGTGAAATTAGAAGGATAACACAAGATTTATCTAATATTTAAGTCCCATGCACATTTTACATAGAGTTTAAATGGGACTTATGAGTGTATAGTTCTTTGAGTCAGCCATCTGCCCAAGGAGTGGTGAATTTAATCCCGTAAACTATCCAGAGAACAACCAGTTGTGCCTTATTTACCTTACGAGTGTGTACTGCAAAAAAATATTCCTCATCCCACAAAAAAATATTCAAGATTAAAATATGATTCCAGTTCCATATTAGGTCTTGCTCTTCTTAATTCAAAAAAAAGAGTCCTGAAACTCAGCCAGCCAGCCAGCCAGCCTGCCTGCCTGCCTGCCTCCCTTTTTGTGATGAGAAATACTGTTCTGAAACTGTGAAATATTGATGTAAATATGATTATTGTACATATAATTGCAAACAGAAGTCAGACTAGTTTTGCCATGGCTAAATTTGGTCTGGTCTTATATTTGAACAAGTGCCATATTGTAGAATTAGTGGAAGAACAACATCTGAATACAGATATTTTCCTGACTCATGCATCTTTATGGGCACTTTCCCTTCATATGCGGCAACATAGTTTACAACATTCTCAACTCAATGAAATGCTCAACTACCTAATGTTTGTGCTTTGTGTGTGTCACTTTTCTAGCATTTGAATATGTTCTTATAGATAAGCATAGGAATAATCCTCTTAGCTTCAGTTGGACTACTTGGATACATCCAGACAAGCACGCATGTGCAGTATGCAGTGCTACAGACCCATCTGCAGTGCTTCAAACCGCACACTTCACACATGCAGGCATTTGCTGTGTTGCTGATTTAGAGTGAGGCAGGTTTTTTTGACATTGGGAGATCCCGGTGTCAAAAAAACCCGCACCTAAAAAAAAACAGGGTGGTGCACGTGGAGGTAGTGTCTGGCTGGACCCATGTTCTGGCTGTCAGCCAGGCTCTGTGCATTGGATCACCGCTACTGGAGCCCTGGGAAGCCCCTGGGACCCCAGGTAAGTCTGCTGGAGCCAGCCCAAGTGCTGGCCCCAGACTCTCCTACCCCACCTGGGGCAACTTGCTGTGTGCCAGGGTGCGCATGCACATGCCTTTCCCAGGGACAAGTAGCAATGGCACAACTATGTGTCTTTGCTATTTGTCCCTGAGGAAACACATGTGTATGCTCATCTGGACATGCCCCTAATGTCCTTCAGATAAATCTTTTTACTTCCTTGTGCAAGTTAACTTCACCCTTTAAACAGCTTCTCCCTTTCTTCTTGTGGATGATAAATTCAGCACTAGTCTCCTGATTTTTATTTTAGGCTTCGTATTACATTGCAATATTTTGAGGAAAAGACTTAAAAAGGAAATGGTGACAACTGAGCCTTCATTTTATTTAATAAATCCATGAAAGTAATAGATTCAGTAACTAATATGGCAAAGGTTAATCATTCCAGTTAGCAGGTTAATAATTCCTATTACTAAGGAAACAGGCTGTAGCAGGCTGAGCTATTTTAATAGGATATTAGTGAATTTCACAATGTACTGTATTAGCAATCCTCGTATTAAACTCCAATGAGTTGCTAATATTTTATGACCACATCTTTTATGCTTGAACTCCCTAATATGATAATGGAGCCTGGTGAAAGTAACAACATTGGTACCAGACTAGTAATAAAATTAATAAAAAGACAGAAAGACAGGTACATAGATAGGAACGGTTATGAAATCCTCTTTCACTGTATTCATTAGCAATGAATTAGAACTAAACAAACAATTCAGACAATATTTTTTTCTGTGTGTGAGTATTCACTAGCAGATTACAGGCTTGAAAGAGCACCATTAAAACAGATACTAAAAAGAATTGGAATATTGTGAATACTATACTATAATGAAGTAAAATCATACATTGTAACCACATGAATATTTATGTGGATTTCAACTACCTCATCTTTTGCTCTTGAAAACTGGACATTTCTCAGAATTTAAGCCCAAAACTGGACCTCCTATTAACTTTGCATGGAAAAAAAATTAGATATGATGATTAGCACCAAGCCCTTCAAAGTGATCCTTGTTAGGCAAACTTGGAATGTTAGTTCTCTTCCAAATAAAAGATCCCCAAGCTGCCCAAACTGTATTTGTTTTCCTTTGAAAGACTTTAAAAAATGTACGTCTCCTAAGTTCCTCTGGCAGTTATCAAGTGGACAAATAAGTTGGCATCTTCCACATTGGACTTCAAAGTACCAATGTTACCATGTTGATTAAATGCACTATTGTTTACTGTATATATATAACAGCTATTGACTTCCATGGATCACTAAGGATCCAGAACAGGTAGCAGCCCTCCAGACTTTTCCATACTGATGTTTCTTATCAGTAACCTAGAGGCGGATCACTGCTAAACAAAAACATATGAGAAGTCATTCATTCTCTGCATTTTATCCTTCCCCTTTCTCCCGCAACTGTTATTAAGAGAGCTAGTTTGGCCTGTTATTCTCTGGTGTGATTCACTGTTCATTAAGAAATACCCCATCAACCACCTCACAAAAGCCTATTGAACAGTAATAACCTATTACTACCAATCCACAATAAATTTACATCAGCAAACTACAGCTGCGAGTCTTCATGTCTGATTTACTACATATCTCTCTATAAAGTCTATTTTGCTGCAGAGAGTCAATGCCTTGAAAAAGTTAATAAGACTGAAAACCAGATTTTTTTGGTAGAATAGGAACACTGAAGTTATAATGGTTGGCACCGAATCCATGAATACAGAAGTTTCTCTTGCAATTTTATTATATGCAATTGTGTTCTCCTTCAGTCAAAAATCCTAATGATGATTTGATTGAAGATCTTCCAATTATTAGTCAAACATCATAAGTGCCAATTAAACTTGAAAAAACATATTTTGTATGTCAGCAGCTTTGGTTTAATCAATACATGCTTTTAAGCAGTTTAAGATTACACTTTTCAAATCCTTTAAGTTACCCAGTTTTTACCTATTTGTTGGGCATTTATAAGAAAAAGATTCAAAAGACCAAATTGACCAAGCTCAGATATTTTATTGATTGTCACAATTAAAATATCTTAGATATATGAGTCTATTGCAGTGGCTGTAGAAACTCATGGAACAAGCTTGACACACCTATCTAATGCACCATTATTTATAATTTATTCACTTACAACAAATTTATTTATATTTCATACATCATTGGAACTTTACAAAGCAATTTTTTTCCAGCATCTTATTTGAACTGAACACACAGGTCCATTAGTGGTTATTGAACTTTATAGGTAGGGCTATAACCTAGTTATTAGGTCCTCCTAAGCTTCTGAATGTTGGAAGCTAAAAAAGAAGAGGGCAGAGGACAGATTAGTCTAGATAGGCCCTGCACGTATGCTCTTGCCTTTAACATCCACTCTCTGACACTGTAAAATACAGAATGCTAAGCTAGATGGATCTGTAGTCTAACCCAATATGGCACTGCTATAATACTTTTAGGATTCTAGGAGTGCTCATACGTGATGAAATTGCCCTCTTTAGCGGTTTAATTGCTCTTTTATAGCGATTTATTGTATCACATGTTACACATGCGGTGGCGGATTGCAAGGTAAATGAATTTGTTATGTAGCAAACACATCTCAATGTATTTTAGTTATAGTGATACATCCATCCTCAAGGCCTCCTGGGCTTCCAGCACCCCGTGCACTGTCCCCACCACCTTCTCTGGCCACCAGCACACCCAGCTTGCCATGGGGCAGCACAGAGAGGTGACAGGAGGGCGGCTGAGTCTGCTAGCATCTGGCATCTGGAGAAGGTGGCAAGAATGGTAGATGGGGTGCTGGAAGCCCAGGTGGGCTCAGGAAAACTTGGGCTTGGTGGGCTTCCAGTGTCCTATGCACCATTCCCACTGGTTTCTCCAGCCACCAGCACACCCAGTGACTTTCCTGTTGCCTTCCCACATTGCCTCAGGGACAAGCAAGCTCATTCCTGGGTGTTCCCAGGCAGCAGAAGGCAGGAGGGACAGTGCATGGGGTGATGGAGAAAAAAAGCAGCGAGGGACCTGATGCTTTTTTTTTCCCTAGCAGAGCCTGCCTCGGGCCAGGAGGTGAGTTGCCAGTGATCCCTGAGCCTGCCCAAAACCGGGTGGTGAGCAGCTGGTGAGCCAAGCTGCCCTTGAGTTGCAGTGGGGTCTGGTCCTTTCCTCTGTGGTGGTGGCACCCCCCAAGTGGGCTGCTAGTAGACTGGGTGCTGCCCCAGCTTGAAGCAGCACCCAACCCACTAGCAGCCTGCCTGGGTGGCCCCTCGCTGTAACAGTGACAGAAGCCCCTAAATTGAAATGGTAGGTTTTTAATCATCACAATTAAAAACTACCATTTCAATTTAGGGGACCTAAGCCCCCGTCATGTGTACAGGTGGCCCAGAAGTTTCGAAGATTCCAAAAGCACCTATCCTGTACTGTCCAAAATTTACTATAGTACCTAGTTACCAAATATCAACAGACTCATCCATAACTGATAACTGAATCTCTCTAAACACATCTTAATTATTTTAGCAAGTGTAAGGGTGAAAAGACAGGTTATGCTTAGACCATAATAAATCTGTGGAATGTTAAGCAGTAGAAGAGTCAGAATATGCTCTGAGGAGTCACACATTAAGGGTCAAAATAATTTATTGCACGCACAGCTCTGATTTACCATTATAAGAATGGTGACCAGAGGCATGGCTAGGAGCCCCTACTGGGGGCTGGGGTTGAGAGCAGTGCATCCTGAGATACTGGAGGAATGCAATTTACTAGTTCTGAAGCTGACTTAAGTTATGAGCTGGGTAGCATAATGGAGAGTTTACCTTTTCCTAAAGTGGCATAATTTTCAGATGATCAGAGGACACTTAGCACCAGTTAATGAGCTTTATCATAGAGATACCTGTATTTTAGGTGTCCTTAGTATAATCTAAGTGTAATATACAACTTCACCCTAAAATTATACAGAGTTCAAGCTTTATGAAAGATTTGTTCACAGTTCAGAGGAAATACAGAAAACCTTTAGTCTCATAAAAAGTATGAAATTCAACTATTCATACACAAAAAACACATTGTTATTGATTAGATCAAACTCTAAGCATAAAGAAAACATTGTATACTGGAGAAGCACTGATAAATTAAGTATTGATTAATTTGTGCATGCTGCTACTAACCTGTTTCAAGTATGTAATGTCTGTCCTCCAGACCCTGTGTTGACTTCCTGTCATGTTTTGAAATGATTTAACAAAGTTGTTGACTTTTTGGAGTGCTAAATGGCTTCTTTTATTTTTAATTATTATTAATTTGCACATTCCTAAGAGGCTGGAGTAACTTATGAGATCTTGATTTTCTTGTTGATCCTAAATATTGTCTTATGACATTGGAACAGAAAAATACTGATTTGCCATTCTGCCCTGTGTTTTACTTTTGCCACTGTATCATTTTAATTTAGTGTTATTTATCTCACAGATGATTTCTGAAGCTGATGTGGAATGCACATGAAGTCTCCTTTTCATTGTTTATTTGTGTGTTATGCAGTATTATTGGCCTAAACCTCTGCTGAAGTGATTGGAGAGATTCGTAGTTAAAACTCAGGTCCAATGAGTGCATAATATTATGGCAAAAGCAAAATAAAGAGAAAGCCTTCTAATGAGCACACACAATTATACAAAATATTACATTAAGGAAAATAATTATGCTTTTTATTCCCAAGTAATGAAGATTTTACATTAAGCTACCTTTTCTCCCCAACTTGTGCTGAAAAAAAAAAGTGTAGTGTGATTTGTGAGTTGTCCAACTATGATTTTATGAAAACCAGAAGTGAAGCATTTGATAGTTTTGCTGGCTCTGTATGTTTCTGTTATGGCAACAGTGATTTTTTTTTTTTTTCCAATTAAATGGGCAGACACTGTCTTTTGTCTTCACAAAATTCTTCCTCGTTTTTCCTAATTATTGTTTGGTTCTTTCTTTCAGATACATTATCAGTTTTCTAGCTAATGTGTTCAAGAGACATTTTCCCAACCTTCTCTAAGATTTTTTAGGTCCAGGATGATATTACTAGTCAAAAGCAGAAGCAGACAGACAGACCTGCTCAATCTTAAATACCCAGTCCCTTATTGATCCTCATCACCCCATATTCCAGGTGAGCACGCCAACCTCCAGATTATTGGGTAATCCATGATAATTTTTCTCCTGTCTTTCGTGCTGGAACCATATAAATAAATATTCATCAAAGAAAGATTTGAACACAGTTCCTCCACATCTCAAAGGAGTGACTCTGTAGTGCATTAAAGGTAATTAGGCGGCAGATAGGCATTCATTTCAGGAAAGGAGAATTTCTCTAAATTTCTCTGAAAGTTTTATGACTAGAAAAACAGATCAGAAGCAAGAGTGCATGTTTTCCACTCCCCTGGATGGGAAGCTACACAAGTGAGCTCTCAAGGCAGGATTACTAGAAGGCTTCTTCCTGGACCTGGGATGGGGGCAAACTATTACTTCAGAGTTGGCTGCTGCTCAAAACCAGCAGCTACTACAGACATGCCTCCCCCTGCTCCCCCACACCACTGTCCTGACAGTCAGATGACTGGTGGAATAGGGAGGCCATTCCCCATGGAAAAATAGCCACCACTCCATGAACTCCTCCCACAAACCTGGAGGAGAACAGGGAGGGGGATGGGTGGGTGGAAGGGCATTCTCCTGCAACATCAAGGCTCCAGATGTTGCAGTACGGGTCCTTGCTGTACTTTCCTCTGTTCTCCCTGTCCTCTGGGTCAACACAGAGGCATGAGGAGGGAAGAGCTTGTGATTGGGGGCCTTTCTCCCCAGCAGCAACCCTTCTAGAGGGTCCAAAAGAATTCCTGTTGCAAGAGAGCATCCTTCCTCTCACCCATGAGCTGATTGGTGAGACAGGGATCACATTTTTGAAAGCAGGGTCCGCACAGGGCTCCTTGACAGCTTGCCTCTCTCTGGGTTTGCTATCAGGAAGTTAGTTCTCTTCCCTCCCTCCCTGTTATTTGAAGGGAGAGCAGGGGATCTGTGGGATATTGGGTGTACTCAACACTCAAGAGAAGTATACAGAAATTCAAGTTAGATTGAAAGGAGGGAGCTCTTCTTGGTAGGTATTGATGTAATTTCTTATGGAAAAGCCAGTTCTCTTTTGCAAGAAATCCCAGGCCCTCAGCTTTTGGGCATTCCTTGCGGTGATCCCCCAGCCCTTTCACCCTTCCAGCCCTGGCCCCAGCATGGGCCAGTCAGGGGAAGTTCAGACAGGTGTTGAGTCTACGGCCCTTACTCTTTTACCATGGGGTCCACCTTCCTGACCTTACAACAAAGGGGTAACCCACCCAGTTGTGGGAGTTAGGGATTAATTGATTCAGCCTTTCACCAGGGTGGTAACTGGCCTGGAACTTCCTGGGGGCTCCCATACCACTGAGAGTCCCACCGGGCCACCCACTCCCGGCAGGTTGCAGTTTTAGGTCGCACCCAGGACCAGGAGCCCCCTTACCATCTCCTACAGCTCCTCCCCTACCTCCAGATGATACCAGCAGCTCTCTAGCCAGGTAGTGTTGTTGCCTGGCCTCTCACAGCTGAACTGCCCTGTTTATATGGGCAACCCCAGTTCCAAAATGGCTGCCCTAATCAGGCACCTGGCAGCTGCCAGCTCCAGGCCCTTAAAGTGGCAGGCACACACAGTGCCCTGCCACACCAGGTAAGCTGGATAGAGCAGCTGTTCAGGTTGGATCTGGCCTGTGAGCCATATGTAACACCCCCAATCAAAAGTATCCATATGAAAACTAGAAAGATCATACTAAAACTTCATGCTATCAAAATAATTTCAAATACAGTATTAAACAAAATCCCTTTTCCCTTTATGTCTTTAAATCCATTATTTTCCAAAATTTGCTTTTCTGTGAGTGTTAACGTTTAGTATTTAGACAATAACATATTACTAAAGTAGATTTAGCAGTATATTACTACATGCTCTAGTTTATAGCGGTGTGTGAAGTGGGACCTATTTGATTCAGATTCAGATTTGGCCTGAATGAAGGACAGTGATTCAATTAATTGATTCAGCTCACTATCCATGATTTGATTAGGCCAATCCAAATTGAAGATTTGATGCTGATTTGGAGAATCAGCGGTTCAGCCATAGACATAGCTTTAAATGTTTTTTCCACATACCTTGAGATACCAGCATGGCTCATGAACACTGTGATGCTGGAGCGGATGGCGTGTCCCACCAGAGTGTGGGAGGGGCCCTCCACATGCTTGGTGGTGCTCCTGGAAGTGGATCAGAAGTACTTCCAGCCCACTTCTGGGCCCACCAGGGAATGTGCTGGGGGTCCCCCAGTGCCCTCCCCCAGCTCAGCGATCAGCCACAGAGGGACCCCGGGTGCCCCCCCAGACCCAGAAGGCACCAGACACTGTCATTGAGCCAAGGGGATATGGGTTGGGGGGGCAGTGCACTCCCTGGTGGACCCAAAAGTGCTTCTGGTCCACTTCTGGGTCTGCTGCTGGGTGCTCTGGGGAGTCCCCTGAGGTTCTGTGGGGCATTCCATACACCCCAGCATCACAGCATTCATGAGTCACCTGGTACCTAGAGGTATGTAGAAAAAACATTTAAAGCTGTGTCTATGTCCGAATTGTCAAATCTCTCTGAATCGATGCAGAGGGTTCCAATTTGATTCAGAGAAATTAAAGGGTCCTTTGATTTGATTTGGATTTGGAGATTCAGCCACTGAATTGGCCTGAATCTCCACCAAATCAAATCAGGGATTGAAGCTTCACATAGCCCTACTAATAATCACCACTTTAAGGTTTCAAGAGTTCAAAAAACAAATCAAAGGAGTGATACAGAGTTAAAAGAAAAGGGAAATCCTTATGTTCCTCCTACTATAAAATTACCTGTGAAACTCAAGGGAGCATATGTTTGAATAAATAAAAAAATGTAAGAGCCGGAATGCTTTGGAAGATTTTATGTTCTTTAAAGAACAATTACTGAAGATAAAATGGAATTTCTAGAGAATGAGAAGGCCAAAATGCTAAGTAAGCTTGCAGGTATTAACTTAGAGAGATGGACTATTCCTCAAACAGTATCTCGTTTTCTGTCATCATAAAAGCTCATTCATACTTTTATTTTGTGGACTTAAATATTTAATGCATTATACTTTTAAAGATTAGCAATACTTGTCAATATGTTTCTCCCCCAAACATCTGCTGCCATAGAAAAAGTGTATCTTGTGTAACATATTTAGAAAGGTATGCATTTTACTTTTCATAAGAAAGAGATTCCAAATTATGTTTAATAGCATAAGTATTATATGCTTCAAAAATAGCAATCACTTTTGCATTGAGAAATTATGAGCTGTCAGGACAGAAGTGACACATAAACCAATTTAAGTGATCAGAAACTGTTTTAACCTGTAACAGAACAGAAGTTCAGTGCACATAAACCACTTTCAAAATGGCTGAAACTAGTTTAAGATAAACCTGGTTGAATGTAGATGCAAAAAGCCAAAACTAGTTTAAGATAAACTTGGTTGACCTGATTTAGGTCAAAGCAGTTAATGGAACTTCTGTCCCAGACCCCCTCCTGCTTCAAGTTAACTCACCCTAGCACCCCAGAATGCTTTGCAGCCCTGGACTGGGCTTGGCTGTTCTGTCTGCTCCAGCAGAGTAGGGTTGGCCCTGCCCCTCTGCTCCCTACCTGGAGCACTATCGCTGCTCCGGCAGACTGAGAAGGAGGGTGCAGGGTGGGAGTGGGAAACCTTGCTTGGGACCACACTTGGGTCTGCCTGGTAGGGTCAGAGCAGCCCCTCACTGGCTTTTCCCCCACTCACTGCTGAAGAGGAGGAGGTGGCAGAGGCATGGCCAGACACTGGCCCTGGGCCAGCATGCTGAAGTAGAGGGGAGGGGGGTTTAAATCCCCTCTCCCACTGGCACAGGACCCCACCCAGGGGTCCAGCCAGGCTTTTCACCATTCAAGCAGGGGGGTTGCGGATCATGTCCAGATGAGGCCCTGGGCCAGCATGCTGAGGCAGAGTGGGCCCCTCCCTCCCCTCTGCCTCAGTGTGCTGACCCAAGGCTGCTGTCTGGATATGCCCTTGCCACCTCCACTTAAGCAGTGAGTGGGGAGAAGCCTGGCATGGGCTGCTGCACCCCTATCAAGCAGACCCCAGCTGGGGTCCCATGCCAGTGAGAGAGTGAGTTTAAACCATCCTCCTCTCCTCTCCATTTCAGCATGCTGGCCCAAGGCAGGGGGCTGGCCATGCCTCCCCCCCACACACTCCAGCAGGGAGCAGGTAAAAAACTTGGTGTGGGCTGTTTCCCCACTCCACCAACAAGGACACCCTGGCAGAAGTCTGTGGAGGCCATGGTGGCGGGGGGGTTAAACCCCTCCCCATCATACTCAGTGGGCCTGCTGGGACCTGGCCATGCCCACCCCCACAGCTCGAGCAGGAATAGGGGGAAAAGCCCAGAGGAATTCTGTCTCAGCTTCCTCCAGCCTTCCCACCGCTGTCAAAGGGAAAGGAGGGCTTGCTCTAGCACCCCCTAGCTTCTAGCCTAAGTCACTGCAGTCTTGTGGCTGTATTTCTGGAATCAAAAGTGAATTCACTTGCTTCTAGGTTCAATCGATGCAGTTTTGTCTAACCTGCAAAGATTGAAGATTCAGCCTCAGGTTTTTTGACTGTCTGTACTTAGCCCTAGAATCCATGAAGTTTACAAAGAAGTATGCTTTGCCTTTTAAATTAATTTTAGTTTAAATATATTTTGATGTGTTGTGTTATTTTTGTTTAAATTATATAAATTGAAATGTAATTTAAAAAATGAAAAAAATAGGCTGATTTTTTCCCTCAGAAATGATGAATGGATGACTGTATAGACCAGTGATTCTCAACCAGAAATCACAACAACATAGGGTTCCATGAGTTCCTTCTAAGGGGCTGTGGGATGTCACACAATATTAACTCACTTAGGTGTACAAATTCCTGCATGATTCACAAGATAAACCCACAGATTTCAAATAGAAATCCATAGTCAAAAACGTTCAGATTTGTTGTGGTCTTTCTGAGTTCTTTGCAACAGAAGAATTGTTCTATTATTTTTTCATAGCCAGAAAAATGAGTAAAAGCTAAGAGATGTCATTTTCTGAGGGGCTCCTTCAGTCTAATGAGGTTGAGAATCACTGATACAGACTAATTAGCATTAAGGTACCATCCAGAGTTACTGCCTATACATTTTAGTGTGGCTTGATCAAAAATCCTGATGTAAAGATTTCAGAAGTGGTCATGTAAAAAGGCATATGTTTTTATCTTAGAGATTTTGTAAGGTATCTAATATTAAGTAAGGGACCCTCAAAGTAATGTTCCATGCTAGCTTACAAGTACATTAAATAACCGTCCCTTTCTTATGCTATCATTTTTACATCACTTTGATTTTTCATGCCTTTCAGAAAGTGTTGTCTCTAGAAAATAAAAGCTAGGAGTATAATAAATTAGTTTACAGCATAGTAGATTAGTGGATATTTTTGTTGTACTCAAATATATAATCTGTTGCTATCTTAATACATGACAATTCTTAGCTTTTAGTCTGTTTATTGAAACAATTCATTATTGTGTGTTTATTGACACACAACGCACATCAGATTGGAAATGGTTTGTGTGTCTGCAATAATTTGAGAAACGATGGGTGAGGGGAAAGAAATTTTATCTTGCCAGCCAGTGAAGCATCCAAATAAGTAAGCATTCAGAATTTCTTCACCTTGATTTCTAAAGCACCTGTAAAAACAGACACTTCTTAAACTAGTTATTTGAATAGTTTTTCTACTGTTGGTCCTGCTGTAACAGAAAATGAATTGGTAAATACTAGATTGTCAATTCACTCTATCTGCGTAATGTGTAGAAGACACATTCATTTACATTTTCATTCACATGATGAACTGAAGTTTTGAAGAAATCATCTTCAGCAAAGAATGTGTATTCAACAACATTCTATGATTTATCTTTATTCTGAGAGTGTTAAAAGGCATCGAAAAACTGTCATTGCTCTAAGCTTAATGACAGAGTTTCCAGTTCTACAAATTTAAAGTGGAATTAGGTATACATCCATAATGTTTTAAAGTGGACATGTGTACTTGGTAAATGGACCTACCTTTCTAATGAAGATAGGTCTCTAAAAGTTTGAATTTCTTACATTTTTCCAGTTTAGTGCTGATTCAGAATTTTCTTAGATTATATGACACTTTCTAAAAGTTTCTCCTCTTAATTTTCCCTCAGTATAATTCCTTTATTTTCTTTCCTTAATCCTTACCACAATCTGTCTTCAGCCCCTCCTCTCTTAGTTTATGAAAACTTAATTAGACCTATTTTTTTTTACTTTACATACCTCTAATTTTCTAGATTCTCATATCTTTAGTAATAATTTGGGCTAGACATTGTTGGCTTCCCTGAAATGAGTTACCATAACTCTGTATCTAATTTTTGTTCCAAATGTCACCTGCTCTGAAGAAGCCCTACATCAGAGGTATTCCCTTTGGGCAGGGGGCTGGACTCGATGATCTTCTGAAGCACCTTCCAACCCAAATGTCTATGACATATATGAAAATGTTTGTGGAGAATGAGGGCGATATCTGCTTTATTTTTTATAAATATCATAGGCACATCAGTTTACTTGTGGGTTATCATCTTGGGCTGCATATACAGCCAAAGAAGATGCAAGACAACAACTAATGAAAAAAAAAAGGCATATGTCACAGAGAATGTCCAGGGTCCCATGAGAAAACAGAGTGCTCATTACTTGGAGAATACCACACCTGACTCCAACTAGTCTTGCCAAGTTTGCTTGATAGATTTCAGAGATTTCATAAACGTTAGGGCTGGAAGGTACCTTGCAAAATCATCGGGTTCAGCCCCCTGCCCAAAGGGCGAGAAGTCAGCTAGGGTCAAAGGATCCCAGCAAGATACGAATCCAAATGTTTCTTAAAAGTGTCCAGAGTGGGAGCTTGCACCACCTCTGCAGGGAGTCTATTCCAGGCCTTGGGAACTCAGACAGTAAAGAAGTTTTTCCTTATGTCCAGCCTAAAACAGTCTTGCAGGAGCTTGTGACCGTTGGACCTTGTCATCCCTTGGGATGCTCTGGTGAACAGGTGTTCCCCCAGATCCTAGTGCACACCCCTTATGTACTTACAGACTGCTACCAAGCCACCTCTGAGCCTGCACTTCTCTAGGCTGAAGAATCCCATAGCTCTCAGCCTCTCTTCATAAGGCCTGTTTTCTTGTCCTCTGATCATGCATATGGCTCTCCTTTGGACTCTTTCAAGCTTCTCCATGTCCTTTCTGAATTGTGGAGCCCAGAACTGGATGCAGTACTCCAGCTGTGGCCTCACCAAGTCTGAGTACAGTAGGAGGATGACATCCTGGGTTTTACTTGACACGCATTGGTGGATGCAAGCAAGAGTTTTGTTCGCTTTGCCAGCTGTGGTATCACATTGGTGGCTCATGTTCATCTTGTGATCAATTGTGACCCCCCGCCAAAGCTCTTTCAGTTGTAGTGCTAGTGAGTGTAGCATTGCCAAGCCTGTAAGTGTGATGTGGACTCCCCCCCCCCCACCAAGGTGGAGCACCTTGCATTTATCTGTACTGAATGCCAGCAGGTTTTCATCCACCCACCTTGCAAGCCCATTGAGGTTGGTCTGGATCACCAGCCTATCCTCAAGTGTGAATACTCTTCCCCAAAGTTTGGTCTCATCAGTGAACTTGGCCAGTCTGCTTCTGACACCAGAGTCCAGATCATTTATAGAGACACTAAAAACTACAGGTCTGAGAACAGAGCCTTGGGAAACACCACTGGTCACTTATTGCCATGCTAATTTGATTCCATCAACTACCACTCTCTGGGTCTGACCTCAGAGCCAGTTCCCTAGGAATTGGACTGGAGTGTAGTCGAGGTCACAGTTGCTGAATTTTTCCATGAGAACATCATGGGACACCAGGTTGGGCTGTCAGGCTGAATTTAGAGATGATGTTTGTAGTAGGATTGGAGTGTTTTTATAGGTACAATTGTCTAGGAAATATGGGAGAAGCAAGAGGTTGAGAGAAAATAGTTGGGAGACCTATTAGACATGCTTTTGGGCATCAAGTGCCCTTTCTCAAGTCTGGAAAAGAGGCAGAGTCAGCCTAAGCTAAATACTAGATTAAAAAATGACATGTTTAACTTAATTATCTAAATGAAAAGTCACTTAAAGAAATGGAGAGGGCTGTAAGAAGTGGAGCAAAGAGAAGTTATCAGAAGTAGCTACAAAACAAGTAAATGGTACTTGAACTAGATAACCTAATTATGTAAAAGACTAAGAGCATCCAAAAAAAGAAGAGGGTAATTATTACCAGTGCAGTACAGGGAGGTTAGCAGTGATAGCACAGACATTGTAATAAGCCTACCAACCATTCCTTTTGTTTAGTCTGTGGTTTTAGCATCCAGTAAAGCTATGATGAGACCAAAAGGTTTTAGCATCCAGTAAAGCTATGAATTTTTGTGCCCAGTGACAGGCACTTCAGCTGCCATACCTGTAGTATCTTCTTTCCTTGTGAGTATGTTAATATCTCCTGTATTCTTGCAGCTACAGTGAAAATGGAAATGGAGGCATCAGGGGACGAGGGACAGCCTGGGATGGGGGGAAGGGAGGTGTAGCAGTGGGGTTGGGGGGAAAGGGGGATGTAGCAGCACAGGTAGACTCAAAGGGAATGGGGGGGAATGGGGGAGAAGCAAGGCCAGACCCAAAATGTGGGAGGTGGGGGAGATGGACATGGGCCTCTGTCCCTGCCCCCCACATCATTCTTGATGGGTAATTGGTTAGTAGTGTAATATCTCCCCAGTATATTTTATTTAGATCCTGAACAGAACACACAGGTGATTCCACTGAGACTTTCAGTGCTTGTTAGGGGGTGAGAAAAAGTATGTGCCATGGATCTCAAGCAGAGGACATCAGGGACTTCAGTTAGACATGGTATGTGCCTAGATTATGTCCAGTGGTATGGCACAATAGAGAAAGAGTATCTTTCTGCCATCCCTGTGGCAAAGGGTGAAAAGGTTAGAAGCAGCACTGCAGGACTCACAGGGAACATCCTGACAAGTGCACACGTGCAGTTTGCGGTGCCTCAAACTAGTGGTGGCCTTATGGTTGTTGGTGCCCTAGGCAAGAGAGTCATTTGGGGCCCCTCTGAAGCTTACTTTGGATGACCTATGTATTGTGGATCTTTTTAATATTCTTTGGGGTAATGAGATAAATAGTCAAGTGTTAAAATGCAAATAGAGCCACTTTCTTGCAAAAACTTGACCCCCCAAAAATGTGTTGCAAAATTTTGGGCCCCCCTATAGTGTGGAACCCTGGGCAGTTGCCCAATTTGCTCTCCTCAGAGGCCACTAATGCTCAAACCACATGCAGTGGACATGAACTTGTTCACTGCACTGCTAATTTGCAGCACAATGAACGTACAAACTACTTTTCACAGACGAGTCTATGAACTGCACTTCATCAACCTCCTGCATACAGAAACTCACAGACTCAATATAGACAGTAGAATTTTGACACACTACAACCTGCCAGACATCTGGCTCCCCAGGTACCTCTCCATTTTTACCTGTGCTGCTACATCCCCTTTTCCCCCCACCCCAGTCTGTCCCTCATCCCCTAATGCCTCCATTTCCATTTTCACTGACTGGCTTGCATGCCAGCCTGCTTTTTTTTTTTTTACTATTCCTTCCATCCAGGAAGAACGCACACACCAACTGCAGGTGCTTCCTCAGCCTGACAAAGGGTTTTTCAACCCAGAAACTGGCATCCCAGGCAGCTAAGCTGAGCTCACCTGGAGCTTCACAACTTCACTGCAACTAGCAAGCATCAGGCCTGTCAAAGATGTGATGGGTCTGGGCTTTCCCTAGCCAAGACTGTGTGCATGGTTGTGATGGCTGGAGGTTATGGCACCTCCTACCCACCTTTCACCAAGGAGATCCTTGGTCCTGGCATTTCCTGGGGCTGCCACACCTCTGGCAGTCCCAGGAGGCCTCCTAACCCTGGCAGAATGCAGTTTTAGTGGTCATGCCCAGGACCCAGGGCCTTTTTGTTCCCCATAGGCCCAGCCCATACCTCCAAGTTCATCCCATCATGGGAGCTCAGCAGGGATATGTTCTTCCCCTGCTGGCTGGTGATGCCCCCACCTCCAGCTCTGAGAGCAGGGCATTAAATGTTTTTGAAAAAAAGGAAAAAAGTAAATTGGTGTGGGTGGGGTGAGAAGGGTAGCACTCACTCCCTCTGCACCTGGAGCTTAAGGAACCCCAGCAGTGGGAGGTTCACCTTGAGGAACATCAGCTGCTCCAGCAAACCAGGATCCAAGGAGGTGTGGTGGGGTGTCACTACATCACCAGCAATGCTGAACACACTCTCACTTAGAACACTGGTCAGTGGACAAGACACGTGTTCCCGGGCAACTGTAGCCAAATTTAGCCACATCAGGCTGTGGCTTGCCCAGTAGGTCAAGAGGTTGCACAGCAGCAGCTCCATATCCTTAGTGAGATAGGCAGTCACCAAGGCCTAAGCGCTACCTGCCTGATGGTGGTGTCTGGTGCCTGTGCATCCCACCATGGAAGCTATGCCCTTGGCCCACATTGGCAGTGCCTTTGGTGGAGGAGGAGACTGGCTGTTGGATGGCGTGCTGGCACAAGACAGTGAATCCTCCTCTTCCATGTCCCCCTGCCTCTGCCGTTCTGCCTGTCTTCACCCATGGGTCACACATGGCAGCCAGCACATGGACCGTACTGGGATCAAGCCATTGCCTGAGGCCCTCCTTCAGCCACCTCATCAGTGCCTGCATGTCTGGTGACAGTGGCTTGTCCCAGCCAAGAACATTGATCCCCTGGAACTTCTCTATTTGGTTCTGAAGTTCCCTCACTATGGGGATCACCTGGCTAAGGAGGGCATCACTAGCAGTCACGGTCTTGGAGGCCTTGAGGAATGGATTGAGGACCACCAAGATGTGAGAGATGGTATCTCACTCAGCTCTGTTAAGGGGGATGCTGATCCCAATCTCCTCAAGCAAGGCCATCTCATGGATGGCCTTCTGTTGCTCCACGAGCCTCTTGAGCATCAGGTATGTGGAGTTCCACTGAGTCTCCACATCCTGCATGATTTTGTGGTGCAAGATGTTCAGCTCTGCTTGTTTGTCCTGCATCATCTTGCCTCCCTTGATGCTCCAGTGGAAGTAGCCTACCACCTTCCTGCATTTGGAAATGAGCTTGCTGGTGGTGCTGACACTGTCACCGGAAGCCCTGTCCCCCTCCCAGGTGTCCCTGACAACGAGGTGGAACTTGTGTGCCACACAGAGAATGCCAACAAATTTGGCATCACGGACTGCCTTGATCATATTGACCCCATTGTCGGTGACTATGAACCCACGGGTGAGCTTGCCCTGCCCAACAAGCCACCCCTGCACCAAGTGGTTCATGGCTCCCATGATCTCAGTTGCTGTGTGGCACTCATCCATCACTTTGGCTTGAAAGAGGGCCCACTGACAGCCTGGCTGGTTGCGCCCGTGCCCTGTGAGGGAGAGGTATGCATGATCTCCCCGGCTACTCTAGATGTCCAAGGTGAAATATAAGGCCACCTGAAGACCTGAGTTGCTTAGCTGCTCCCTCAAGTATGCCCTACATGCCTCATACAGATAGGGCACCACCATCCTGCTGAAGGTGGTGCATGTGGAGGGCATAGGGGAGGGCACTTGGTATGATGGGGCTATGAGTGCCATGAGCTGCCTGAATCCTGGCCACTCAACTAAGGAGAAGGGCTGGCCATCCACAGCAAGCATCTCCCCAATGGTCTGAGTGATCTTGCCTGATTTTGCAACACACCCCACTTTCTGCCTGCCTTTCCCCCACTGTTCCAGGGTAGCCTGCATTTATTTCAGGGGAACACGGGCTTTGGAAAAAGAGGGGGACTTCTTTTGGGGCATGTTCCCATGGGTGCCAGGGTGAGGAGGAGCAAGGGCAAGGAAGGGGTGCCTGCTAAGATGCATCAGCACCCCTGTGATGCTCATGTGTTTTGATCCCTTGCTCTGGCTGGTTTGAGCTCGGCAGTGCAGGCAGATAGCATATGTGGGATCATCTGCCAGCTCAGAATGATCCCAGACCACACTAATCGCTCATTTCTGGGGTTTGGGGACATGTGCAGATGCTGCCTTTTCCCCCTCCTCAGCAGGCAGAGGCACAGTAACAGGAAGAATAGACTCAACTGAGCCACTTGCCTCTACAACCTCTACCTCAACCTCCTACAAAGTGCCTTATGGGGAAGGAGACCTGGCTCTAGGGGAAAGCTGAGGGGTGTGGAGCACAAACTCAGCTGGTTCCCCCTTCTTCCCCAGAATTTCCCTTGCTATGGCACACAGATCCAGATCCAGCTCTTCATCTGGCACTGGAAAGCTCAGCATAGGAAGTGAAGTAGGGATGAAGTATGCTGCTGCGCTGGTGCTGCTGCTGCTGCTTGTTGTTGTCATCATGGTGGTAGTAGGTAGGGTTATGGCTGGTTCTCATGGAGGGGATGCAGTCTTGGGCACAGGCAGTGGCACTGACTCAGCATGGGAAGTGAAATAGGGGTGGAGGAGACTGTCATGCTGGTGCTGCTGCTTGTTGTCATGGTGGTGATGGTGGCAGGGGTTATGGCTGGTGCTCTTGGAGGAGATGCAGACTCAGGCACAGGCAGTGGCACTGCTCCCCTATCCTTGGTGCCTGTAGAACTGGAAGCCTCATGCCCGCTTGTTGTAGCAAAGAGGCTGCATCTCAGTTCGGGGCAGGGAGGGAAACTTACAACTCTTCCTCTACCCCCTCTTCTGCCTCTCCCTGAATGCTTTCCAGCACACTTTATGATGTGTTTCATTCTGTTGTTGCCTTGTTCTGCTGGAAAATCCGTATGTTCTTCTGTAATGTAATCTGATGTATGTAATATATGTAGATAATTGTATATGTATGTGTATTTATGTAATGTATGTATGTATTTATGTATTTACATAATAAATAAAATATGTAAACATATGTAGTATATATTCCTGAAAACATTCTATATTATAATATGCAATATATGCTGTGCTTCCCTGCACAGTAAATGGAATGCAAACTGTGAGAGAAAGCTCAGATTTCTTTTCTGTAGGGAAAGAATCAAAACAGACTAACAAAATTTTTTCGGTGTTTAACACTGAAAAATGCAAGGTTCTCCACCTTGGGAGGAAAAACTTGCAGCATCCTTATAGGCTCAGCAGTGCTACGTTGGATAGCACTACAGAAGAAAGAGACTTGGGGGTCATCATTGACCACAAGATGAACATGAGCCTGCAATTCGATGCTGTGGCTAGTAAAGCGACCAAAATGCTGGCTTGCATCCATAGATGCTTCTCGAGCAAATCCGGGGACGTCATTCTCCCCTTGTACTCGGCCTTGGTGAGGCCGCAGCTGGAGTACTGCGTCCAGTTTTGGGCTCCACAATTCAAAAAGGATGTGGAGAAGCTTGAGAGAGTCCAGAGGAGAGCCACGCGCATGATCAGAGGTCAGGAAAACAGATCTTACGGTGACAGGCTGAGAGCCATGGGACTCTTTAGCCTGGAAAAGCGCAGGATCAGGGGTGATCTGATGGCCACCTATAAGTTTATCAGGGGTGACCACCAGGATCTGGGGGAACGTTTGTTCACCAGAGCGCCCCAAGGGACGACGAGGTCGAATGGTCACAAACTCCTGCAAGACCGTTTCAGGCTGGACATAAGGAAGAATTTCTTTACTGTCCGAGCCCCCAATGTCTGGAACAGTCTGCCATTGGAGGTGGTTCAAGCACCTACATTGAACACCTTCAAGAGTAAATTGGATGCTTATCTTGCTGGGATCCTATGACCCCAGCTGACTTCCTGCCCTTTGGGCAGGGGGCTGGACTCGATGATCTCCTGAGGTCCCTTCCAGCCCTGATGTCTATGAAATCTATGAAATCTATGAAAAATGAAAAGAGGTTTTGGGAAGGAATCAATTGAAAGGAATGAATGAATATAATAATATTAAAAAAGGGTATAGAAAGCAAAAGGTATTGATGAATCCCACTTGCTAGGCTAGCAAGTAGGAAATGAATGATAGCCTTTGTGGTATGATACTGTTGAGCTGCTGGAAGACAAATCTCGGTAACTGACCCCAAGGCAGAAAGCAGTTCAGTTCAAACAATGCTGCTTTTTATGCTGTTTTTTCATCCACCTCCCAGACCACTAGGTTTGGAAGGGACCTCAGGGAAGGATGACAGTCATTGGCCAACTACACAGTCAATATCAGAGCAGTCCTTCCCTTCTCTTCCCCTGCAAGCAAGCCCAGCATTGAAACTTGAAACATTTTGAAACTTTCTAAGTGTTTTCATTGAAACAAAACAGCCAGCGAAATTTTGCACAGCCCTACTCTTTATCCCATGGGAAATGCATGCTTCTGCACATGCACACTCATCTGGATGTGCCCACAAAGGCCATATTTTTAAAATTGTTATTTTTCCCAATATTGGGGAAGGAATAAACCTGGACTGGGAATGGTTCAGAGAAAAGGAGCCTTTGAGAGTTATGCTAAAGACCAGCATATAACCATTGCTAAGACGTGGGAGTCTGTAGGATTAGAAACAGTGTGACATAAGAAGGAGAGAAAGAGAAACTAAAGGAAGATCTTCAGTTGCAATTGATTATGCAGATATCTCAGGTGCTAGTGATGGGTTGGGGGTGACAAACTCTTCGGAGAGCAAGTTTTTATGAACTGTCTTATTTCAACTTAAGGAACAGGAAAGTTTCATCAAATCTGAAAGAGCAGAGGAAATTCAAGAAGAATTCTGCACTTAATGTAACTGAGTGTTGTCTGAGTCACACAGTGTTTTTAAAGTTCCTGGAGAGAGAGCATTTTTCTTACTGAATGGGGATGGATGTTGATAATAGGTGAGGCTGGAAGGCTGAAGTGGTTAAAGCCTTTTTTTTCTTCAGTCTTCACAAAAAAAGTCAACTATCAGATGATGAGCACAATTAGCATCAAGGACAGGAGGTAGATACTCAGTCTATAGCAGGGAAAGAGCAAGTTAGAGATTACTTAGATAAGTTAGATATCCTCAAATCAGCTGATGAGCTCCATCCTAGAGTAGAAGAAGAATTGGCCTGAAGTAACTGTGGAGACTTTGGCTATTATCTTTGAGGACTCAGGGAGGTCAGGTAAGGTTTCAAAAAACTGGAAAAGAAATAATATAGTGTTGCTCTTAAAAGGGAGATAAACAAGGCCCTAGGCTATTACTAATTGAGATATTAGAACATATCACTAAACAATCAATTTTAAGCACTTTGTGTGCCTTAAGTGGGATCTTACTATCTGCTTAAGTGGTATTTTTGGCGATATTGCTCTATTTCAACAGTACTGTGGACATGTGTACACTGAACATGTGCAGCAAAATACTGGCTGGGCACATAAGTGGCTACATTTCATGCCCATTCTGGGCACATAAGTGCATGCAAGTTATGAGAATGTAGCTGGGCAGAAATCTGTGAACAGTGGCTGTTAGAGGGGAAGGGACCTCTCAAATTTTAGCCACAATAGCTGAGTAGTTAGGGCACTTGATAAGGAAGCTGAAGACCCTGGTTCTAGGCTCTGTTCTCTCACCCAGAAGGGTTTTGAATTTATATTTGTTGTGGTAGATGCACATAACAAATGAGCTGCTCCAAAATGTGACTGCCTGGGAACAAGTTCATGAATGCTGGGGCACAGGGGGAGAACACAGAAAACAACTGAACCTTTCCCCAGTGTTATTCTTTAGGAACCCATTCACAAGTGTGAAGTGCTGTGGTTTCAACACCAAAGGGTAAGAATGAGCCACCCAGCCCAGCATGCCTTGTAGTGAGTGAGTGCCTGTTAGGGGGTGGAGTACTTACACCCATGCTTTGCAAATCTCAGGAGGAGGTGACCTGTAGCTGGGGGTGTTGTCACTTTTCTGCTTTCCCACGGTTATGCAAAGGAATAGATTACCTGGAGGGGTTGTGAAATATCTATCACTGAAAGCTTTTAAGTATACATTACAGCAGTGGTTTTCAACCTGTGGTCCACGGACCCTTGAGGTCTGCAGACTATGTTTAAGGGATCCATAAAAAAAGACTACGAACAATCAAAAGTATGTGACTACCTACATGTACAATTCAAAGGGTTACACACCTCTGTTCATAATTTCCAAAGGGGTACGCACCTCCATTTGAAATTTATAAAAGTCCACAACTGAAAAACAGTTGAAAACCACTGTATTAGTCGAATATGTATCAGTAGGGTTTGGATGGGGAGAAAAATCATGATTTCATCAATGGGATGGACTCTATGACCTACAAAGCTCTCTTCCAGTGTAATTTTTCTATGGTTCTATATCAGGCACTTCCACCAGCAAGGTGGGGATGCTATGGGCCTGTCAAATACACCTATAATTTGGGAGCGGAGAAAAGCCAATTAGAGACAAGACAAAGACATTGGGCTTGTGCAAACTGAGGGAAAACTACTAATGCTGGAATCAGGATGTGGGCACTCAGCAGGCCCTTAACTGAGACTAAGGAATCCATCAACAAGAAAAAAGGGCACATAATGGGGTATGAGAAAGGACTAATTCAGAAGAATTAGTAACAGTCATAAGGAGGACAATTAGTTAAGATTTGCAAGAGTCTGTACAGACTTGGACTTGTTCTTTTGGATACATGGTACTGAAAACAGCAACTTGGAACATGAATTGGAAACACACTTTTCAGGTGGAGAGTCATTAGGCAAAGTGGCTTACTGTTTTAAGAGGTAGGGGGGTAACTTTCTTTAATTATGAAACCTAGGTGGGAAGCCTGAGGTGCATGCTTACAAAGGGCTCAGACCGCAGTTGGAAGATTGCTACAGGAAGTGAACTAGCTTCTGCAAGGTTTTGTGAAGCAGCTTCTGGGACTGGTACCCAGGTTGTGGGAGAAGCATTGTGTTTGAAGTTTTGTTTAAGATGTATATTAAAGAATAAAACGGTGTTTTGAAAAAAACTCTGTATTTGGCTGGGATCCATTTTGGGACTGGGAAGACAACAGCTTTTCATGCAGACAAGCAACTCTGTATAAGGAAGGTCAGGGTTGGTACAAAGAACAGCCTGGGAAACAGGACTCTTCTAGGTGTAATATTTTGAAAGATGAAAGGAATTAGAAGGGTTCTTATTTTTTGATCCCCTTGGTTTGATGTTTGTGATGGAATAAGGGAATTGTTTTAGTGTGGTACCTGTGGTAGAACTACAGCCAAGAAGTGGGTTATTAGTTAATTTCTATTATTTTAGTATTGTGTCACCACCTATGGCCTACAACATCATATGAGGATCAATCTTTTTATAGAAACTGGTGTGACACCTGCTCTTTCATTTTGGTGACAGGATTAATAGTTTAGCTGCACTGACATCTTAAATTGTTGCTATCTATGAAGCTTATTTAAAAGCAGTTTGTAATACATGAATATCAGATGTTATTTAGCACATCCTCATTTGATAACGTTGGGAGATTTTGCATTTTTTTGAGAGAGAAATTGGGAATGTGATTAGGCAAGGTATATATAAAAGGCACTGCAATGATTGGCTGATGAATGTTTCTGCAGCCTGTAGAGTTATCTTAGTGCTGCCTGGCCTGAGCTGAACTTGGGGATTATGCAGGGTGACTTTTGGCCTGGCTTCTTGGAAACAAAATACTTGTTTACTTGATATTGCAGTTTCAGTTAGTGTCTTTATGGAATGGTAAACAATTCAAAAGTTGTATGCATCCCAGATGGAATGGGGTTGGGGGATTGACTAAGCAAAGCCAGGTGGCTTTTTTTATATTCCTTTTCAGGACATCTGTATACGACTGATTACAAGTTCTATTTAGCATTTCAGAATGCTATGCTATAGTTATAGCTAATTGGAAGATGGAGAAATATGTGGACCCACAGGGTTTAAGAAGGTAAGAAAAAAATGGTTCTGTATAGAAGGATAAGCTGCATTCAGTTAAAATTTGCGAAAAAGGAGTTTAGAACAAAAACTGGGGCCTCCTTCAACATTTGTCAGATCTAATGAAGGGAAAATGCAGCATAATATGGTAAAGTTACAAGATCCTAGGCAGGTTGAGAAAAATCTAAGAAATGTTAGAGGGAGTACTTTCAGAGACAAGCCATTACTTTTTTTATAACAACACCTTTTTTTTGGTAATATAGCATGGCAGATTTCCTAGTTGTGGCAGGTGAGGAATAGGATTTACTTATGAGACTAACAAAGGATATGGACAGCTATCTTGCTAATGAAAAAAGGAAAATTACATGGGCCTTATGGCTTGATAGCAAAATCTTGGTAGGCCTATGATGTTTCCTGGGTTTTCAAAAAATGCCTTAATTAGGGGCACAAACTGCCTTCCTTTTATGAGTTTTTGTTTGCAAAAAAGGGAATTTGGAAGCTATCAGGAATTGGAAGACTGTTACCCTTTTGAATACATTATGAAATATTGGCCTTGGTCAGGGCTGGTGAAGATAGGAAAACCTTACTTTAGAGTCATAGAATCATAAGAAGTAGGGCTGGAAGGGACCTCCAGATGTTATCTAGTCCAACCCACACATGAAAAGCAAGATCATACCTATCCAAATCATCCTATGCAAATCCATTCTCTATAACCTTTAGCAAAACTAAACAGTCAACCCACTAACCTTTCACAGAAAAGGGAGGAGGCCATGTTGACTTGTGTCCTGACACTGCAAAAGTTGTTAAAATATGGTTAATAGATCAAAGGGAATTTTTGCTCCCTGCTGCAGAGGAAGGTAAATCCTCCCCATAGTCTGTACCATTCTGGCCATGGAGTAAAATTCCTTTCTGATCCCAAATGTGGTGATTGGTCTGACTTGAGCAGAGAGGCAAGACTCCCTAGCCAGGAAACTACAGGTCTCATCATTGGCACATCCCAATCAAAATGCCCAGCCCTGGCTGCAGCCAACACCCAATACTTCTGAGAAAGGTGTAAAAATAACCCCTCTGACGCATGAGGCAGCAAGCAGGGAAAGAAAAGGCCTTCCTGGCCTTATATGGCAACCAGTAAAGCAAGAAACATGGGAAATATCTATAGTAAAACATAGGCATAGCTATGCCTAAATCATCCCTGACCAATGCTTATCCAACATTTTCTTAGACAGCTCCAAAGGAGAGTCCGCAACTTCCCTAGGCAGTCTATTCCACTCCCTCACTGTTCCAACAGTAAAGAAGTTTTTCCTGGTATCCAAGTTAAATTTACTTTGCTGCACCTTGAAGCCATTGGACAGCATCCTATTCTCTTCAGCAAGAGAGAAAAGCTGCTTTCCGACTTCATATATTTCAAGACTGCTGTCATGTCCCATCCTAAGCATCTTTTCCACAAGGTGAACATGCCTACCTCCTTCAACCTCTCTTCATATGACTTGCCTCCCTTTATCATTTGTGTTGCCTACCTCTGGGCCATCTCTAACTTCATGTCCTTTTTAAAGTATGGATCCCAAAACTGCACACAATTCTCTAAATGAAGCCTAACCAGTCCCTAATATCTCCTGTGTTTTGCAGCACCTAATGCTTCTGTTGATGCATCCCAAAAGTACACTTGCTTTTTGTGCAGGCACATCACACTAAGGACTTATATTGAGTCTGATCCACCCAGATTTTCAGATTCTTCTCCATAGTGCTGCCATCCAGCCAGGTGTCACCTATTTTGTGGTGTAGCATTTGTCTGCATTGAACTTCATCATGTTAGTTCCAGCCCAGTGTTCTGGCTGTAAAAATCCAGTTGAATTTCACCCCTGCCCTCCAATGTGTTTTCAATCCCTTCCAGTTTTGTGTCATCCACAACCTTGCTAGCATCCAAATCATTAATAAGCACATTGAACAATGTGGCTCAGGGAAGACCCCTGTGGGACTCCACTTGAAACCTCCTGCAATTCTGACATGGATCCATTTATAATTACCTTTTGCTTGTGGCTACTGAACCAGTTTTCTATCCATCCTATAACAGTTTTGTCTAGCCCACCTTTTCCAATTTGTTTGAGAAGGTCATGTGGGACTTCATCAAAAGTCTTGCTGAAGTACAGATACACTTTGTCTACTGCATTCCCTTCATCTGCCCAAGTAGATACTTTATCAAAGATGGAGACTGTGATTAGCCTTCCTCCACTCTATTCTTCCAAATGGATTCTTTGGTCTGTCTTCCCATGGCACCACGTCTTGCCTATTAACTTCTTGGAGCCAGCTGAAATCCACCTTCACGATATCTAGTATCCTAGTTCTGCTGACCTCATGCTTTTCCAGTCTCAGGATCTTGAATTCTATTGCATTGTGATGACTTCCTCCCAAGTTTTCCCATCACCTTCACATACTCTTATCAATTTTCCCCCAGCTGGTCAGGACAAAATCCTAAATAGATGATTCTCTAATTGTATATTCAACCTTCTAGAACAGAAAATTGTTCTTCACAATCAGTTGAATGCAGACAAATGTCACACTGTTGTGCTAGACACTGTCCATGATTTGTAACAAGTGGTTGAAACTGAACAGCATGGAGAATATAAGGTAAGTTTTAACTTTCTATCAGGCTAAAGATTTTGATAGAGTGAGTCTTTCTTATAAAATCTTATCAGAATTGTAATAATGTGCAGTCTACTACCTTTTTTCAAATTCTTCTGCTCATGTACTAAAGGAGAGGCAATACATGTACATTCCAGTGAAAGACAAGTATGTACTTTGAGTCCACTGCATTTTTTGTGGACCCTTTATCATGGGCAATGGATTGTAAAAGGATTTCAAGTTTGAAGTGCACAGATAAAGGAAAAGAGGAATTTCACTCTATCGAAGAACAGCTTTTTTGCATATATTTATGGTGCAACACTGCTTATGGGCAGTCTAGAAGATAATGATGTATTTTTTTACAGCTTAAACACTTTTTCAGCCGGAGCACTGACCAACATAATAAGATAAGACTTTGTAGGAGGAGTTGTCAGGATGCTCCTTAGCTCTGCCAGAGGACTTATAGATCAAAATGAGCCCTTTGTGGTTAAAGATACTTTAAGACTAATCTGTGGCAGTGATTCAGTATCTATGCTGAAATGAAAGTAGCAGTTTGCTTCCTGTCAAGTTAAGCTGATAAAATGGAAGAGATGGACTCTGACACTGGGAAATAGTTTTTTTATTATCACCCTTTCTTGTTACCTCTCTGTATTTATGTGTTATATGTGTCCTCTTACCTTAGACAATTATTGGTTAAATTGCCAGTATTATTTTTTTTCAGATATTTTAATTAAGTCTGTGTAACTCAATGACGGGAAGTATAGTTTGTCTGTTGATTAAGGTAGTTTGGAGATGTTATGCCCAGAAGCTTTTGCAGCAATTTACATGAGTTTTACCTGGCTGCAGGTGAGGAAGGCCATTCATTTTCTAATATTATTGGGATATTTCATGGGAAGAAATGAGGTAACTGTTGGGGATGGGGGGGAAGCAATTCAGTCCCTAAAAGGATTTTTCTTCCCTGCAGGTGCTTAATTTTATAGAATCATAGAAAATTAGGGTTGGAAAGGGCCTCAGGAAGTCATCTAGTCCAACCCCCTGCTCAAAGCAGGACCATCCTCAACTAGATCAACCCAGTTATAATTCTATAACTATTTCTTGCACTGACACAAACAAACAATAGCATTCCAGTGTTGTGGAAAGTAACAGATTTGTAGAGACTGAACTGGTTTGCAAGTGGATAGACATTTCCTTTTCATTCTAGTAATGCCAGCACATGCCTGCAGTGGCTCAGGCTAGAAGCTGGGGGGTGCTAGAGCAGCCCTCCCTTCCCTTCCACAGGGAAGCTGAGCTTTGGGGGCGGGGGGGCGGGGCACGCAGGGAGCATGGCCGGGCCCTGACAGGCCTGAGTAAAACTGAGGAAGGGTTTAAAACCTGACTTTGGCCTTCAGGGTTCGGGGGGGGGGGCGGGGAGAGGGAATATGGTCAGACCCTGTGGTGGGGTAGGAGAAGGAGGGGAGAGCTCTGCCTGCCCCGTGGCTCCTTGACAGCTGGGAGCAAACTGGGCACATAGCTCTGCCCTGCTTCACCCTCCTCCCTCTCTCCTTCCACCACAGGGTGGGGAGGGGGAGCTCTGTGCAGTGCTGAAGGGGGACTCTTCCCCTCCTCCTCCTTCCCCAGCCTCTCAGCCCCACCATCACAGGATGTAGAGGGGGGCTTTGTGCGAGGCTGCCCAGCCCCAGAAGGGGACTCTTTACCCTGCTACTCCCCCTACCCACCGCAGGGCAAGGAGGGTGGCTCTGGTTGGTGCTTGAGGGGGAGACTTCCCTGCTCCCTGTTGCCATGGGGTGGGGAGGTGAGGGCTTTGTGTCATGTGGCCTGGCCCAGCCCAGATTGAACACAGGAAGTGGGAGCAGCCATCACTGAGCCACAGCCTCAGGGGGTGGCCCCACTTCTGCAGCTCTGGCCAGCCCCCACTCAGTCCCAACCAAGGCAGCCACATGGGGAAACCAGGCCAGGCTGTGGGGGTGGGGCCATCCCCAGTGACTGCAGCCTGGTGATGAGGAGTCTGAGCCCTGTCAGTCTGTGTAGCCTAGCTTGACATGCATGGGCAGTGGCTGGCCAAGCAGTGGACTACCCAGGTTGGCTTGGAGGCACTGTGGGGGCTTGTGGATCCACAGTGAGCCCCTGCAGTGGGTGGCTGCTGGGCTCCGGGCCCACCAGCACCTCTAAGGCAGCCCATGAAGCCCTCTGTCAGGCCAGCCACTGCTCATGCGTGCTGGTCCAGGCTGCACTCACTGACAGGGCTCAGCCTTCCTTTCACTGAGCTGCAGCCACTGGGGATGGCCCAGCTGTAAGCCAAAGTTAAATGAGTGAAACTAAGCAAATTTAAAGTAAATATCTTTCCCCTACATTTAGGTGCTCTTAATAAAAAAGTGATTCAAGGTCTTTCCCCGTTCATAATTATGAAGTAGTGCATATAAAATGACAATAACCTTACCTGATACTTCGCAGAGCATAACTAAGATATTTGAAATATGCCACCTGATGGTGTCAGATTTAGGCCTTACAGTACACCTACGAAGAAAATTGCCTTTGAATTAAATATAAGGACTTCAGGACCCTTGTCTTCCTACATTTGTTAATACTGCACTCAGCATGTGGGGGTTCTGAAATAAATGTAAGGTACCTTGTTTTATCTATCTTTCAAATTCAGTTGAAAACTCATCCCCACATCTCTTTTGAATAAGTCTGAATATATAGACTTGACAGAGTATCTCAAATAGGTGTAGCTGTACTTCTGGGAATGTTCAAGAGAAAGAAATGGAAAATAAGAAGGAGAAAATATAAATAAAGAAAAAGGAATGGGAAAAAAAAGAAGGGTTATACACTCTTAGGTTACTGAGATGTTACAGTGTAGTTCTAGTGATTTAAAATTCTACTTTGCTTTCCACAATGTGGAATCATACAATTACATAATATATCAAACTAAAATGGGATGCTGCTAGACTATTATAAAATGTATGAACAAAACAAATTATACAACACTACTCACATATAAGACAAGAAAATGGTTCAGTAGTTTTAAAGTTAGAACAGCTGATGTTTGGAACTGGTGAAGTTGAGTAAGAAGATGATACTGGAAGAGACCTTTCAGGCTATTTAGTATAGTCCCTTGCACTAGCAGGTAACCATTTTCCAGAAGTATTTACAGGAACATCTATGTGACTCTGTAGCAGGACAGGGCCCCAGGGGTAGCTGTGATGCCCCCTGATGGCCCAACAGATCCTGCCCTGCACAAATGCTAGTCACCTTCCCTTTGCACTCATCTGCCATGCCTTGATGTAAAATAGATGTTAAATAGATGATTTTTCAAAGGGAAACTGTCCATGCTGTCATCCTACCTGCATTAGCAGCTTCCCTCCTGGACCCTGTTAGCCCAGATCTGATCCTTCACTGGTTGGGCCCGCCTGGCTCATACATGCCCCAAGGCACCCATTGCCTTTTGGGCTATTCACAGCCACTGGCCACCCCTACAGCCATGGCCATGGCTTGTAGGTTTTACTCAATACTGTTCTGTGCCTCATAGAGGCCTCAGCCTTCTTGGCTTCAGCCTTACTCTCCTCTGGCTATAAGCCTTCTGCCCTGGTGCACTGATTTGGATCCAGCCCTCTCGGGTTCAACCCTGTTGATTGCAAGTCTCTGTCTCTGGGTCTCTGACTTGTGTGTATCTTGCTCTGGGCCCTGGACCCCAGAATTTCCCATCTCAGGCTGCAGGTTACTGACCCTGCTTCACAGCCCTCTCACTATTTGAGCCCCACCCCTGGCCAGGCCCAAGGCAGTTTTCATGCCCCTAAGGCACAGCTGAGACCTCCACTTCCCCAATAGTCTCAAACCACTAGTTTAAACCATAGAACTACTCTCTTTGCAGTTTACTGCACTTCAACTGTCTTCTTGGAAGAGTTACTCCCTCCTCCCCAAGGCAGCCATTACCTGTGCAGCTACAGGTCTGCCTATTAGTTGGCAGCTGGTTTACAAGCAGTTAGCCTGTGTATTATCTGCCATTCTGCCTAGGGCAAGCTTAGTTTACTGCAGCTCCCTCTTAAAGTAATAGGAGCACTCTGGCTCCCTATTGCAGGATGCTTTACATACTACAGCCACAAAGCACCTGATAAAAACCCTGTAACGTTCCTAGTAGACACCAAGAAAACCTTCTAAAATGCCTTGCCCACTTCATTAGAAGGGATTTGGGAGGTTAAATACGGTGCTCATATGATCAAGGTGCTCATACAATCAAGGATTCAAAACCAACATGACGGAGATGAAAAAGCCTCTAACAGTCTGCCTGGGGAAAATTTCCCAAGGTTTTTTATATCAGTTCAGACTAGCACTACTAAGATCTTGAGGGAGAGTTGAAAAGCTGATCTGAGTTATAAATTCACAACACTTCTGGCTTGAATGTGTGGTACTAGTTTGCTTTTTCTCTCTCTCTCCCTCTTTAAAACCAACACCTAAAATAAATTTGGTTAGAACATTTTTATTTGGCCTGAAGTAAATAAGCATGTCATATAATAAAATGCTATATGCTATTTAAACAGATTGCATAAAGGAAAGAAAGGATGTATATATTGAATATATTACATTACCATAGTGGTCTGGTATGTAAACATTGGCCTCTGATGACTTGTGGCATTTTTACATGTGCTCTGAGGGTGTGTGTGTGGTGGGGGTCTCTCAGAGCTGCTTTAATTCATGTGCCCACAGAGTCTCGTGTATCAGCATCCCTGCACTTCAGAATATCTGAAGCTCATCAAACAAGGTTTAGTTAAAGCACCCCCACCACCATTTTGAAGCATGGGGACACTGATACACCAGATGTGGAGGCTGCTGGAGGTGCATTAATTAGCATGCTCTAAGTCTGCTCCAATGCTCTGTACTTACAGTCCATCAAAGCAGCCTTCCCACATGTCTACAGGCATCCTTGGGTTCTAGTCCTGACTCTGTCACTAGCCTACTGGGTGACTTTGTGTAAATTTTCACCTAACTTACCTCAAATTCTTTCAGCTTTAAGCTAGAGATAATATTTACCTCCTTTGTCAAGAGTCTTGGGCTCAACTGATAGAGAATGAGAAGTGATTTCTGTGACATGAAAACCAGAAAACAAAGAAACCCTGAAGACAAGGAAATACAGAGTTAAAGACCCATGTCAATGTGACCTTTACTCAGGGTTGCAAACTGTCTGTAAATTATAGTTGGTCCTTAAAAAAAAAAAAGGCTAAAGTTTTCTGTCAATAATGCCCACAAAAAGGGCCCTCCATAAAAAACTAAAAAATGGAGAGCTCATTTGAAGATCTGTTGTCACTGTGAGAATGAGCTAGATTCAAGTGTTGATGAACAGATTCAGCAAAGCAGCACCACCAGGCCAGGCAGTAGAGAGCTGTGGGGCCAGGATGGGGCTGTGGGGCTGGGAGGTAGGGGAGAGGTAGTGGGTTAGGCTTTGGAAGGAATCAGACTGGGGGGTGGGCTGGTGGGCAGCATGGGTGGGGAAGATTGGGCGAATCAGGACAGGAGCCTGCAGACCCGGGGGAATTTGTAGGGAACCTTTGGACTTGGAGGCAGCATGGTCTAAAGTTATTGCTGCAGTTAAGCAGGATTGCCAACCCCAGCATTTTTTTACTGACATTCAAATCTTTTTACTACAACTGATGGTAAATTTAAACCCAGCTCTTCTAACTGCCATCCAGGGCTTGGCAGAAGGGTTACATTTACAGTATGTAAAACACCGAAAAGTAAAAACATTATATAGCAGTAAAAACATCATATATTAGGGGGAAAGTGCAGTTGTCAGGAGAAGGTTTGTAGATTGTCAGTAAAAAAAAAAAAGTTGTAGATTGGTAGCCCTGCTTTTACTCAACCCTCCTTGGCTAATGACCCAATAACCTTATATCATACATGCTCATGTTTTTCTATTTTAGATAGCACAAGGGAATACTGCCCATTACAGCTGTACCCTAGATACTAACCCCTTCTGCTTATTCTAGTAAAACTTATGTTTGGGTGAGCTGCAGTGAACTGTAATTATATTTGTTCTATACTCAAATGTAAAATATACTCCTTAGGGGGGAAATAACCGTATGATTGCTACATTTATGTTTTCTTCCATTCATTCTCCTTTACTGATTTCTAACACTTTACTTTCATTTAGCCATCATTTAGGCTAGAGACAGAAATTACATATAAACTGGTATAAGAGGTCAGAAATGGGTCTAAACCTGTAACAGAAAAGAAGTTTAGTGCACATACACTGGTTTCAAAATCCATGAACCCAGTTTAAGGTAGACCTAAATGGATATAGTATCAGATTTAATCAATTTAGGTTAGACCAGTCTATCAAACTTCTGTTTCAGGCTAGGTCACAGACATCTGGCATCCCAGGATGCTTTGTGATCCCCTACTACCTGCACCCCCTTTGCAGGGCAGGTGGGTTAGGCTTTATCATTGCTCTTCTGCTTCAGCCAAGGTGGGATGGCCTATCACAGATGTTGTGGAGGACACATCCTGCAACAATAACTCATGTCAGGTTCTCTTCATCCATGTAAAGGCATATACTGAGAGCCTGCCAACATATCCTGAGGAAGTTGAAGGCCCACTCCACCATCATGCAACATTTGTTCAGGCAGTAGCTGAAGTGCTCCTTCTGATGGTCCAGCTTCCTCCCACAGCTATGGGCAAGAGTTGAGCAAGGTAACATGCAGCAGGAAGCCATGGCAGGGTTTGGGCAATCCAGTACATGAAGGCAAGTGCAGCTAATGATGGAAGGCATGCACTCTTGGTCTCTTCTGCAAGCCTTATGCTGTGCATGAGGGAGGTTCCAGGTGATGGGTCGGTGTGTTTGGGGGCATGTTTACCTATCCCATCAACCAAAAGGGAGGTCTGAGTGCTCAGGCTGCTCTTAGCTGCTCTACTTACATGACTAATGGGCCCTACCCCCCAATATCTCCCAGAGCTGATTCACTGTGAATCAGTTATCTTTATGTTCCACTCCTTATAACTGCATTACTAAACATCATGTTCTGTAGCTAAAACCTTAGGCATTAACAGAGTTAAAGTTACAGTAGAGAATATAATACAGACATTTTGTGTATGATACTACTTGTTGCATAATTTTGCCTGTCCATGGGGTCCCCTGGGTGGGTTTGTGGGAACCAGGGCTGTCAGTGGAGTTGTGTCAGTGCACAGAGGTTCTTCTTGGCTCGGTGTCTGATGTATGTGTACTTTGGTGGGGTGCTTTATGATGGGGTATGAGGACACAGCCCTAAGGACACAAGTTTTCCATCCCCAGAGGCTCTTCATAGCCTGATTGTTAAGTCAGGAGCTGCAGGTGGGCAGAGAATCTGTGAGGTCCCAACAGTGTGGGAGCAGCCCCAGGACCATGAAGGAAACCTTTGCTTTTGCTTCCCCCAACCCCTCTTCCCAGTGTGTCAGAGATAGAGTCACAGGGGCTGTGTAGCAGACCCATCCAGCTGGGGAGGAATTCCCACCCCATGGCATATCCTTGCCAGTTGGGAAGACACCAAGCTCAGGGCAGTCAAAACCAGGGTGGGGGCTTTATTCCCCCTTCCCCTCTGTAAATCAGAGGCAGAGACTCATAGAGGACAGGGCTGTAGAGCCAAACCAGCTGGGCTAGGAGGGAAGGAGGAAACCCTCCCATGATGTGCCCCCCCCAGTTGGGAAGACCCCATCCCAGGGGGGCTGAGACAGGGTGGGAGAAACCTCCCATAGCAAACCCCCCCAGCTGGGAAGACCCCCACTTGGGGAATCTGAGACTGTGGTGAGGAAAATCCTCCCACATTTTGGGGTCTCCCCAGTAGAAAGACCTCAGCTTGGGTGGGGGGAGAAGATGGGTGGGGGGATCCCCCCATGATCTAGAGTTCCTTTGAGCTGGGAAGACCCCAGCCTGTGTGGGTCAAGACGAGGGTGGAGGAACCTCTCCCCACCACATGCCCCCCTCTCCCAGCTGTGAAGAACCCAATTCAGAGGGGCTGAGACAAGGGCAGGAGAAACCTCTCCCATGGAACAGGGCTTCCCCCAAGCTGGGAAGACCCATCTTGGGGGTGGGGGGTTGTTGAGATCAGGGTGTGGAAAACCCTCCATGGTGTGGGCCACACCAGCTCAGTGGATCCAAGGCATGGGTGGGAGAAAACCTCCCACCTCATGGGGCTTCCCACAGCTGGGAAGACCCCAGCTGAGAGGGGCCAATACAAGAGTGTGGGAAACCTTTCCATGTCACAGGGCACCCCCACAGCTCTCAGAGGAGCCAAGACAAGGATAGTAGAAACTCTCAGTGGCATGCAGCCTCCGTGGATGAGAAGACCTCAGCTCAGGGGGGCCAAGACTGGGGCAGAGGGTTTTGTTTCCCCCTACCCCCTGCAGGTCAGAGACAGAGACTCACCATGGGCAGGGCCGTGCACCATGTCTGGCCAGGTGGGAGGAAATCCCCGCATGGAATTGGGCTCCTGCCAGCTGAGCGGAGCCCAGCTTGGGGTGGGATTGGAACAGGGGAAGAGGGGCTATGTTCCTCTCCATCCCTTCAGTGGGGAGCTAGCAGGTTGTTGCAAATGCGTACTGGGTAGCTGCACTGAGGTGCCCACCATAATGTCCAGCATTTTGGGTATATGTGGATCTCTTCCTTGTGATTATATTCTGATTGAGTTCAGATCCAGATTGTCTTATATGATAATTACAGCTCTGCTAGACTGAACTAGCTAATCTATCCACCATTTATTACAGCTATATTCTTCACAGTTGAAACAGCTGGAATGCATACAGATTATTCCTAGGGGCTATTGCCAGCTCTGTGGGAGGCAGAGTTATAAGTTGCATTGGCATGTATATTAACTCTGTGTTTTCTGGTTTACAGAAGTTTAAGTGTGATATACTTGAACTCATTTATTTTCTGAAGTTTCAGTGTCTTTAAATTCAACATTCTGGGAAGACATAAATTCCAAAAGGCAATGTTAAATGTGGATTAAAAAATCTTTTGTAGCCACTAATTTTTATTGCACATACAATATTTTCTTGGGCTGTGTGAAACAGGTTGTGTATTCCTTTTGGATTCAGATTCAGCCTGAAGTGGGGACAGTGATTCAATTCATTGATTCAGATCACGGTCCCCAATTCAATTCAGCTGAATCTGAAGATTCGATGCCAATTCAGAGAGTCAGTGACTTGGCCATAATCACAGCTTTAAATATTTTTTCTACATATCTCAAGGTACTAGGCATGGCTTGTGAACGCTGCGATGGTGGGGCAGATGGAGTGTCCCACAGGAGAATGGGGGGGCCCCCCCACAAACCCAGAACTGGGCCAGAAGTACTTCTGGATTACTTCCAGGTCCATCGGGGAGCAAGCTGGGGCCTTTCCCCCTGCACCCCTCTGGCTCAGTGATCAGTCATGGGGGCACCCCAAGTGCACCCCCAGACCCTAGAGACACCATTCTCTGAGCCAGGGGGGCTTGGGGGGCCGACTGCACACTCCCTGGCAAACCCAGAAGTGGACTGAAAGTGCTTCTGGTCCACTTCCAGCTCTGCTGCCAAGTGCACTAGGGAGCCACCCATGCTCCTATGGGACACTCCATCCACCTCACTATCACAGCATTCACGAGCTGCCTGGTACCTTGACGTATGTAGAAAAAACATTTAAAACTGTGTCTATGTCTGAATTGCCAAGTCTTTCTGAATCTCTCTGAATTGATTCAGAGGATTCTGATTCAATTCAGAGAGATTAAAGGGTCTTCTGATTTGATTTGGATCCAAAGATTCAGGAACTGAATTGGGCTGAATTTCCTCCAAATCAAATCAGCAACCAAAGCTTTGCACAGCCTTAATATTTTCCCCAATATCTAAGAAACAAAAATTCAACTCTGTGGAAAGAAATTCCAACAAGGGAAATGCCCAGGAAAAATAATTAAAAGAGAATTCATGAAATGGAATCTGCATTAAAAGTTTAACTACAATAATTTAGAACTTGCTAAAATGCATATGTATGATTTATCTTTTGAATATGCTAAATACAATTTAATTTAAGAAGATTTACGTTCCTTGGCTATTAGGGGTATTCCCAGTAACAGCAGCATTATCAGGCATGCATCCTTGAAGCCAGGACTTTGGCATAACCAGCATAAACTATCAGACCCTAAGCCATTACTTTACTGTTGCTCCCACAGGCTAAATGAGTCTGGCCTAAACTTTTCACCAGTTCCTATATCTCTCCTGATTCCCTGACATCTGCATAGTTAGATCCTGTCACATGACCCTACACTTCTTCTACATAAGTCCAGGGAGAGGAACGAGAAGTGTCTGGATAACATGGCTTTTCTGGCTTTAGAGTGCATCTCTGAGAACTCTCCCTGCTTTCTCATCTCTTGGTTTCTTGACTTGGATCATTCATGGTCTTCACTCATCTATCAGTCTCTTGACCGTCTGACCCAGCCTGTCCCTGGACTCTGTTTGACCTTTCTGACTCTGGTGTATATGCCCATGCAATAATCTAGATCTGCGGTTGCCACCTTCCACTCCATATTCTCCCCCTGCCCCATCCCAGGACTGACTGGTTCTTCATGTTCCAGCACAGATATGCATTTCAGTCTCTGCAGCAGTGATCCTCAAGCTGTTATAGACAGAGATGGGAGAATAGCATTTTTCCTATTCCATTAAAAGTTTTGTAATTTAACAATAATTTTTCTGTTCTGTATTGAAATCAAGAAGGGATTTGGGGGTGGAGTGAAGAATAGCCAATATTTCATGAATTAACAGTGGTTTGAGTAACCAAGGTTCAAGTTCATTAAGTCACAGGTGAGGGTGCTAATGTAGGTTTTTTGATATTCTGAATCTTTGGAAAAGCTTAAAGCAAGCCAAGGGAGATTAAGTCTAAGATCTAAAAGTTTAGAAAAACCAGTGCAAGTAACCAGAATTGTACATAAATGTATGATATAAATGTAATTTAAGTATGCTCATATTAATCAGTGATTTATGTAATTGTATGTAGTTTATAAATTGCTTTATTGCAATTACAATAGTATGCTCATTTTTCTTGACCAAATTCCTAGTAACATTTGAGGCAGACACACACAATGAAAATGTGTAAGAACTTTTGAACTTTGCTATGTAATCATGAAGCAAGGGGAAATGAGATATCCAAGGAAGTAAAATATTCTAGGTCAAGTAGAGGAGGAAACTCATGCGTGATAAGTCCTGTCTAACCGGCACATCAGTACACTGGTTAGGACTAGTTCTCCAGCAACCTCAGATAAATGAATAAATGTAAAATATCCAATCAAGAAAGAAAGCTGAACAAAGAACTACTATGGTGATAATGACTGTGTAGAATAAAAGGGGGAAAGAACATATGCATAGAAAAGAAACAGCCCCTCCCCTACCCAGTGCTCAGGCTATTTGCCAAGGGAGTCCCTAGGTGCCCCCAGCGCCTCATGCCCTGCCTCTTCTAGTGAGAGGTGGGGGGCTGGGCTTTTCAGCAGCTATCAGAGACCTTGGGAGCAAGGCCTCTGCTTCTGCAATTACACTTGCCCATAAACCTTCCACCTCAGTCAATCAGAGGCCATGGGGGTGGGGGGAAGGGGAGGCATGATCTCGGCATGAAAATGGCAGCCCCGACATGGTTGGGCCATGATATTAATGATCTGGAGCCATGTTTTAAACCAGGCCCTAGTAAAAATAACCATGTGCATGCAAAGGAAAAAACTCATCTCGACTTCCAGATGCCAGTTTAATTATACATCTGCCTTTAGTGATATATATACTTCTGACTTTAGTGATATATAATCAGAATGATGACTCTTAAACTCACCTATATTCTGCATTGTGGTCCTGATATGCTAAGGGGGTACCTCTTAATATTGTTTTGGCTTGATAGAACTTCTGAATTAGATGCTAAAAAAAAATTCTTTGAAGTTTTGAGTGATAAAGTAGCTGCTTTTTCCATTTTACAGGGATACACATTACTGACGAATATATTGATGCTATGGATGTTTTAGAGAAATGGCTGGAATGCTAGTTCTTTGTGAACATTTATCCTTTTATGCTTGGAAAATTGTAAAACCTGTTTTTGTTTTTTTTTCTAGATTATCATACCACTGTAATATGAAGGACATGCTCTTTTGCAGAGCTCTGTGAAGGATTTTAACTTGTGAAACTAGGTTTCTAAACTACTTAGGTACCAACAACAACACTTTCAAAACATCTCTTATTTTCTCTCATACAAAAGATGACATAACTTATTTTTAATAAAAATCATATTAAAATATATAATGGCATACCTGCATTTCTAACAAAACAGAGTAACATTAACACTAAAGACTTGTAAAAATATCCATATTATTTATTCATTTAGATTATTTATTGGATTTTCATTTGGGGTGAAAAGGGCACTCCTGGACAATGAAACTGGAATATTAAGTTTCATTTTAGTTGCTAGCTGGTTTTATAGACTGTTACTAGTGATATTATCCTCTTTGTCTCAAGGTATTACTGTGAATGCTTATGTTGATAACTTACACTGAAGCATTTTCTGCAATCCTTGGATTTGAGGATGATTGTCTTCCCTGACTGCCTAAACACTGAAGTGCTAAAATATCATGAAAGCCTTCTATTCAGCTCAGATTATATAATCTCTCCTTCCCTTTAAAAAAATCTAAATTCACTACTACACTAAGATGACAGCACCTAGTTTATATATTTTTTGCCATGCTGTGTTCCAAGGTGAACTCTTTGTTTCCTACAATTTTTATCTGACCTTTTGCATGTGATTTTTCACTAGTGAAGAAAGCATTTTTTATTTAGTTTTAGATTACAAACATAAAGTTCAACAGAATAAAACTGATTTTTACACGATAAAGACTCTCAAAATACAATAACAGGGTTAGCTAAATATATGGAGTATCTTAATACGTTATTTAGTTTCATTAAAATATATAAGAAGTACCGGTACCATAACCTACTGTAAAGCTGTCAGTAAACAGATTCAGAAGCAGGAAGTTATGATCCTGACATTCTGATGACAAATACTTCTGCTTTAGGTTATATTTGTACAGCCAGCTCCTCAAAGTACTTAACTGTTCCAAGCCTAAATCTGTTTACATTTCAGATATGATACTATATTTAGCAACAAAATGAACAGACTCATAATTCTAAGAATAGTATTTTAAAAATCTGAAATATCACATTTCGTGACATCAAGTTATTTGATACATTAGAACACATCCTGGTACAATGAAACAGAATTGAGCTAGCTTGTAGGATGAATAATTGTTTATGAAATGATCAGGGCATGTTGAATTCAGCAATTTATAGATATTTACTATGAGAGCTTAAGACACTTATAAAGAGAGCTAAACAAGTAAAGAAAGAAGTTCCAACTATCCAAATAACTGAAGAGTTTCAAAGCAGAAACTGAAAGCTGGATTCTCACCAAGTTAGATCATCTTTTCATGATTACAAACAGACTGGCAATCTTTCGATTTGAGTATACAATCAGGGACAACAGGGTGATATAACAGCTACTAAAATCACTGGATCATTGTTTACAAATCCCCTTATAACAATCTGGAGTACTTCAATGTCAACTGAGACACATTACTGAGCTCTAGATCAAAAGAGACTGCTGTGAGAACAGGCAACTTACTTCTTTACTTGGGGCATGTTGAATAAGCTTGTGCTTGTTTAATGTAAGAGTTATTTTTGGAGGCAATCAAAGATCAGGTGATCTTCTTGCTTTAGGTGTGTGTCAGTTGTGATTTGTATCAAGTAATAGAAATAAAATGTTGCCATCATTGCGTTAAACGCACAGACAGAATTAGATCCATCGGGCATATTTACTGCATGACAGATATTTTACATGTGTTGAAGGAGAGTGGTCTTACCGAATAGCAGTTTCTGGAACCAAGGGCTTGCCCATATTAAATATTTTCGAATGGGTGTAGCTACATCTGTGCTAACTCTTACAATACATATGGTGCACCAGTATAAATCTGAGCTGGCACAATTGTTTTTTCTCATAGTCCGATTAGGCCTCTAAGGGCCATACTTCTGAGAAATGCAGTGGCAGTGTTTTTAAAAGAAAAAAAAAGAAGTATCTTCTGGTCAATTACAGTTGCTGAAAACCTAAATGTAATGGATATGAAGGATCAGGTGCTGAGCTCACATGAGTGTGACTTGCTATTGTACTCCTCTGGATTTCCATGGAGGTGCTCTGGGAATACCAAAGTAACTAGGATCATAGACCTCTGTGGAAATCAGTTTGATGTAAGCAGTGGGAAACTAACTATTTAAGAAGTTTATTGACAACTTTATAATAGTGGTAAACTTACTCTCTAAATATTAAAAGGGGGGAGTAGATATTAACATACTTACGTGTGTGAAAACACATTCATTTGGAGACAGAGAAGCTTTTATTTACCAGGAACTTATTCCAAGGTGAGATGTTGTGCTGTGTCTGAATAGTACAGCACACGGCCCACAGAAGAAGTGAATTAAGGATGTTGCTAAATCACCTGTGCACTATTCTGAAATGAGAGGGGAAAAGCCCCACAGAAACTCTGGGGTCCCAATTCTAATAAGGTAATGAAGTGGAAGGCAAGGGGCAGCCAGGACCAGTCCTAGGTACTGACCCTTAGGGGTGCAAAAATAGTAGCAGCTGAGCTGCCATCCTGGGCATTCAAGTGCCCAGTTACTCCTCTGCTACCTCTAAGAATCTCTCCAGGCTTCCTATGGGCTGTGGCACAAAATGCTAAGGCACTCTCCTCAGAGTAGTCTGTATACAGAGACCTTGCAAGGTAATCTTTGTATTGCAGCTTATAGCTGTTTCTTTACAATCTGCTTTGGAGAATCTTTCTGTAGCTGCACAGTGGGCTTTCAGGATCTTTCTTCAGTGTAAATGAACTGAAACATGGATTGGGGTTCACCTCTGGTTCTTATTTTCTAGACTGAGTCTGGCTAAGCAAAAGCCTCTGTCAAAGCAAGTTTAAGTTACTCATCAGTAGCTCCAACAAATTTAAGAGTAGAACTGATAGGCTCACTAACAGCAGTTAATCCTCTTTGACTGAAGGATGAGCACAATGTAGGTTAATCTCCAGGGTTCTGGAGAAAGTAAGAAGCCCTTGGAAATACAAAAGAGTTACTTTTTCCTTGGATGATAATGAGGAATCTTACTGCACAGAGGAGACTGAGAAACAAAAGTTGCAGTAGAGGAGGTAAGAACAACGCTTTTGCAAAGAATGAGGAGAAATGACAACATATTGGCTGCAATAGCATAGAGAAAACATTAAGCAATTCATAAGAGCTTTTACATTCAGTGGGCATGTTTACACAGGATGCTACCAGCACAGTTGATTAATTCTGCTATGCATTAGCATGGCAGGCAAAAACCGTGCTGATGCGCAGTAGAATTAATCTACTACACGTTAGCATCACAAAAAAGCATGCGCTGGCACTAGTGTGCATTAGCACTGAAAATGATGCATTAATTTAGTATTTTCTATTATTGGTACTAAACTTAATGTGCTGTAATTACAGTATATTAATGCACATATAGATATGCCCAATATCTCCTATTTGTGGACAGCTAAGAGGGTTTAACATAAGAAAAAACTGAAGGAAGGTGTTTTTCACTTTCCAAAGTTCCTTTCCTGTTTTGACTGAAGCAATTGAATAGTTAATAGGATAAAGTTTACTTATCTGAGGCAACTCACAAAAATTAAATATCCCTAGGCATTTTATTTATTACGTCTTTTTCTTCTTTAGATTGTCTTCTGCAATCTCCCTCTAGAGTTTTCAGCCCTGTATTGCATTTACTTACCCCTGCCTTATCCATTTTGTTACACACACAAATAGTATATGGGGAAATACCAAAATTAAAGTTGGCCATAAAACCTTAATTTGGCCTTCCTAATTTGCACGCATGCATTATGATACAATATTTAATTATGTAGTTCTATAATATATTGTCCATGGTTGCCTGGGGATGAATTGGTGTTCTTTAGTGAAGCAGCCATCTGCAAGCAGAAGTCTTTTAGGCAATGGGTACCTAAATAAATGAAGCAGAGAATTGCAAGGAGAGATAGTGGCTTTATGATTAAGGAGAATGAATGACACCCCGGAGAATTAGGCCAGTACAGATGTTATATTTTTACCGGTATAAGTAATCAGAAACCAGTCTATACCCATAACAGAACAGAAATTCAGGACACAAAACTAGCCTATACCTGTAACAGAATAGAAGTTTGGTGCACAGACTGGTTTAAAAATGGCAGAACCCAGTCTAAGATTTGCTCCCCCGCCCATGAAAGGATGAGTGCATGTCGTGTTCATGACCGATCTAAACAATGTTGCTTACAGAAAATTCTGTAACTTAGATTGATTCTGCTTCCCACTTTTTAAATGTCTGTGCCTAGCCTTAGATTTTAACTCTGCATCTGTGTAACATGAGGAAGTCATTATGGTCACTTTCTCATTCTCTGGGTGCCCAACATGAAACTGTGGAATTTATTTGCCAGAATTCTAAGTAATCTCCTACCTGTCTGACCCCATTCGGAGCTGAAGTTAAAGGGAGCGTTGCTTTAAGAATATAAAGTTTGTATAATTCTAAGTACCCTGAAAAAATTAGTCCTAGTTATCTCAGTTCAGACACCCAGAATTGGTGGGTAAATTTTACCTTAGTCTTCTATGTCTGTTTGCTGTCTGCAAAGTGAAGATGGCTAAGTACAGACCTTCAAAAAGCCCCTGGTGGAAGTGCTTTGACTTAGTGTGCTTTACTCAAAATGTGATAAGTTAGAGCGGGAGCAACTGAACAGATGATCCCTGTTCAGTGCGGGGTCTCGCAGTCTCCTGGGACTGGCCACTGGGGGTGTTCTTACATGCCTCCCAGGAGGCTGCCAGAGCAACCCCTCTCCCCAGCCCTTCTCTCCTATCAGCTGGTGACTGTCAGCAGCAGCTGGGGGAGAAGAGGGTGGGGGGAATGAATCTTCCCCACTGTGAGGCACCCCCAGAACTTGCTGGCTGGGGCTTTGGGGTGCACACATGGGGGATCCCTTTTCCCCAGCCTCTTGACAGCTGCAGCACAACACAGCCCAGCTGGGGTTGCCACAGGGACACAGACCCTGGTGACCTTCTCCCACAGTCCCCCAGCCAAGCAGCAGTGCACTGCAGCTGGCTGGGCAGCTGCTGGGGGAAGAGACCCAGACTCCTCCCCCTGCAGCACCGGCTCACCAGGCTGTGGCATTCCATGGGGACAGAAAACCTCCTTCTCTCACCCTACTCCCCACTCCCTCCTCTGCCACCAGGCTGCACACAGGAATCAGAGGCTCTCTCTGACTCGAGTCAGTGATAGACAGGTGGATGCGACTAGCCCAGTGCTCAGGCAGAGCAAATCAGCTGTGCCCAAGGCTAGAGCGCAGCCCAGCACAGTGCACCTGGGATGCTGATGATTGCACTCTAAATTAATCCTCCGTGGGATGTAGCACAGACAGTTGATAAAGCCCTGCAGGAGAAAGCAGTTTAGGTTAGTACATATCTATCTAGGGTTAACTTAGAGCAGGATTTGTCACTTTTAAACAATTTGTGCCATGAATGTCTATTCTGTTATAGTTATCGCTGTAAAGCATTTCCTGTGTGCTTAAAGCACATTAACCGCAACATTCACACCTAGCTAATGATAATATCCACTCCTTTCATGAAGATAATTGTGAAAATAAGGTTATGCTGTGATAAGCATCATGGAAAAGTTAATGAGGAAATTTTACCCATGTCTCCCAAGTTGCCTCTAGTGCATTTTCAATCTCCCATCCCCTTGTTTCTTATTTAAATCCCATTCTCTTATCTAGATAATCCTCATTTCCACTCCTAAGGCATTTTATACCAGTCCCAGTAATTCCTTGCCTCTCCATCCCGTCCCTAAAACACTCACTCCTTATCCCTTACTTTTTAGTCCCCATCATTTCAGGCTCCCTTACTTGGGTCTCATAGAATCTCAGTCCAGTTTTCCAGCAGACCATGTCAGACATTGTTCACCTGCTCCTAGTTGTTTTGAGGAAAAAATCATTTCAAATAAATTAAAAAAATAAATCTTTGAAATTGTGTTTTGTTTAAGAAATATTGACATGAAATATGACTGTTTCCAGGCTTTTCTTCAGTTGCACTATTTCCACCTGAATCTGCATTTTTAAGTACAGTTTTGCTCATAAAAAACCCTTTACCTAGCCCAAAAAGCAATGTTCATTTGCTTCATGTCTTCCTGGGGTGATGGGAAGGGATAAATTTTAATGACTTCCTGAGATTCATTCTCACTAAATCCTTAGTAACAACAGAGGAGTTACTACTGCTATTGTCTTCACTAGGAAAGGTGCAACTTTCTTTTACCGATCTTGAGCACCACTTTGTTTTCTTTGACTTTAACATGGAGAAAAACAACTGAGCATAAGAAAGATACCAGTTCAGGTGAGTGAACTTGTTGAAATAGATCTCTGGAATAATATAAAAACAAGCAAGTGGCTACAATATGTTTTGCCCTACAAAAGATAATGCTGCTAAGTGAAACAAAACAAGTAATAATAATGAGCATTGGTTCGTAGAAGCTTGCAACAAGAGTTTGGGGAATGATATTATGCCCATCTCAAGAAACTGTAGCAATAAGCATTTTCTTCAGCCATCTTGTCTCTGCAAAGTGAAGGGGCCTTTGACCATAATTAGTATAGTTTCAATGCCAAAAAGAACGTGCTGTAGGGAGAGAAAGTAATTGAATACCTATAAGCAAGGGTCAGCAACCTTTTAAAGCAGTCAGGCACTGCTTGTGACCTAGCTACTGCCATTTCCTTAGTATTGGTTCCATTGCATTTACCAGGTGCCACCAATTCTTATCCACAAGGTCAGTGAGAAGGGGATAATTTGGTGATGATAGGAAGGCATAAACGGTGAGATCTGTTTGCAATCCTTGATGTACTCTCCCAGAGGAAATGTGCTCTTCCTCTTGACTCAGGCTTCTTTCCCATACCTTCTGCCTTCCTTGGGTAGTCTGAAACTGTCCCATTTCTTACTTTTTTATTCTCTCTTACAGGGATACATTTTAAAGACTCTTTTTACATTGATGAGCACTTATTCACTTAAGTGGGTAGTGCCAAACTTCATCAATCTCTGTACTGCTCTCTGCTCAGTTTTCAGTGTTCAGTTATCTTAGGATCCCTTCCCAGCATCCTCTTCCCCCACACATAATATTTTTAATTAATAAATTACTTTTAGCTTTGCCTTCTTCAGAGCTTTTATCCTTGAACCCAAGACTAGGGGAAAATACCTCTAAATTGTAAATCTGTTGCAACTCTACCCATTTGAGGGGGACCTAGGTACAACATCTGTAAAACAATTGTTAAAATGCTTACCTTCATATGTCTCTGGCCTAGTTCAGTAACTGAAAATAGCATTTGCAAATAAAATACAGGAGTTGTCCGCATTAAAAAATATATGGGGAAGATAACTATATGTCCTTTGGCTGACTGAATGAAAATACCTTAAAACCTTTATTTAACTTCCCGGCTGCACATTTTTCTTCCTACAAACTGATGCCTTCTCATGAATGTTATTATTATAGTTTTCCTGTAACTTGCCTATTATTATTCCTTTTTGGGGTTTTTTTTGACATTTTTCCAGAAAAAGGAATTAAATCTTTTCTTGTTTTTCTATTTTGATACCCCAGCTATCTTGTTTGCTAATCAGGGCAGATAATCTTTCTGACTTTTTTTTCCTAATTATACCATTGGATTTTGTAGGCTTTCATGAGGTGAGGTCAATTTCTTTGAGACTTTTTGAGAAGAGTCTCAGATTTCCCAGTGTGATAATAGTGAATGGCTGTTGATTTTATTTTTGTTTTCTCACTATGTGGTCTTCTTTCAGCAATTTAAAAAATTGCTTTTGTTTGCATACTTTGGCAATTGCTACCTCTTTCAAGAATGAGTAAAAAAGGTAGATCAATTTTACCTTTTGCCTTGAATTTCCCCAGTAGTCCAAATGGGCTTGTATCTAATGTGCTGGGGCCAAATCAGTGTGAAAACAGATGGATTTCAGCAACAGCCTCTATGTATATACAACTGCTGTGTGGTTGTATGAGATTCAGGTCCAAGTTTGGAACCTTATAGGCCATGGGTATAAATACTACAATGCCACCAATATCTGTTTGGTGATGGAATGAACTGGCCAATCTCTGCTTCTACGTGTCAATTTATGATTTTAAAAATAAGTATTTTCTAATGGATGAATATACATTAGTAAATTTGTTATTTTTTCTTTAACTTAAGAAGCAGCAGATATTATTACCATAGATTAAATTGCTCTTCTTGATAAGGCCTGTACTGGTAGAGCAGGTAAGCGTCTTGCTAGGAAATCCCAGATGTGTGAATTCAAACTTTGTTTAAGATTCTCATTGAAGGCAGCCACAGTTTAGTTTGACTTAGCTGTAAAATGGTGCCTGGTCACTTGGGTTGGAGAACTATAGTATGTGATGTTAGTCATATTATTTTCATGCCTGCCACTGGCTGTGGAAACTAATGTTCCTGAATCCCACTGGCCTTATGTGCCACCTGTCTCAAGCCAGAGCTTTGCCTTTTTTAATGTCATTATTATAGCTGAGCAAAAATGCTCTGACTAGCAAAAAGTCCAATGTGATTAAAGTGGCTTCACTCACTCATTGCAGGCTTCACAGTTATTTATGCCTAGGTTTCAACAGAAATAGTTTTTGAGATCAGGAGTATAAAACTGAATTTATAAAATATTGTTTAGGGGGTGAGGGGAAAACCAGATACAAGCATTATTGCATCCAAATTTCTCACAGTATCTCGATCTATGAAAGAAATATTTGCATTAATTTCCCAAGCCTGTTTTCTGATTTTACTGTTTTTCAAAGTTTTTTCAATGGCAGCTGTATCAGTGACTAGGGAGATTTAAGCTATGTACGTTAGAGGTATGTTGTTCTAAGTTTTGATATTTGCACAGGAGACGAGATTTGAAATTGGCTGCCCCTATCCAACTCCCTACTTGTATTTCTGCTGGGTAGATTATATCTAATATTTATTTTCATACTATTATCTCCTCCTGCTCTTTATATTTACACTGCCAGATCCTGCAATTTCTATTCCTCCGTAAAACTCCTCAGAGTCTATTCTAAGTCCACACTAAAGCCGCCCTGTAAATAGAATGTTTATATGAAGCTGTGAGTTTGCTATATCATTTGAATTTGTCTATCGGGGGTGGTCATACAAAGAAAGATCCTGCAGTTAGAGGTATAAATTTGCCCTGTGAACATGATGTTTACAGCAGGTCACAAAGATGACCACGTGGATGGAATCATGCATCTATTAATGACCCATCCCGTATTTTTTTTCTGTCATGCAGAAGCAAAGTGGCTCCAAATATGTCACAGGATTAGCAGTAACTGGGGGGGAATGGGGGAGGAGAGGGGAAGCATTATGCCCTACTTTCACTAATTTATGCAGATTTCAAATGTTTTCAAAGTGCTACCAGTCTGATGCAGATGAAATAATTATTATTGGGAACTGATTTTTGTCCATGTGTGTCTTTATAAGTAATATGTAATTATACAAACAATACACAAAATAACATGCTATAAACTATAGGAATAGTTTGTATTCAATTAAGGACTGTCTTGCTTTTAGCAAGAAAGCAAATTAGTAATCTTGCCTGTAAAAACAAATACAGCCAGGGGTAAGGAGAAGAAAAGATAAATTGATCATTTACTGTATGAAGTTATTCATGCCACTTCAGAAAGGATCTGTTAGTCAAGTTCATAAATCCTAGATGTAACATGACATTAAAACCAATATAAAAACTTAAATCAAACATTTATATTTCTAGAGTCAGAGAACAGCCCAAATTTGGATGTAACATGATCATCTGTATAAGTTAGGTATTAATAAATCAGTGTGAGTGTAAAACAATGGTCACATATGCTGAGATGAAATAGAGAACATACCGCAGCAGAAGACCAGTATAACCTTTTTTTATGGTACAACCCTGCACTTTCATCCCTTGATGTATAACATATTCTTACATATAGGATCTCACCACACCTAAGTAAATACTTGCTTTGTTTTTGAAAGGCAGCATGAAGAAAAATCTTTCCTTTAAAATAGTGGTTAAGTATGGCATTGTCCTAAGGAAAACATGGGCAGCTACAATTATTGGGAGGAAGGGGAAATGGGACAGCAAAACATAGACTGTTAACCCCCTAGTCACTGGACACAGCAGATCCTGCTGTTTGAGCCAAAAACGTCTGACCCCTCTTCTCTTCCCGAAGTGAACTGGATGGGCAGCCAACAGTGGCACCAACTTTGAGTCTCTGGCTTGACAGGGGACAGTATCCATAGCCAAAAGCAAAAGAACTCCCACATTCAGCACATGTGGCATTGCTTTCTTTTTTCCCCCCGCAGAGACTCTTGCAGTAATTACCATATTTCCTTGCTTAAAAGATGCACCCCAAATTCCAGGAGATAATCTTTGGGAATAGTGTGTTGTATGTGATGAAAATATGGTATTACAATACGTAGCACTGTGAGCATATTGGTAGGCACCGCATTAAGGGGATTATATTAATGTATATTGGGTACAGTGGATGGATCTCACTATAGCACCCACTGTCCTTTTACAGTATGGACAAGCTCAGATGCTCAGGTTAGAGTGAACCTGACAAAGATATATTTGTAACTCAAAAGCATTTAAATTGATCCAATTCTGTTCCTGTTAGTTACTAGAAAAAAAAACATAGGATTGGATAAGATTGAATATGGAAACAGTGTCTTTGTTTTACAATTCCTTTTTCTTTGCCATCTGCCAGATTAACAGTATTAATCCCCCTCCCCCCCAAACCTGTTAGTTAATAGTCGCAGGTTCCTCAAAAGAGGTACAGGAGCAGCAGCTTGATATGTGTTGGGCATATGCTATACTAACTTCTGTATTTTAAGTCATGGTCTAAGTGCACGAATGGTAAGATGCTGATCCAAGACAGGTAAGGGCAGGAAACCAAAGTCCTCAAAGGGATGATTCAGAGGGATGGTACCCTTGTAATGTGTGACAGGGCTGTTGTACTACAAATAGCCAAAACATGGGCAGTCGGGTAATGAACCACTTCAAGTGGTAATCCAAAGCCTCTTTTGTATTCTTTGAGTATTCATTTCTAACTCTTAGTGAAGTTTAAAGGTGTCTTCCTCTGGGAATATCTCTAAGGAGAACAGGCACCTGCTTTCCCTTGAAATAAATTACTCTGAGGCATAGCTGGATCCAGTGACATAAGGAGATGTAATTTATACCTATCTATGCTAGCCATAGAGCATCTGGCCAATTTAAACTAATTTATGTCAACATACAAAAGCTGTGCATTGTACTCTGAATATGTCCATCATTTATTTATGGTGGAACTTGGTATGTGCCAGTTGTCTTCTAAACTTTATAGATGGGATTGTCCTCATCCATGGACTTGCATTTCTACGGAAATCAAAGCTATCCAAGGCATATGAACTAAAATACATTTAAAAAAAGAAAAGAAAAGCAAGATGAGTTATTTATCCAAACAAAAATGAGATCTAAAATAGGAGATACCCTAAATGTACATGTGAGGTTTTGAAGGGTTTTTTTAATAGGTTTGGAGCACTGCCTACCATAGTGCATTCCTCATCACACTCTATGACTGCTTTTATGTATAGCAACATTAGATTTTAGCCTGTCGTCTCCTCCATTATCTCCAGAAGCAGAGATCTGTTCCAGTTCTTCCAATGACCCCAAGAGTATCATTGCTGTGATGGGGGGGGAAAAAGAACTCAATCCTATTTTTTAACACAGTGTGTGAGTGCACGTGCAAACACACACACATATGTACAACAGTAAAACATTAAGGTTGAAAAGTCAAGTACTGAGAAGGTAAGCAG